>NC_056748.1:160863309-160901715 GCF_019279795.1 Protopterus annectens
GGAGTTCCCTGATAAAACCTTCTTACTATAGTTGGATGTGTAGTCCCAGATAGTCTCCCTTTAAGAAAACCCAGTGTTATTTGCTGCAATTCGGGGATCATATAGCATTCTGGGATACTTAACAGTGTATTTCATTTAATTATTGGACAAAATGGAGTTTGTTTGGTTTTAAAACCTTTGTATTATAACTGACTGAGATGTGAATATTATGTAGGTACAGGTAATGTTCTTTCTTTAAAGGCAGTCAGGCTGTGCCATGTATTGGGTCAAGAGAAATTCCTTCATGTTAGGTTAATGTTTTTTCTCTGTTTAATTTCTCCAAGTCTTTTAGATTTTTAGTCCCATGATGGGAATGGACCCCATTCCTAAGTCAGGATACAATTAGATTTCATGAAATTAGCATTGTTTCAGTCTTTGATGTTAACAAAGAATGCTCTTCTCAGCACCTGCAACGTGCCCAGAATTGCCTTCTTTTGGAATTCATATGGGGTGACGTATCAGTAACATATTTTTTAAGTAGGACTGTAAATTATGTTTTATTACACCTGTTGCTCCTACTACTACTGGAACTGTCTGGGTATCTTTCTTCCACATTGCTGCTTGAAATCCTAGTATTTTATGACTATGTCTCTCTGTACATAATGTAGGGTAATCAATGGGTGTGGTAACTTCAATGTTCAATGCTACTTTTGTCTTTTTTTCATGGACTGCTGTATCTGGTTTTCTCGCATCCATTTTTGAACTGTTGGTAATAGGTGATCCCATGTGATAAAACTTCACCATTCTATAGAATGCTTTGTGGTTCATGTTTCCAGTGCTTCACTACTTATATATTATAATGTTTGCACAATCCCCAGTACAACATTCCTGACACATTATTGTGTCTTTCAATATATAAGCCCTCTGTCATAAGTGTATCACACCCAGTAACAAGATGTGCAACTGTTTCCAGTTCAGTTTTACAGAACCTGCATTTGTTTGTTTGTTTCTGCTACTTTTTCAATGGACATTGTAAACTAACATGAAGAGAGTCCCCTATCCTAGGCCGTCAGTATTAGACTTTCATCTTATAGAGAATATTCAGAGCAGTAAAATAAAATATTCCAATAAATTCTGAATTGAGTTTTATATCGAATTCTAATATTTATCTGCATTTACACAACACAGACTATGACAAAATACTTTCAGCCTTGCTTTTGTGACTTAAAAATTATGAAATGGGCCACACTAACAGATATGTATAATTACAATCTAATCTAGAGGGTACCCCTGTGTTAACATGTATAATCTGGTTCAGAACATTTTTGAGGTCTGTAGACTAAGTAATATAAATTTGTGTTTCTCAGAAATTGTACCTTCTTCATTTTCAGACTATCTGTTCTCTAAAATCTAAATCATTGCTATTTGATAATTAGCTACTATGCAAATTTTGTACTACCACAGATTTGGAAGTAGTACTTAACTGGCAAGAGTTTTGTAAGGTGGAACATCTTTTTGATAGGGACATGTTCCATTTGAGTTTTCATGGGGAAGACTGCCGAGTAAGATATATTCTGATCCAGTAATGCATTTTTTGGACTTCAGTTAGATGCTAAACATAGAAAAGATTAGTAATGGAAGCACAACATAGTGAATATATGCTTATAGTTATGTTGAAGTGGTCGCTTGGGTGAATGTTTATGATTTTGGTGTTGTATTGTACTTTTATGTTATTGAAGTAAAGGGGCAAACTTTTCGTTTTGGTGCTTGGGGATACCTCAGCATTTTTCTGAAGAGGTCACTTGGGTGAATGTTTCATTTTGGTGCTTGTATGTTATTGAAGGGGTCACATGGGCAAATGTTTAATTTTAGTGCTTTTGCATATTGTACCTGGACATTTTACTGAAGGGGTCTTTTTTCTTTTAGGGAAATGTTTCATTTCAGTGCTTGTGTATACCTGGACATAGTAATGAAGATTTTGCGTAGGGAATTTGTGTATCAGGGAAGTGCTTGTGCTTACATGGTCAGACTGCTGAAGTGAAAACTGTGCAAAATAATTTAGTGTGTCATTTTAGTGCTTGTGCATACAGAGTACAAACTAATGAAGGGTTACTTGGGAAAATTATTCATTACTGTGTTAGTATTTGTGAAGTGTTTAATTTTGGTGCTTGTGTATACCTGGACATAGTAATGAAGATTTTGCTTGGGGAAATTCATTCGTGTATCAGGGAAGTGCTTTTGCATACATGGTCAGACAGCTGAAGCGACCACTGGGCAAAATAAAGTGTCATTTCAGTGCTTGTGCATACACAATACAAACTAATGAACGGGTTACTGGGGAAAATTATTCATTACTGTATCAGTGTTTGGGAAATGTTTCATTTTGGTGCTTGTGTATACCTGGATATGTGATGTCATGTGGTTTATGGAAGAGGCTTGTTGGCCACTGAGTTATATGCTTTATTCAAGTGGGCCACGATCAGAAAAGTTTGAGAAACACCGGTATGGACTGTTACTGCCCAACTCTCTGATATATTAGTATATGTAGAAAATGCAGTTAACTGTTCTATATTCCTAGCGGAGATCACTGAAGAACAGCCTCAAACAAAGGGGTACTGATTGCATTAGTAGGTGGTAGGATAGTTAGTTTGCATTTTTTTTTTCATTCACTGATGTGTCTTGTAGGTGGTACCTATTATGAATTATCTTTTTACAGGTCAGTGAATAGAGTTTTTTTTTTTTAATGCTACTTTTAAAGTTTGAGTAATGATTATTACTAGAGCTAGATTGTAAGGGGTTAGTTTTAGTTTTCTACTTAAATTTATAAGTATTGCTTTGCTTGTTAGTAGTAGTTAGGCTGGCTTAATGTAAAGTAAAGTTACAGTCGGACTAAGTGTATTTACCCACAGGACCAATCACAACGTATGGTCCTTATTTCCCTTACAGTCATCATTTCTATTATTAATAATGCATCAGTCTTTCGTTGTGCTAATTTCACAGTTCAAGTCCTATAATTTATACTTTTTATTGCATCATAAGTAATGAAAATGTACTGATATCATTATCAACATTTATATAAAGCCAGCCTATCTTTGCAGTGCTATGTATTCTCTGAAAGGAGAGAAGAACAAATAGGAAGGATATAACTAATCTTATAATTTTCTACAAGTACATTTACATAATTAGCTCTAGATTGGGGTCAGTGCTCTCTGACCCTCTCTGGGGAGAATGAAACCAAAGTTATAGCAATAAAACAAAAATGATTTTCATAACTGGCATTTCATAGAACATTAAAATGTCTGATATGCAGCCTCTAAGTACTCAATTTGGCATTACAAATATACAGCATATATGCCAAGTGCCTCACTGCATAGAAGGCAGTAGTAAAATTAGCCATTAAGGGGCCATCATTATTTTATTATCGTTAAAAAGAATAGGAACCCTGGGAAGTATATTTCATAGCACTATCAGTCAAGAAATGCAACACAAAAATATATCTATTTTAGATAAATGAGGCTCTGGGTGGGGAAGAAAAAAAAAGCATTTTTGCTGAGGTAAATTGGACTGATGTTGATGACATCAAGTGTTTTAGCATGTTTATAGGTTCATAGGTTCTTACTAGGCTATCTGCCCAAGGGCATTTATAAGCCTAGCCCATAGTTATGTGGCTTTTGCCACCCCTTTAGTTTGAAGAAAACTATGCCTATTATTTTGCTGTGCCTCTGTCAAGCAGTGACACTGAAGTAATCCCTGGGGTATATCTGCGATCTCCCATCCATTGGTCAAGATTCCTCTTGAACAAGGCCAGCGAGGTGCTCTGCCTCACATGTACCGGGATTTTGTTCCACAGCATAGGGAGTCTCTGGGTGATGAATCTGTCCCTCCAGCACGTTCTATTAATAACCGTGTCAAGGTTCGTCTCCCGCCTTGTGTGGTTCTGAGGGATCTAGATTTTTTGAGGTGAAGCATATTCATCAAATCTGGGTTTGACATGGCCTTGTATGTCAGGCACAGGTCACCTCTGAGCAAGCGGTGTCTGACTGAATAGAGCTGGAGTTCTTTCAGTCGGGCAGCATAAGACATATTTTTGAGGCCCTTTATCCTTTTGGTGAGGAACTTTTGGGGCCTTTCCAGCTGCAGCAGGTGTCGGGTCAGATACATTCCGAATGGGGCATTGTACTCAATCATAGGTCTAATGAGTGATGAGTACAGGGGGACGATGACCTCCATTGATCTAGATGTGAATCCCTTCATGATCAGGTGGGCAATGTAGAAGGTCTTCCTAACTACTTTAGCAACGGGAGTGTCAAACGAAAGGTTACTGTCAACCTGGGTCCCCAGATCCCTGATAACTTCTTCTGAGCTCAGTGGATTACCACCTATATGGTAGCTAGGGGTAACCTTGTTTTTCCCGAAGGGTATGACTATGCATTTCTTGGCGTTTAACTTTAGGCCATGGCTCTGGCACCAGTTATCCGTTTCTGTGAGGCCCTTCTGAAGGATATCTGTGTCAGATGTGTTTTCGACTATGGCGCCCAGTTTGCAGTCATCTGCAAACTTTGTCAGCCATAACCCTCCTGCGTTTGCTTGTAAAGTAGATGCCGAACAAGAGTGGACCCAGGACAGAGTCCTGTGGGACACCACTTGTGACCGGCTTTGAGTCTGACTTGGCGCCAGCAACTCTGACCTTGTGGGTTCTGTCACTTAGCCAGTTTGCAACTCATCTTGTGATGTATGGGTTTACATTCAAGCTGATGAGTTTTTCGATGATACCTGAGTGGGGTATTGTGTCGAAGGCCTTTGCCAGGTCGAGGTAGGCTGTATGGACTGCCTTACCCTCATCAATGGCCTTGGTGACCGTTTCGAAAATGTCAACCAAGTTTAAAAGGCATGATCTGCCTTTGACAAAGCCAAACTGGGTTGGATCCAAAGTCTGCAAGTTCCCTAGGTCTTTATTTATGAGTTCCATTATGATCCTCTCCATGGCTTTGCAGATAAGGCTTGTCAAGCTAATGGGACAGTAATTTCCAGGGTCGGTGGAGGCACCGCCCTTGTGAAGTGGGACCACAGTCGCCGTGCCCCACTCCTTGGCACGTATCCTGAGGTGATGCTAAGATTAAACAGCTGTCCTAACTGGGTTTAATTCCTCATTGAGTTGGTGGAGTACACAGCGGGGACACCAACGGTCCCATGGATGCTGTGTTTTTCGCCTTGGAGAGAGCAGTTCTCACCTGGGCATTAGAGATGTTTGGGGGGGCTACAATCCTCTGGTATAGATATCTCTCCTTTTGGGGGGAGGGGGGAAGTTAGCACTGAACCTGTCAGCCAGTATGTTGGCAATGTGTGTAGGTTCAGTAATCTTCACATCATTTTGAACTAATTCTGAGCATATCTGGGAGTTTCCTCCTAGGTTTCTAACATAGCTAAAGAAGGCCTTATGATTGTCTTTTGAGTCCTTGGCGATTTTTCTCTCAAAATTTGCCTTTGATGATTTTATGAGAGTTCTTAGTTTTTTTACTTATAATGATCAAGGGTGTCTTACCTTTCAAGGATTTTGCTCTATCTTGTAGTAGCTTCCTCCTTTTGTTGTAGAGCTTGTTTATGGCTGGGGTCCACCAGACTGGACGCTTGCCTTTGGTACAAAGAGTCTTAGTTTTGTTTGGGATTGCCTGATCCATGCAGTCCTGTAGGTGCTGGTAGAAGGCATTTGTAAGTGATTCAGCGGTTTGAGTAATGTTTACCACCGGCTTAGGGGCCTTAAAGGAGACCACACTAGTTTTTAGAAGTGTGAAGTCGGCTTTTGAGAAGTTTTTCACTGTGGTCTTTTTATTTCAGGTGGGGCAAGATGAGGACCTCAGCGAGATTAGTTTATGATCTGATCTCACCAGTGAGGGGTATACTTCCGGTGTTGAACATTGTGGTCCCATGTTCGTGATGATGAGATCAAGTATGTTTTCTCCTCTTGTGGGGATGGTGACTAGTTGTTCCATGGCATTTGAGTTTATGAACTCCAGGAACCTTTGGGCTAGAGTGTTTGGGCTTGAGTAGTGTTCCCAGTCTATATTAGGGTAGTTGAAGTCACCTAGTATGATGTTGTTTGGAGATACATTTATCCCCTCCAGTGTTTTCAGGAAGGCCATGTGAGGTTCCTGAATTTGAGAGGGTGGCCTGTAACATGCTACAAATTGCAGAGCAGTTTTGCCTATGCTTAGTTGCACCTGGATGGTCTCCGATGCATCGTGCATTGCCACCAACCTTGAGGTGTGGGTGTCCTTTATGAATATGGACACCCCCCCCCCTCCTTTCTTGGTGTTGTCCGGATTTTGGGGCGGGCATGATATGAGGTAAAACCTGATAGTGCTGGGGTGCTCTCAGGAGCCTTGAACCAGGTTTCTGTCACAGCACAGACATCGATGTTCTCCATACTGAGAAGGGCCTCGAGTGCGTGCATCTTGAGATTGAGACTTCTGGCATTGAGCAGCATCACCCTTAGTTTTTTTTCCTTTTTTGTGTTCTAGGGTGGTAGGTTTAGAATTTGAGCCTTGCCTAAAAAAGGCACTATACAGAGTGACATTCAGTATTTTGTGCTACAGCCAGGTTAAAACTTAGATTTTTAATGATGGTCTTTCTGCATTTGGTCTTTGGCATTGAGAAGTTAGTAGTGTTGTCTCTGGACTACTGTGCATTAAATGAAAAGCCCATTAGCTACTCTTTCTCCTGTCATGTTCATTTTGTGCTCCATATATTTGCTGCATTTTGTTTTATGCTTATTATATCATAGGAGGTTAGTATGCTAAGTTCACTGACAGGTGTTTTTGAGTTTCAGATTTCATACCCTACAGAAAAGTCATACTGATGCAAGACCTACTGAACTTTCTAAGTTTGTAAGAGCAGCATTTAAAAATTGTCTGTATTTTGACCTTTGTCCTGTTTTTATTTATGGCCTTATCCAGATTTCTTGCTCTGAGGTTGAGTATATGAAATGTGTCATGGGCTCGGGGCCATCAGCCAGAGACGTTTCAAACTGTGACATACTTGTACCCCCACTCCCCCATGTAGTGACTTTAGATGTGTCCAGGTTTAGAGTATCCTTCCAAGGTAGATGTGTCCAGGCAAGGAGCACTTAAGAGTATCCAAGGCAGACACAAGTACAGTCATGGCTTTTAATCTGTCCTTTTGCAGAAAGTTCTGGTTTTCTGTAATTTTTATACTGTTGATTTTGTGTATTCAGAAAATGCATTTTGTTGGCTGCTTGTCTTTTTTATACTTTATTTTGACTGGCATTCTACTCCAGTAATGTATTTAAAAGTAATAGGTTCATAGGTTTATAGGTTTATACTAGGCTATCTGCCCTAAGGCATTTATAAGCCTAGCCCAAAGTTATGTGGCTTACACCACCCCTTATGTTAGAAATAATGTGCCCATTAGTTTGTTGTGCCTCTGCCTAACCAATTTATTTTTTTGATTCATCACAGCCTTTGCTTCCCATCTAGATATTAAGCAAGCTGTCATGTAGCCAAGGCATTGAAATATTGTTTTCTTTACCACCTCATTTTTGTTTTGATTGGACTCTCATAGTGATATAGCTTGTTGGCAAACAGGGAAGCAGTGTATTTAAAATACCAGCTTTTGTGGTTTTGAGCATAGTGAAAGAATGCTAGCAAATGTACTTTTTCCTGTAAGAATAAATGTTTACACACTTCGCAGTCTTGGTTTCTGCACCTAAAGTAGCAAAATGCCAGGTAACTTGTGTGTGTGTGACTGTGTGTGTATATGTATATATATATATATATATATATATATATATATATATATATATATATATATATATATATTTTTATTTTGAAAGTATTTTAAGCTAATGTCTTGGAAATGAACAAATTTTAATGATTGACTAATGCAATGGATTAATACACTCCAGTGAATCATACTGGCTTCAGGCTACACCTGGCAAAACAATACTGTCTGAGGTAGTTAAACATTCATTTGGCCCTCCCCCAAGACCCACTTCAGATTGCACCAACTTTACAGAAAGGATGCAGATTAATTATACACAAGAGATAAGTAATTATACAGTGTGGAGAGACTCTTAACTGAAGAGCAGAATAACCCTTATTAGATTCTGGAAGATCAGAAGGCTAGGAATTCTATTCCCTCCCCAAAAATAGCAGGACAAAGTTAATGGCTTTAAGTTATAAAAATTTCACACTCTTAAATGAAGTTGGAGACCGAGTGTCTACAGGCTGAATAGATTGGTAGTTACAACATGCAGAAAATGCTGACTTTTATGGGTTTATGGCAGTCCAGGTGTTTACCCTGCCCTGAGGCCCTGAGGATTAATGTTTCATGTGTTTGTTTTAGTGTACTTGTGATCATATTCGGTGGTTAACCTGGCAACAGCAAGCAGTCCACTGACACATTTATCTAAGTTAGCTGATGTGCTTCCCTCAAACTTGCACTGCAGTGTTATATTTTTCTTTGTTGTACTCTTAACATTTTCCCAGAACAAGACGTCTGAGTGTAAATAATAATTTTTTAGGGGGTGGGTCATTAGCACTACTACCACTGCACTTCTATATTGTCTGAGAGTAGCTATAATTATAAGAAAATGAAAAACATTTTCAATTAGGGTAGAATGCTTGCATTAGAATAATCTAAAAATAAGCAGGCAGTGTACTACACATGCCTTGTGTTTTAAATCGGTATATGTGGTACTTGAATACTTCAGAATCAGTACATGTGAAATTTAAATGTGTATTGGTCTGGGACTGGTACTCTGTATGCATCCTCCTTTTCTGGGAAATAAAAGATATTGTGCATACAAATAAGGAAACGACTGCATGTGAAGCTTATACATGACTATGGTGGTTACATAACATAATACAGTATGATATTTTTACCAATTTTTAGTAGTCTTTCTTTCGGGAGGTTGGGGCATTTTAGATCATTTTTGTCAGTAATAGCCTGGGGGGGGGGGTCTCTGAAATGAAATGGCCTGTAGTTTACACACACACCAGCAAATAAAGTAAGATTATGTGCAAGTTCTTGGCTATTGTGATGTGAAAGAAATGCAACCATGGTGATTTATTCCGCTTAAACATTGTAGGCTGAAAGCAGTTTCTCTGGGTAGGGAGTTGGGCTGGGGGCAATGCTTGTGTGAATAGCTGCTTATGTAGTTCTGTCTACATTTTCAACAGTAATGTCTATTTCACTCAAGTAAGATCGACCAGAAGCTGAAGCTTTGAAATCTGAGTGGTTTGTATGTGTGTGGTGGTGGGGGGTCAAGGAATTTTTGTTAAACCGTGTTTTATTGTAGAAAGTCTGGTAAGTAAAATTAATTTTAAAATTAAATGTGTATTTGGCTGATGCACACAAGCTGTGATAGTGAGTCTGTCAGCAAAATGAAAGTATGCAATGCAGTTGTTAGTATTTGTACTTTAATCCTGACCAGTAAAAAGCAGCTACTTCATTAGGTAATGGGAGGGGGGGGGGTGTTTGTGAATTCACTGAGGTGACTGCCCTTGTTTACGGTCAGTTATGGCTTTGCAAGATGACTGTTTGGGTAAAGTCTGCTGTTGGGCAAGCCTGTAACTACCATTTCTGTGCAATGGACTAAATTAATGCAGCCATTTGCAGTTCATTACCGTTTGCTTTCTGATTTCAGAGGTTTTTGAGCCAGGTACTTTTGGTAGGCTGTTGGGATGGGGGACTTTCATGTCGCCAGTGTTGGAATGAAATAACCATTTAGTGTTGTAATTCTGGCTTTGCAAAACTCTGAGGGAGTAAGCAATATGCATACAGGCTGTGGGACTACAGTCTCTGTGCAGCAGATATATTTTAATGCTGGAAGGATCAAAGCAGAAAGTATAGTGGAGGCAATGGAATGACTGCCCCTGTTAGTCCTGCAAAGACATAATGTTAGCTGTGACGGTGTGTGCATCACAAATGCATTAATAGTCTTTAATCCTGGCAAGGCCAAGCCAGATAGTTGGTAGATCATGGCTGTGGCACTGTCAATGAATGTCAATGAAATGAGTGCTGTTTCTGAAGCTGTAAATCATTACATGTATACAACAGTGGCACTTAAATCATTTCTGCAATATCTTCAAGACCTACTGAACTTTCTAAGTTTGTAAGAGCAGCATTTAAAAATTGTCTGTATTTTGACCTTTGTCCTATTTTTATTTATGGCCTTATCCAGATTTCTTGCTCTGAGGTTGAGTATATGAAATGTGTCATGGGCTCGGGGCCATCAGCCATAGACGTTTCAAATTGTGACATACTTGTACCCCCACTCCCCCATGTAGTGACTTTAGATGTGTCCAGGTTTAGAGTATCCTTCCAAGGTAGATGTGTCCAGGCAAGGAGCACTTAGAGTATCCAAGGTAGACACAAGTACAGTCATGGCTTTTAATCTGTCCTTTTGCAGAATGTTCTGGTTTTCTGTCATTTTTATACTGTTGATTTTGTGTATTCAGAAAATGCATTTTGTTGGCTGCTTGTCTTTTTTATACTTTATTTTGAGTGGCATTCCACTCCAGTAATGTATTTAAAAGTAATAGGTTCATAGGTTTATAGGTTTATACCAGGCTATCTGCCCTAAGGCATTTATAAGCCTAGCCCAAAGTTATGTGGCCTACTTATGTTAGAAATAATGTGCCCGTTAGTTTGTTGTGCCTCTGCCTAACTAATTTATTTTTTTGATTCATCACAGCCTTTGCTTCCCATCTAGATATTAAGCAAGCTGTCATGTAGCCAAGGCATTGAAATATTGTTTTCTTTACCACCTCATTTTTGTTTTGATTGGACTCTCATAGTGATAGCTTGTTGGCAAACAGGGAAGCAGTGCATTTAAAATACCAGCTTTTGTGGTTTTGAGCATAGTGAAAGAATGCTAGCAAATGTACTTTTTCCTGTAAGAATAAATGTTTACACACTTCACAGTCTTGGTTTCTGCACCTAAAGTAGCAAAATGCCAGGTAACTTGTGTGTGTGTGTATGTATATATGTGTATATATGTATATATATATATATATATATATATATATATATATATATATATTTATTTATTTTGAAAGTATTTTAAGCTAATGTCTTGGAAATGAACAAATTTTAATGATTGACTAATGCAATGGATTAATACACTCCAGTGAATCATACTGGCTTCAGGCTACACCTGGCAAAACAATACTGTCTGAGGTAGTTAAACATTCATTTGGCCCTCCCCCAAGACCCACTTCAGATTGCACCAACTTTACAGAAAGGATGCAGATTAATTATACACAAGAGATAAGTAATTATACAGTGTGGAGAGACTCTTAACTTAAGAGCAGAATAACCCTTATTAGATTCTGGAAGATCAGAAGGCTAGGAATTCTATTCCCTCTCCCCAAAAATAGCAGCACAAAGTAAATGGCTTTAAGTTATAAAATTTCACACTCTTAAATGAAGTTGGAGACCGAGTGTCTACAGGCTGAATAGATTGGTAGTTACAACATGCAGAAAATGCTGACTTTTATGGGTTTATGGCAGTCCAGGTGTTTACCCTGCCCTGAGGCCCTGAGGATTAATGTTTCATGTGTTTGTTTTAGTGTACTTGTGATCATATTCAGTGGTTAACTTGGCAACAGCAAGCAGTCCAGTGACACATTTATCTAAGTTAGCTGATGTGCTTCCCTCTTAACAAACTTGCACTGCAGTGTTATATTTTTCTTTGTTGTACTCTTAACATTTTCCCAGAACAAGACGTCTGAGTGTAAATAATTATTTTTTAGGGGGTGGATCATTAGCACTACTACTACTGCACTTCTATATTGTCTGAGAGTAGCTATAATTATAAGAAAATGAAAAACATTTTCAATTAGGGTAGAATGCTTGCATTAGAATAATCTAAAAATAAGCAGGCAGTGTACTACACATGCCTTGTGTTTTAAATCGGTATATGTGGTACTTGAATACTTCAGAATCAGTACATGTGAAATGGAAATGTGTATTGGTCTGGGACTGGTACTCTGTATGCATCCTCCTTTTCTGGGAAATAAAATTAAAAGATATTGTGCATACAAATAAGGAAACGACTGCATGTGAAGCTTGTACATGACTATGGTGGTTACATAACATAATACAGTATGATATTTTTACCAGTTTTTAGTAGTCTTTCTTTCGGGAGGTTGGGGCATTTTAGATCATTTTTGTCAGAAATAGCCTGGGGGGGGTCTCTGAAATGAAATGGCCTGTAGTTTACACACACACCAGCAAATAAAGTAAGATTATGTGCAAGTTCTTGGCTCTTGTGATGTGAAAGAAATGCAACCATGGTGATTTATTTCGCTTAAACATTGTAGGCTGAAAGCAGTTTCTCTGGGTAGGGAGTTGGGCTGGGGGCAATGCTTGTGTGAATAGCTGCAGTTCTGTCTACATTTTCAACAGTAATGTCTATTTCACTCAAGTAAGATCGACCAGAAGCTGAAGCTTTGAAATCTGAGTGGTTTGTATGTGTGTGGTGGTGGGGGGGGGGGGGGGGTCAAGGAATTTTTGTTAAACCATGTTTTATTGTAGAAAGTCTGGTAAGTAGGGTTGCCAGCTGTCCGGTTTTTGACCGGACTGTCCAGTTTTCTAACAAATTGTCCGGTTACAAATTCAATTCCAAAACCGGACATGTGAAGTCCGGGTTTTTGGTTTTGTTTTTAAATTTTGCGGCGCTGACACTGATGTCATCATGTGTGCGATGATGACATCACGTCCCTCAGGGCTACCAGCCTGTCGGAATTGAGCTCAAGGAGCTCACTTCCGGCAGTGTGAGCGGGAACCAGAAGCCAGCATTTAACTTTTCAAACAGGGAAGGGGAATGTAGCGTTTTCAGAATGCAAGCGACTCAAGCGAGCATCAGACAGCAGTTCGACTTTGGGTGTTTTAACTTCGTCAAATGGGGAAGGCATAGCAGAAGCCAGCATCGCTATGGCTGTTGATATCCTGGATGGTTTAGGTGCTTAACTCACAGACATAAGGTACAGTGTTACTGTCTGGTTACTGGCTAGGTATGCAATTGTCTACAGTGTATCTCTAAAGAAGAATGCTGCGAAAATCCCATGTTGACTTTAAAAATTAAGATATTATGAATAAAAGTTTAATTGCTGTTTGCATACATTACTCTGGAGATATCTTATTGTCTTATTCTGCAGACTTGGGTTCCAGCACTAAAGCGTATACAGCGTATTGCAGAGAAATTATATGTGCAATGATAGGGTTAGCTGACTTGTATTACATATATGATGTGACAAGTGTTTGGTGGTGTGAACATTTTTTTTTTAGAGTGGGATAGTGAATATGGGTAATTGAAGAATATCTACTGTTACGATTGTTTTAAACTGTGCAGCAGGTTTAATTATAAACGGCATGTATAAGGCTATTCCACAGCTAGTTTAAATTTTTTAATGTTTTTTTGATTATAGGGCAAGTATAATGTAATTCATGCATGGATCCATTGTTTTTATGTGCTGGATTTGGGGATCATAAGTGGTCAAGTTAGATCATGTGCAACTTAAAATGGTTAAGTGCTGTTCTCAGTGGTTTGGTTGGTGGTAGGGAATTATTTTATTATTGACTTTCTTTGCTTAAATGTCCTGAAAGTGCTGGTTCAGAATGTAATGCATGCAGGTAGCCATAATATAAAGCCTCTTGGTAAGTAACATAATTAGGTGAAAGGGAATCCACCATTTCAACTACTGGATAGCAAAGCAGCTTGCTTTCATCCAGAAGGAAGTAATGGTTTAAGAGATGCACACAATATTACAATAAGATGTTGGGGATATCGTATGGAAGCTACGGTGAGAGATGATGAATTTCAACCATGGAGATTGGATAATTTGATGGCTTAGTTCACTGAAAGACAGCTCTTCTGCTCATGATAGACTTAATAGTTTTTCTCTGCTCAACAGGGAGTCAGACTAACAGTGAACATTAAACATGTAAAGGCAGATTAATCTATTTAGTCCTATAATAAGCCAACTGCTTGCTCTCTTACCTTTGTATATAGCGTTTTTTTTATTTCTGCGTATATCTAACTGCATTTTGTTGATGTTTAATGTGGTAAACTGCTGCCCAGTCTCTTAATGTTGCAAATGTTTATATCATGTTTAAAGTAAAGCTTATTCGCTGTGCATTTTGCAAGTGATATTTGATCTGATTGGTACTATTGCCCAAATGGAATTTATTCTGAACTGCATTTGAATTATTTAGCTACTGTATTGTTTCTTCTTTGAATTACATCTGTTTCTGAGTAGCTATTGTGTTTTATGTTTAGCATACTATCCTGTCTAATATCTTCAGACTCTGACACATTAACAGGCTTGTACTTCAGCTCTCTGCTGCCTTCTTTTTTACTGGGCTTTTCTTTTCATTCTTTTACCCTTTTTCTAACCTTTCTCTGTCTACTGCTTTTTATAATGGATATCCTCTCCTTGTATTATCTAACCTATCACATTCATTTCTATACTGCTCTTGCTGTTGTATTAGATAGATTTACAGGAGCAAATCTGAAATGTAATTAACTTAAGAGGAAGTTTTTTATTGCAATTCCTTTAAAATTATATTGCTTAAAGCTGTTGAATGTGGTTAAAATATTTTAGAATGATAAAACAGGGCAAACTTACCTGTTGCCAAAGTATCTCTCCTGTTAATATTACTAACTATTTTGATATAATGCTCTATAATTGAGGGTCAGCTGTGGTTAATTGTTATTTGTGACATACTGAGATTGGTATAGCAAAGGTATGTAAATTGATGACCCAGCTAGTTTTCTGACCATCCACTAGTTATCCACACTAAGCATGTGCTCTGTAGCTTTCTATAAAATGCATAGGTTCATTTTTCAAAAGCTGCAAGACCAATTGTGTCATTATACATTGTTTTATACGAAACATGTATTTTCAGACCATGCTATACATTTTCAGGTCTGTTTTATTGATGTAAGATATGATTGTTGTTAATACGGTGTAATTTCTTAGAACATTTTAAAATTTTATCATCTTAAACTTGGAAAACAATGTACAATGCTGTTTTGGTAAATGTGAGATTTAAAGGCAGAGTAGTTTTAATGCTACGTCTGTTTTCATTGTGAGACTGTATTGCTTTGTTTAGCAAATGTGTATCAGTGGTTTGTACTATAAAATTTGAAATAAATGTTTTAAATTAAATCAAAATATCTGTAATCACTGTAGAAGTAAAGAAGAAGACAGTATGCACACTGAAAGTTTGGAACAGTGTTTATGGCAACTGGGGAGAAATCGGCTGAAATCAGGCATCCAGAACAGAAAAAGAGGGTATTCCCTCTGTTCAGCTGACATCACAGTGATGTCACAAAATGGGAGGGGCATGGTTGGGAGAGGGATGGGAATGGGTGGAGTTATGAGTGATGTGAGGGGCGTGACCTTAGTCCGGTTTTAGCCACAAAGAAACCTGGCAACCCTACTGGTAAGTAAAATTAATTTTAAAATTAAATGTGTATTTGGCTGATGCACACAAGCTGTGATAGTGAGTCTGTCAGCAAAATGAAAGTATGCAATGCAGTTGTTAGTATTTGCACTTTAATCCTGACCAGTAAAAAGCAGCTACTTCATTAGGTAATGGGAGGGGGGGGTGTTTGTGAATTCATTGAGGTGACTGCCCTTGTTTACTGTCAGTTATGGCTTTGCAAGATGACTGTTTGGGTAAAGTCTGCTGTTGGGCAAGCCTGTAACTACCATTTCTGTGCAATGGACTAAATTAATGCAGCCATTTGCAGTTCATTACTGTTTGCTTTCTGATTTCAGAGGTTTTTGAGCCAGGTACTTTTGGTAGGCTGTTGGGATGGGGGACTTTCATGTCGCCAGTGTTGGAATGAAATAACCATTTAGTGTTGTAATTCTGGCTTTGCAAAACTCTGAGGGAGTAAGCAATATGCATACAGGCTGTGGGACTACAGTCTCTGTGCAGCAGATATATTTTAATGCTGGAAGGATCAAAGCAGAAAGTATAGCGGAGGCAATGGAATGACTGCCCCTGTTATCCTGCAAAGACAATGTAAGCTGTGATGGTGTGTGCATCACAAATGCATTAATAGTCTTTAATCCTGGCAAGGCCAAGCCAGATAGTTGGTAGATCATGGCTGTGGCACTGTCAATGAAATGAGTGCTGTTTCTGAAGCTGTAAATCATTACATGTATACAACAGTGGCACTTAAATCATTTCTGCAATATCTTCATTTCAGAGTTGCAACAACTCAACTACAATAACCAGAATGAGTGAACAGAGTGAGCAGAGTGTTACAGTGGCCTATCTGAAATCTATTAATTTTAAAGAGATGACTCTTAATGAGAAGTTAAGAATCAAGAGGACTGGAAGACCCACACCTGATTTGAAGATAGAGTCTGCAGGTACAAGTAGGTCAAGAACATACACACGCAGCTTCAACAGGTCAGTGTATGACAAACACACCTGGATCTGTGGTTGTGAGGAAACCAACAGCTTGTACTGCTTCCCATGTTTGTTATTTGGTGGAGAGGAAGCCTGGACATCAAAGGGTATGGATGACCTGAAGAGACTGGAAGAAAAGTCTAGAAGGCATGAACAGTCTGCTAAACATCTAGACAACGAAATGAATCTAGCAGTGTTGGGAACTGTGGATATCAGGTCTCAGTTAAGTAGTGGATACCAGTTATCAGTAGAAAGACACAACAAGAAAGTGGATGACAACCGTTATGTTCTGTCTATTTTAATAGAATGCATGAAGACGTGTGGTGCACAAGAACTAGCTTTCAGAAGTCATGATGAGTCTGAAGAGTCAAGGAATCCAGGAAACTTCCGAGCAATAGTAGAATTAGTCAGCCAGTTTGATAAGAAGTTGTCAGACCACATCACAGCTTCAACTGTTTTCAAAGGAACATCAAAAACTATTAAAAATGAACTCCTGGACTGCATGCTAACAGTATGCAGAGAAGAAATAAAAAAAGAGATTCGTACTGCAAAATTTATAGCAGTAATTGCAGATGAAACCACTGATTTTGCTGCGACGTGGCAAATAGCTATTGTGTTCCGTTACATTGTCAATGGACAGGTGGTGGAACGTTTTTGGGGATACTTTACACCATTTGGACAGACAGCACAACATATTGCTGTTGTGATAGAACAACAGTTGAAGGAAGTAGTGGGAGACCAGCATGAAAAAGTGATTGCTCAGAGTTATGATAGTGCATCGGTTATGAGTGGTATTCAGCATGGGGTCCAGGCCATCATAAGAGAAAAGTTTAAATATGCCTACTATGTACACTGCTATGCTCACCAACTTAATCTGGTAATGCAAAGAGCCGCACAACAGAACACTGAAGCAAGGATATTTTTTTCCACACTTGATGGAATTCCAGCCTTTTTCAGTCGTTCAGCTCAAAGACAAGCTGCTCTGGATAATATAGTATCACGACGCATGCCAAGAGTGTCAGGAACACGGTGGAATTTTAACATCCGTACTGTAAATGCAGTGTACGAGAACTTGGAGTCCCTGGAAGAGTGCTTTGATTATTTGTGCAGGAATCCTACATCTGGTGCAGCAACTGTACTGGAAGCAAATGGGCTACTGCAATCACTTGAAAATGACCAATTTAAATTTTGGCTTGCTGTCTTCCATTGTATAATGCCCCATGTTGATGTTCTGTACAGGCAACTTCAGTGTCGTACCACAGATGCAACTGCTGTTGAAAAGGATGTTCATACATTTTTGGATGCAATTGACAGTGTCAGATCGGGTATTGATGGTATTGCAGAACAGTACCTACATACAGAGAACATCCGGTCAAAATGTAGACGAGGGCCATCAGCTTCCCAACCACTGCATGAGACCTTGTCAATTGCTGCAAAGGAAGTGTGTGATGTCATAAGGTTCCAGGCAACATCACGATTTCAACAAACTGGCCATCTTCAAGCTTCTCAGTTACTTCTGCCTGGAAAGTTTTCAACATACATAAGAGAGTTTCCAGAAAATCTGTTCACAGGAACAATGGACAGCTATCCATTCCTGATGAGGGGACCACTTAGAACAGAACTTGGAGTGGTGTATCAACGTGAAGACTTTAAAGCAGCTGGCAGTGCAGTCAAGATGTTACAATTCTTGTTGGACAACTCCTTAACCCGTGTGTTTTCACAGACTTACAAAGTGTTGCTAATTATAGCCACCACACCAATGTCAACTGCTGAGGCAGAAAGGTGTTTCTCAACACTGAAAAGGATTAAAACATTTCTTCGTTCTACAATGGGGCAAGACAGATTGAATGCTTTGGCTATGCTTTCCATAGGAAAGGAGTTAATGCAGAGTATACCCAACTTCAACCAGAGAGTTATTGATTATTTTGCACAAAATAAAGAAAGACGAATGGACTTTATCTATAAGTAACAGAACACCATACAGAAGAACACAAGAGGCACTTATTTGGTACTATACTAGTACTACAAGCACTTATGTAACCCAGCCACTGGGGATGCACAAGCCAGTGCATTTCTTCGTGCCGGTCCCAAGCCCGGATAAATGGGGAGGGTTATGTCAGGAAGCCTGGGCATCACCACATATAACCTCCTGACAAAATTTTGTGGGACAATACAGATTTTGATACAGGATTGGTCGAGGCCCAAGTTAACAATCACCACCACCAGTACTACTCTTTACCAAAAGGGTGCTGGCAGAAATTGGGGGGAGGCTACTGTTGGCTCTAGAAGAGGGGGAAGGCAGAAATTGGGGGGAGGCTACTGTTGGCTCTAGAAGAAGGGGAAGGCATGCCCAAAGGTAGTGTGATTTGAACATGTGCTGAGGGATGCTAAAGAGGGATGCTACTAGGTATATTGGGAGAAGGATACTAAGGATGGAGCTGCCAGGGAAGAAAAGAGGAAGGACTTGTAATTAGATTTATGGATGTGGTAGAGGAAGTGATGTGGTGACAGAGCAAGATGCAGAGGACAGGAACCAATGGAAACAGATCTGATGTGGCAAACCCCTAACTGGAACAAGACTGCAAGCACCTATTTGGAACCAGCTGGGGGTCATCATGGTCATGTGAATATTATTTGCTTTGGGAAACTTAAAACTGTCCCTTTTGAGCCTCCATGAAAAAGGAGTTGGGAGAAATCCAGTATGACCTGATGTGTGTTCCAGACCACAGCTTCTAAGGTGCATGACAGCTTCTCCTCAGGTGCAGAAACTGAGTATGAACTACTGTTTGCAGTATACCGCAGAGGTAAGTGTTCAAACCAATGTGTGTATGTAACGATGTGTGCTGTGTAGACTATTCAGCATGTGCCATACTGACTGAGCATTTATTTCATGTAAATAAGTATGTGAAGCATTGATCCCATTGCACCATAGCCACCCCGTCTTGTTGGCCACACCCCATCTTGTTGGCCACACCCCGTCTTGTTGGCCACACCCATCCAGCTGTCTCCTGCAGCCCCCCTATGATTTGAAGTCACCAGCCGCCACTGCTGTTACTACATTTCTACATAGGTTTGGGGGGCACACCTGACTGTTACTTTATATCTACATAGGATTGGGGGGGCACACCAGACTGTTACTGCATTTCTACAAAGGATGGGGGGGATGCACACCTGACACTTGTACACAATTGCTATGACTGTACTGGTATGTCAGGTACTCCACTGCGTTCTGTATTTTAACCTATCATGCTGACTAGAGGCATATCAGTGTACTACAGGCCATAGGTTTGATTGATCTACATTTCAGTTTCTGACTTTTTACCTTTCAGAACTAACATCCCACTGCCTGACCTGTTGTAGTCTGTCTGTGTAGGCCTGGGGGAGGAGGTTACCCATAGCCATCAATCAGAGGCCTTAGCACAACCTTTGTTTGTGTTTGTCTATACCTGTCCTGCTGGCTGAGACTGTTGTTGGGTATGTGACCCTCCCTGGCTGGTATGTGTGTGTCATATGGACACATATGTGGCCCAGCACATTTCCTGCAGTGGGTATTGTCACCTTGTCTAGTACTAGCTACTGTGGTGACCCCAGTATTTGTTATAGATCTCATGCTGTCACTAGAGGTGTCTACTATCTGCTGGCATCCCATTCAGCCACCCAATTTCATTGCATGCTAACATCCATACCACAGATACAAGTAACAACACATACTACTCCATTCGGCAATTAGGAGGAAGAGTGACTTACCTTGTGACTGTGCCAGTATTGAGGATGGTGCTGGAGGGCTGACTATGTCAGATGCACATAGTACACTCCCTATACATGGTTAAGTACAAGTAGTGTCATGTTTAGCATTACTTTTACTGTATGTGTGAGCCATCAGAGAGAGAGGTGTCATTCCCTGGGTCCCTACTGTGTCAGTGTATGTGCTATGTATTGCCTCTTTGCCAGGCTCAGGTTGTTCCTCCTCTGAGTCACTCTGTGCCTGTGCAGGCCATGGCAATGGTGGGGGGGGGCTGTGTGGCCCTTCCACATGCTGTTCCTGCTGCAGCTGTTTCCACAGGATCATATTGTGTAGCATGGCACATATGATGACAATTTGAGCACATGTAGCTGGTGAGTACAGCAAGGCTCCACCAGACGTGTCCAGGCACCAGAACTGTGACTTGAACATCCCAAACTCATGTTCTATTATGATTCTGGTCTGTGTGTGTGCCTCATTATGGTGTTCTTGTTCAGGTGTGTGCATTTGTGATGGGTGTCATCAGCCACGGCTCCGGTGCGTAACCAGCATCCACCACTAGCTGACATTAGGGATGTCCCCTTTGGAAAATCTCTGGTACAGCTGCTTCAGATGACAGATGTGGGAGTCATGATAGCTTCCAGGTCAGCCAGCACGCACATTCATTATAATGCCCTGGGCATCACACATGACCTGGCAGTTGATGGAGGGGAAGCCCTTGCCATTAATGTAGACCCTACCCTGATCACCGGGTGGTGCTTTGATGGGTATGTGTGTGCAGTCTATGGCATCCACTATCTCAGGGTATTCTGCTATTTGGTGGAAGAGATGCATATTGCTGACCAACGCCTCATGGATGTTGGGGAAATATACATGCTCACCGTCATGTGCCTACATGGCATCCAGGAACTGGTGGAGTACCCTGGATTCTGATGCCTGTGAGAATCCCATGATATCCCCAGTTGGCCTTTGAAAGGTACTCGTGACTAGTATTCTTAGGCCTACACATACCTTGGTATCCACTGAGATGGGTTCCCCTCTGTTAGTTCTGTGTGTCAGGCGTGTCTGGCACAGCTCAACAATTTGCTGTATGAGGTTCCTATCCACCCTACAATGCTCCACTATCTGCAGATCATGTAGCCCCTGGTAGGTTACCCTGGGTCTGTACACTCTTCTCCATCTCCTCACTGTGAGTTGGTTAGACAACATTGTCATCCTCACCACCCTCAGCCCCTTCCACATGTTGATGGATGATAGCTGCTCCAGCCCCTATCATTTTGTTGCTTTTGTTTGTTAAACTTTTCCCGCTTGTATACACCGGTGATGTAGAGTATGTGGAAAACAGATGGAAAGGTGTTTACATAGCTTGTGGTAGTGTTCTGGGCTGGGCTGGGCAGCTGACTGTGTAATTGGCTGATTCTGATACATTTCACCTGCCAGCTATGTTAGTTCTCCTTGATTACCTTCTTACTGTTGGTTTCCCTTCCCATTGCCTTCCTGTTTAAGCCCGGGGGCACGCCATACAAACACAGTGCTCAGATGTGCACAGAGATGCTATTTCCTGGTTTACTTTTTTTTTCCTTTAAAACATGGTGCGCGGTGTGCACACCCGTTTAGACAATGTAAAGATTGCTAGGCAGCCGCAGACACACACCCTTACTTAGCTCTGCTAAGCTAAGGGCAAACCCAAGCCACAGGGCTCCAATAAGCTTACAGTATGATTGACATCCCCCCATGATGTCAGCTAACTCTTAGGCTTGATCCATGCTATTCCTGCAATTACACGGTTGGGTGCTAGCTAGCATTGAGGGGAAATCTGGGATTCAGTATCATTCCCCTCATTTGCATAGGATTGCCTGCTAATGCATAGCTACTAGTCCCACACTGAGCCTTCCCCCTTAGCAACCATTATTCACTGGCCATGTTGTCTTCTGCCTGCCATTGAGTATAATGGCAAAATAGTGGTTTTGGTTAGAATGCTTATTTCAGTTGTTCTTTTATTTTCAGCCTGATCCCGTTTGTGCACCACTGCCCTATGCTTAACAGCTGAAATCAACTAAAAAAAAATGTATTTTTTTATTTTGATAACAGTTTTCCATGCCAATGGCCATATATTTGGCCATTGGCATGCTTTACACATACTATACACCCTTTATTTGGAGTTGTCATGGCTCCATTTTGTAGTTTGCAGAAATGTACTCAGTTACTAACCAAGTATATTTCTGAGATTACACTGGTCCTGCACGGCCAGCTACCAGATTCCTGCATCACAAATTCACCTCATTTGCATGGTTTTCACCTGTAAATGGGGTAATTTGCATACAGGAGCTGTGTCCATGCAGGAGTAGTTTAGGAGCGCTCGTGCACATCTCGCGAGCTCGTTCCTTGATCGCACGTCAGCCATATTGCCTGCAGCAGCTCTTAAACTATTCCTGCATGCTGTGCTGGGCTTGCTGAATCCAGGAGATTGTTTTATTAGCACTGATGAGGAGGAATACATTGTATATCTTTTTTTAGGAGTATTTTTCTTTTTATTAATTTTCTTAGAGCAATCTTTCCTTGTCTTTTTAAAAGAGCTCTTAACTGATCATATTGATTATTCTAGTTATGTTGAAGAACTTCCTTCTTTTACAACTACAGATAATACTTGCTAGGTGCATACAAGATTTTTTTTTTTTGGTATGATTTTAGTCTTGTTATGAATGTTATACTCGTTCATATTTGAAAGTCGAAGATAACCGTGTTTTAAGACATCCATGATTTAACTAATAATATATGCATCATAAAACATTTTATTCTTTTTTAATCGATACTGCAAAATTCATTATAAAGTAGCAGTTAGTTACACACTCTCATATATTCTGTGCCAAATATTAATGCTTATGGTCATCAGATTTTATTTTCTTAGTAAAGTGAAGTGTAGATTTAAAAATATAGCCACTCATTCTGTCTCACTACAACATTTAGAGCTAAAGGTAGGCTCCTCTTTTTTTATTTATTTTTTAATTTCACCAAATGTTTAGGGGTTTTAATATTGTGATAACAATATATTCCTTTCCTAAGTCAGCATAGAAATTAGTATTGCTTCAGTCTTTAATGTTTGCCAAGAGTGCTCTTCTTGGAACCTGCAATATACTCAGAAGTTCCTCCTGTTCTTACAGAGTAGCATATTTAAGTAGCTGGAGCATTCTTTTTATTAGCCCAAAACTGAGTGAGATGTTTACTTATGTCAGGGCTCAGGAAATGGGACATCAGAAGAGTTTGAAATTAGTCTTACTGAGTCAAAGTACATTAAAACTGAAGTACTCTTACTATCAGAGGAAGCTATGGTCTCCAGTTGCTCACTAGCAAGTGTCCTACTAATATTTTATATGAAAGTAGGGGGGGACCTATGAGAAAGCAGAATTAATAGATAGCAGAAACTATTTATAGCAAGATTGTTTAGTAAAGAAAAAAGTTGACATGGGAAAAAATGCATAGAAACCACAGAGCACTAGTGAAATGTTTGGCTGGACTTCAAAAATCAGCAACAATAAATGACTTCAGATGGATAAAGAAAGCAGTAACTATAATGAGTGCCTTGATTACAAAAAATGTCTATATGGCTGTAGGCTAAATATGTCCCAAATACAAAGTGGAAGTAGGTGGTGCTGGTTTGGACTTTTCCCTCTCTAAATACAATATGCTGCTGCTGTTTCAGTGCCAAAATGTTGGCTTTAGATGATGAATTTATAGAATGTGCAAAACTAAAAAGTACAACAGCTGCTAAAATATAAGGTCGTTAAGTCAGAAAGGGTCTTCTATATGAGGAAAAACTGTATAAAACTAGAGTATTTTGACAGCATATTTGGTTAGCGTGTACAGTAGTAGAAAAATTGAAGGATAAACAGCAAAAGTTAAGTACAAATGAAAATAGTCTTTCTCCTTCATAAACAGGGTTAGTCTACTTAGCAGTGATGAGAACGAGTGGTTTAATTACAAACTGAAAAGGCAAGAGAAGAGAGGTATAAAGGCTTGTTGAGAAAAATATAAAGGGATTAACAAGAAAAAGCTGGAAAAGTATAAGGGTAAGCAGAGAAGTGGCTAGCATAACACATTAGAGACCCTTTAGTCAAACAATATCCATTAGCATATTGCACCTGCATTGTGCTCAGCCTACCTTACTCTGTACCAATGTACTGGGAATAAGTAGAGACTATAATGCATTTCCTTAAGCCATGCCAGTGTACTTTGTCTAAGTACAGAGTACAATAACTTGTTATACTTTTTTAACACAGAGGAACTTAGATTGGTAGCTTTTCCTTTCACTGCATACCTTCTGCCATGTTATATTTATTATCATAGCACAACATGGGGTATCAGTCTTTTGGTACTATTATGATATTATTATGCGTTTGAATATAGATTGTGTTTTCTTATCAAATCTTACATTAGTGTCACAGGTCTGAGTAGAGAATAGAGTAGGGTAATTTCTCTTATTCCATGTTAGTAATCTGGGTGTGAGTACAGAATGGGGTATCTGACCTAATACCATGCTTATATCCTAGGTCTTAGTAAAAGACAAATGGGCATCTTATCTTATCATATGCTAATACCCAGGGTCTGAGTACAAAATGGAGTACTTTACCTTACCCCCATGATAGTATCTTTGATCTGAGAACAGGCTGGGGTACCTTACCTTATTATATGCTAGTGTAAAGTATCTGAGTACAGATTGAGTTACCTTACCTTACTCCATGATGGTATCCTTTATCTCAGTTCAGAATGGAGTACCTTACATTACCCCATGTTACTATCCTGTTTCTGAGTAAAAAATGGGGTAGCTATCCTTTCCTTATTCCATCGCAGTCTGAATACAGAACAGGTTGTCTCATCTTATCTCATGCTAATACTGTGGGCCTGCATGAGCAGAGATTGCAGTACCTTATCGTACTTTATGCTACTATCTTGTATCTTGGTACAGAATGAAGTTCCTTAACTTGCCTTATGGTATGCTAGTACTCTGGGTCTGAGTACAGAATAAGGAACTATGACTTAACCACACTAATAATCAAGGTTTAAATACAGAATGGAATTAGCTTTGCATATCCTGTGCACTATGCTAGTATCCTGGCCAGTGTACAGAATGGATTTTCTTATCCCATTTTCGTATCCTGAGTCTGAGTACAGGATAAGGTCATTTACTATATCTCTTTCCTTACAGTATGCTACCTTCATTGATATCAGTACAGAATGACAAATCTCCAACTTTTTTGTTGTGGAAATGTGGGATAAGTTTAAGTGTGTTTGTGTGTGTATGTGTGCGTGTGCGTGTGCGTATGCGTGTGCGTGTGCACGTGTGTGTGCGTGTGTGTGTGTGTGCGTGTAAGTGTGTACATATGTGTGTGGGGGGGGGTAGTTGGAGGGAGCACACTATGAAAGTCAGAAATACGAGTAAACATCCTGTCCTTCAGTAATTCCAATATTTTAGCTATTTGAAGCTAGATATCACATTAAGCCCGATAAAATACTTATTGTAAAGAAATTATGATTAAACATGAATTAATAGTTAAATAAACAAATAAACTCTGAATCCACATGAGCAGGCAAGGTTTTGCAGGCAATGTGCTGTACTTTAAGCAGACTCAAAAAATAATAAACTCATAATAGAGGCTATAAAAATTTGCATAAATATACAGCATACAGGTTATAAGTTGTATGTATATATATATATATGTGTGTGTGTGTGTGTGTGTGTGTGTGTGTGTGTGTGTGTGTGTGTGTGTGTGTGTGTGTGTATTTTATAATATATGAGACTGGAAAAGAGGAAGCCATGAAAAAGTACAGGAAAGTGTGAGATCTTTTACTTCCTGAAGTATAAATAACTGAGATGGAAAAAAAAAAAAAAACACTAAGACCTTCCTCGAAGTAAAGAAGCCAAGATTTGTTAACATCTACTTCCTTTTCCTGCAATTGGTAATACTTAATTGGAGACATTGCTAAAGGGAACTAACCAATGAATTTATAAAGAAGCTGATACTGTGCAGGAATTTAGGAGTATTGCATTTAGCTGATGCCATCAGGGCTGCTGGGTATAATCAACCACTGTTGCATGTTTTGGAATGCAGTCTGTCCAAACACTGACAAATAGAGCAACTGACAGTGGTCCTCCACTGATGTGAACTATTTGCTTATTTTTAGCTGCTCAGCGTATCCCTGAGAATTGACTCCTCTCCAGATCCAAGATCGTAAAGACATTGATTGACTTGCACTGGATCAAAAGTATGAACGTGCTCTGAGATGACTCAAACATACAGCTTCAGCTTTTCTTTTTACTGCGTTATCTGTAACATGAACACTCCTTAAACTTCTGTGGTAAGAATCAGCTATCCATTCTGATTGTCATACTGAAATCTTTGTGTTTGCAGAGTGACAGTGGATGCCTTTGAGGAATTCTAAGGATCATGGATAGTATTGCATTAATATTACATGGAGATGGTTATAAAATGCATATGCTTTCATGATTCGGCATGCTTGTTGTACAGAAAATGATTTCTAAGTCTTCTCTCATTTTGATCTTTAACATTTTTGAGAAAATCTAAATATTAGCTACAGTCTGAGAAAATTTAAAGTGTCATTCACAGTTAGGTATTTGCAATGACCAAGTTTCATTTTGCTATCACTTTTTTTTTCATACTTAATTTCAGTTTTGCTTCAGGATGGTTGGCAAAACACTGTGAAATATTTGACAATTTCTTAATGAGAGGCATTGACTTTTATAACGGCAAACATCTGTTCCCAGAAGATTACACATTTGCAGTGTGTGGCATAACCCCCAGCTATGGAGAACTGAGAGAAGTAAGTACACAGTTGGATGGACTGTGCTCATTTATACAAACTGTTAAGCCAAGAACCTTTTCTCAGTTTATAAACCTAAAAATGCTTTTCCTAGATGCACCTGGACAGTGTATAATATACCCTGGGGCATTTCAAGGATTAAAGAATTTGGAATACTTGGAATTCTCTCTAAATTTCTCAAAGCACTCAATTCCTGTTCTGTACAAAGGTGCATTTGATGGACTTTCTAAAGTTAGAATATTAAAAATTAGTGGATATAACTTTTTGCCTTCCTCTAGCCCTCTTATCTTATCTCCACTCACAAAATTAGAAAGTCTTCAGTTTGAGAGTACTTTTACTAAAGACTTGTGTGACATAATCTGCAAAATTCAAAATCTAACCCTCTTGAAGCAGTTAGCAGTCACTTTAAGTGGAACTGAAATTATAAAACTGAACTGCAGTGAGAGTCTTCAAACAGGGCATGAAATCCAGCTCTGCAAGGTCCAGTCGAATATAACTAATTTGGACTTAACTTTTAACCCTTTGTACAATATCGAACCAGGGTCTTTATATTTTTGCCAAAATCTTGAATTCCTGAATGTCAGCCTCTCCGATGTGAATATAAGTGAACTGCTTCAGTCAGGTATACGGACAGTAACCACTCTTCACATGACTTCTATGCAGAAAAGAACAAAAGACTTTTTAAAACATGCTTGCAATTTGTCTCTCTATTTTAAAGTTAGAAATCTGATTCTGAGTGGAAATAATATAGATGAGATTTCTAACAGAAGTGTGGCTAAGTGTCAGCTGTTAGAGAGTTTGAACCTTGGAGACAATGTCATAAAGAAAACTGAAAATAACATTCTGTGTTTAATGACAAATCTCAAAATCTTCAGTCTAGCAAACAATAACTTAGAAACTATAAACATCTGCCCTTCTGACCAGGGCTTTACTTCCCCAATGACTAACTTAGATCTGTCTGCAAATGCTGTTCGTGCTTTAAAATCAAAACAGTTTTCCTGCATGGTTAACTTGAAGAGTCTAAATCTAGAAAAGAATGCAATTACTGTCATACACGAGTCTGCTTTCTATGGTTTGAAAAGTCTTACTGAACTCAGTTTGAAAAAAAATCGGCTTTCACAGATACAGGACCATTATTTTATGCATTTAGAAACTTTAACATCCTTGAACTTGCTTGGAAATGTTATACATGAAACACAACTAGACACGTTCAAGAAACTGTTTCTGCTTCGTGAACTTTACCTGGGAACATTTCAAAAAATGTCTTCAATTGTTTACTTATCACTCCTCCCCAGTGGTTTGAAGATATTGTTTCTTGAAAGTGAAAATGACATAAGTCTTTATAATATAAGTGGTAAGCAAACACATTTCTTAGAAACTTTGCACATTAAATGTGATGCTTTGTCTGTGCATAGAGCAGAACCGCTGATGGCACTTAAGACACTTCATATTGATGCCAGAGAAATATATAATTTCAAAGGTTCGTCATATTTTATGAACAGTACTAACCTGGAAGAGATTTGTTTTAAACATTTGGGAGACAGAAGCCTTACAAAACAACTGTTGCCAGATTTGTCCAAATTAAATCATCTAAAATATTTACAGCTTGAAGAAACATACTTCTCTTCATCATCTCAGTATGCAGATTCAGAAAACGTCTTTCAAAAACTAACAAGTCTGGAAGTATTAGTGTTAATAAATTCTGAGTTTACTTCCTTTACTCCTCAAATGTTTAACGACTTGGTGTCTCTTAAACTGCTTGTTGTTGCTATGCAGAATATTATACTATTGTCCCCTGACCTCTTTCAGAGTTCTTTGACTTTGAAGTATGTTTATTTTTACAAGGTTATTTTCCAGTGTGACTGTCAGAATTCATGGATAATTCTGTGGGCAGCCACAAAAAGGGACATGATATTAATCATGGAGAGGGAAAAATGCATTACTAAATATCTGACATCTCCTTTTGTTTCTTTCCTGGAAATGACCTGCGACCTTCCCCTAGAATATTCCTTTTTTGTTGGAACCAGTGTATCCATCACACTGTTCATGATATTTGTTTTATTATATGAAATGGCTGGATGGTACATTGTCTACATTCTGTATATTATCAAGGCTTGGCTGGCAGGGTTGCTGGGAGAAAGACGCATGAAAGCCCAGTACAAATATGATGTGTTTGTTTCATACAGCAGTAAAGATGAGTTTTGGGTTGTCAATGAACTCATTCCAAACCTGGAGCAAAAGGGACCACCTTTCCTCAAAGTGTGCCTCCATAACAGGGACTTTGAGGTGGGGAAGGACATTGTAGATAACATTGTGGACAGTATCTACAGCAGCAGGAAAACAATCTGTGTGATCACCCACCATTACCTATGGAGCGAATGGTGCTCCCTGGAGATGAGAATGGTCACCTACAGGTTGCTAGCCGAAAGCCAAGACCTTCTCATTTTGGTGTTTTTGGAAAGGATCTCCCTGCATGAGATTTCAGCGTTTCACAGGTTGGCAAGGTTGATCAAGAAGAAGACCTACATTGATTGGCCAGATGGGGAGCATGAACAGCTGCTTTTCTGGGAGAAGCTGAAAGGGACATTAAAGAAAGACATAAAGGAAGAGACTGAGCAAAGGATTTAACCAGATCAACAGACCTGTGTAACAGAAACAATCAGTTTTGGAAGTGATACTGCTCCTGTCAAGTCTGGGTTTCTTAAGGCTGATAAAACTGAGACCATTTTTTCACTTTCCAAAAATAATAATTTTTTGATGGAATAGAACAAAAAACACAGAGGCACCTCTTTGTACCATCATGTTGCTTTCCTAGGAATGTATGTGATATGTGTCATCCCATGAGCTGTTTGTCCTGTAAACATTGTTTCTGATTCAACTCTTAGAAAACAGAACATATGAATTAAAGCAATGTACTTGCTGTGCTGTATCTGCCTGTTAACAATACTGAGCCCTGTGAAGACACAAGCATTTCCCACTGTAAACTGACATTTGATATATACATTTTATATTTTATTAGTTTGTTCATAATTAACATTGCAATTTCATTAGTACTTTTTGCTATCAAACTTTGCAAATGTATAGGAATGCTAGAAACAACATTCTGCAAAATTAACATGATTTTTTTCAGAGCAAGAAATAGCTTAGAGAGAGAATGAGTGTTTTTTAAAGGTGGTGTGAATTATAATCATAAAAACAAAAATGAAAAGCATAATGTGTACTGGGAAACTTAAAATTAGACAGAAATTTCATTTGAAATACATTAGCCTTTTATTTACTATGCAAACAATATTCACATTATAAATAAATTGTACATGAACATTTCTGGCTGTGCTTGAGAAATGCACTGCAGTAGAAATGGAGAACTCAAAGTAAGTTGATGGAAAAAGCAAAAGCTCAAAATATAACTGAGAAGCATGAATGTATGCATGCATGTTACAAGTGCTGCAAGGAGTATCATTCAATAAGAGCCACAATAGATATGACACTGATTAGGTTGTATAGGAAGAAGATTATGTGTTATAAATAATTTTCTCACATCCCAAATCCAAAACATTCAAGTTAATAGAAATGAACTGCATTAAAAGCAGCAGTCGTCAGTGTATAAGGCAAACAGGGATACACAGTAGTCAGTGTTTTTTGAGGCAATATAAACATGACAGTGTCAGCACCTACGTACAGGCTGATGTTTGCAAAACAGAATCTTCAGCCCAGATCTTAGGCCGGATGCCTCACACAGAAATATGTGGTATCCAGCAATAGCCATGCAATACTGTCTGGTGTAACATGTCACATGCTCAGAGAAAAGGGACATCAATTCATACCTCTCAACTGTACAGATTTTTGCCTGATATTTTTGGTGTGTTTTTCAAAAAAATGTGGTTTTCTGGCAAATCACTGACAAATCATTAAAGACTGAAGTCAGAAAAATGACAGACATTTGAGTTTCAGGCTTCACACCCTTCAGAAGCAAAACTTGTTCTGTCAACTTGCTAAGTTTGTAAGAGCAATATTTAAAATTTGTCCCTATTTTTGGTCCTTTGTCCACCATTATTTATGGCTTTGTCCAGATTTTTTGCTCTGATATGGTGAGAGGTATGCACATCATTCAGCTATCAGAAATTACAACGCATCACCATAGTGTGTGCGCGCGTGTGTGTGTGTGTGTGTGTGTGTGTGTGTGTGTGTGTATTTGTTTGTAGTTATAGCTATAACACTATATTTATGTATCTATACCTATTTATGTCTCACACAGACAGTATTACCCCCATAGTTCTGTCACAATTAAATCATCTCTCCCTTGCAGCAAGAATGGCTTTATCTAAAAAGGCACTACTTCAAAAGTCTGAATATGCTTGACCTGTTATAACCCTCCACTCTACTCCCAATGTACAAGAATTCAAATATCAGAGAGTAAAATATAAAGAATTGCCCTCCTGACAGAGAGGAACTGCCACCACTGCATCCTCTGCTACAAGGCACAGTGATTATCTATTACAAATAGAGCTACTTGCCTATTAAACACCCTAATTTTTAATGTTTTAATGCTTGACTATTATCTACCCTAAAAGAAAAACTTCAAAAAGGGAACAAAACTACCCCCTTAGAAACAGCTAAGAAAACACACTCATACTAGTCAGACCCAGATTCAAACTAGCACTTGGTGAAAAATCTTTCAACAGGAAAGGACCAGCAATGTGGAATTCACTACCAGCTGAGATAATAAAACTGCAAATCCTTCACAAGAACAATCTTAAACTTCATTTGCAAAACAAATCTAAGTTTGTTCTGCTTCTGAGACACTGAGCAAATCACTGCAATTAATTTAATACATGTAAACCTTTAATATTAATCTTGCATATGTTGCAAATAAAGAAGCTCAATGACATTACAAAGTCTCCATTAGACTTTCTGTAGACATTTACTGTTATTGCTATTCATTGTTCTCTGTATAGTGCCAGCAGTGTGTATATGCTGTCTTTTTTTTTTGTTTGTGCAATTCTACCCAAGTCATTAAGGAGAAGGGTCAATAGAACAGCACAATCTGGTGAAGAAGATTTGGGGCAGACAAGAAGAAGGCAAAAGAAAACAAGGACGTCCAGCCAAAGAGGTGGATGGATTGTGTGAGACAAGACTAGCAATGGTCAGGGAGAAGTATCAAAGAAGGCTGGCAAAGTTCAGACATTTCGAAGAAAAAATGTCCCCTAGCAAATCGGTTCAAGTTTCTGAGCATTAAGTGAAATGAATGGAACCTGTAGGTATGTGTCTAATATCTATAAATGTAATTTTGATATAGATATAGATATAGATATAGATATAGATATAGATATAGATATAGATATAGATATAGGTATTGATGGATCTACTGAAAATTGTGCACTGACCAAAAGTCAATATCCTTAACGCTGACCAGAAAACATCGAGAATGCAAATCTTGACAGTATAGTGTGCATATGCTGAGCACTGACCTTGGCGCATTGCAAAATTAACTTTAATAAAATAACAATTTTTTTTTTCAGGGTTGAAAAGCCCCTTCTTGCCATGCACCACCACACCCCTTGCCAATTAGACATAATCTGAGTTTTTCAAAATATCAGGAAAAGGCATATTCCTCAGTTTTGAGAACTGCACTGTCTTGCACATTAGTTGATCATCTGCCCTATTATACTCACACAGAAAATATGTAAAGGTAAATGTTGACTATATTATGCTGTCTATAGAGTGGTAAACTCCTACAATGTGTGAAGCCACTAATCTAGGTTTTCCTCTTTCTTGTCTATCACATGGCTGTTACATTTTCTGACTCATGAAATACAGGATATAAATCAAGCTTCTGCCTTCCACAAGAAACAGAATACAGTCAAAATAGCTTCATTAAATGTCTGAAACTTTTTAATGGTGACTGAAATGCAGGTATGCTTACAAGATACATACAGTGAGCAGAGAACTGACCTTGCAATTGTATGTATACATTCACATTTCAAACAAATACACACATGGACACAAACACACATACATGAGCATATGCACATAGTGTGTGTGTGTGTGTCCACAGACACACACACACACACACACACACACACACACACACACACACACGCACACACACACACACACACACACACACACACACACACACACACACACACAAAATGAATATATATATATATATATATATATATATATATATATATATATATATATGAATAGATTCCTACAAACAGATAACGCTGTTACAGATAAGGACATATAAAACAGCCATTATAACCAGTGGATCATGTAAGTTTAATTTATTATTTTTACTTGAAATGATGCTTTCCTGCACCTTTTTCCTCACTGGAAGGTAGTTTGTTCACTCTCCTTCCCACTGTTTTATCAGATGACACACATTTAGATTCTTATCCTTTTCTAAATTGACTTATCGTGCAGTTCTTAAAAAAATCTGTTGCCGTTATAAGTATTTTTTTCTTCCTTATTTCCTTTCTGTACTTACATGGGTAAAGATTTCAGAACTGTATTCTTTGCTGCCACTGTACCTGTAGGACAATTAAGCAGTGACAGCAGTGTGACATCTTACCAGTGACAGCAATGTGACATCTCACCAGTGACAGCAATGTGACAGCTCACCAGTGACAGCAATGTGACAGCTCCAAAGTAACAGCAGTATGACAGCTCACCAGTGACAGCAATGTGATATCTCACCAGTGATAGCAATATGACATCTCACCAGTGAAAGTAATGCAACAGCTTACAAGTGACAGCAATGTAAAAGCTCACCAGTGACATCAATGTGACAGCTCACCATCTTCACCTTGTGGACATCTATAGCTATTAAATATACTTCATCCTGTCTGTTGCTCTTATACCTGCTGACATTTTGGACTCCACACTTTTATCAGTGCACAAATATCAGTGCTTAATTCTTGCTGCACAGTAGTCACAGACAATAAGCACACAAGAACAGTGTAACATACCATAACTTCCAGACAGTGCAGTGACGCTTCTATGGCTCTTAAAGCACAGTGTGATGGTACTGTGTTGTTACATGAAGAGAAGAAAAGACATCTGATGGGCAACACAGAAAAGGCATATTATCTGTGCCATTTGCCCCAGGACAGAATATACATTCTACATAAGATGGAAGGTCTCAAGTACAGTGACACTCTACCACAGCAAGGCCGGACATATCAAATGTTATGTACAAAGGACACCACAGCAGGACTTGGGAATTAGGTAATTGTATAACCTGGTTAGTTTAGTTCCCAAAATCTGGAAAATTTCTTACATCATACCACTTCATAAGGATGATACAGACATCTCTAATTACAGACCAATTGCAATTTTATCTTCTCTATCCAAAATTCTTGAAAAATGTATCCATTCCCAGCTCATAAACTACTTTCTAACTAACAGCCTTCTCACTAATCCCCAACATGCCTTCTGACCCAACCACAGTACTAATACAGCTCTTTTTAGTTTGACAAATACCATTAACCAATTCAGAAACAATGGTCAACTAGTTTCCTCAATAGTCCTAGACATGTCTCCAATCAAAAACTACTAAATGACCTATCTCTTAAACTAAGCAATTTGGCCCTCACTTGGTTTCACAACTACCTAACAGACTGAAAGCAAGCTGTAAAGTGAGCTCTCCTCACTATTACCTGTTACATTAGGAGTACCACAGGCCTTGATCCTTGGTCCACTTCTATTTAGCATCTTTACCAACAAACTGCATACTGCTCCAAACCTGCCACAATCATACAATATGCAGATGACTCCACACTCATCTGTGCAGCCCTCTCACTCTCTAAACTGCAAGAAGTAACCCAGCTTTCTTTCACAGTAGTAGAATCATGGCTGGCTGACTCCCAGTTAATACTAAATCATAAAAAAACTAAACTCATGATTTTCTCTAATAACAAAACCCAAGACCTACAATACCCCCTTCCAAATATATTCTTCTGATAATACTAAGATACAACCTGTATCACACACTAAGCTACTCATTGTCACAACAGACAAAAAAATGGAATTTGACAGGCATCTAGCTCTAGCCATAAAAAGTTCATAGTAAGCTAGACTTTCTATACAGAATTAAACCATACCTCACTGACTCCGCAAGACAATCTATTGCCGGAACTCATCTACTTTCTACCCTTCTATATGCCTCTGCCACTTTCACCAACTTGGAAAAAAAATGATCTATTAAAACTACAAGTCCGGTATAAAAAATTGCCAAATTTGCCACTAATTCCCCATATAGATCCCATCACTGTATTGCCTTATGCCAACTAAACTGGCTTGAGTTACTACTCCCAACTAACAATGGGCCATGGCATAGTACATCAACCAGAATAATGTCCAGCATTCTGCAACCTACTTCAAACTCAAACTAATAAAAGACAACTGAGATCTTCTGAAAAAAATTCTATTACAAGTCACAAAAGCTAACAACTACTATGGAGATTCTCTCAACTCTAACCAAATCTCCAGAACTTGGAACTTAACCCCCCAGAACACTGCAACCATCTCTAACCCCCTCACAATTCAAAGTACTTCTCAAGACCCACCTCCTGTCTGACACCTGGCTAAGCAATGTCCCACTTCACAAGACCTTACCTCTGTATACAGTTTCTAAGTAATATACTTGAGGAAATCTTGTAAATATGACTTTTGTAAATAATGAACAAACTGTATTCTCATCTACTTTAGAATACACCGTGAATGCTTCCTCTGCATAACTCATGTTTTAATTGAATTTGTAACAACTGTACGAACTTTGCTAACATTTTTTATACTTTTTTATAACTGAATGTGTTATTTCTTGGTATATGTTTTGCTTTGAATTTTGTTGTATCCTTTGAACTTGAGAGGTTTTTCTCCTCGGGCCTCATCTGAAAAAGGTTAACTGGCCAGTCAGACTATCCTGGTAAACAAACATATCAAATAAAATAAATAAAAACTGGGCAGTCATCATGTCTGGAAGAGGGTTAGGGAAGAGGTGTCCCAATAGTATCCATACAAGAAGAATGTAGACCCACGACTAGCATTATGTGCTACACACAAAACATAATGGATGGTCTAAACCAATTAAGTCATGATATCATCAAGGAAAGGACATGTACATGTCCAGAAGTTTCTGTATGCAGTCACACACTCGAACTGGCACAGGGAGAAAGAATGTATAGTGAGCATGTGATGGCAGAAAACAGAAAATGTGTTGCTGCTGTAACATGTGAAGGCTGAAGGACTGTAGTCTGGGGATACACTGCACTCCTAAAGAAGATGCACAGTCTGATGTTCCACTACTATTTATCTTTGTGGGTGACACCCCCAGTATTGCTTTAGATTGAAGGACTATAGTCTGGGGGTACACTACACTGCTAAAGAAGGTGCATAGTCTGATGTTCCACTATTATTTGTCTTCATGGGTGACACCCCTATTATTGCTTTAGGCTGAAGAACTATAGTCTGAGGGTACAGGATTTGTGTTGGCATGTATTTTCTGAAGTCTGAAACTCAAATCCATGTAATTATTTAGTGACTTTAATCCTTAGATCATCCCAGTGATTTGTCAAGAAAAACATAGTTTTATGAGGAACAGATATAAAATATGAGGCACAAATATGGACATTCTGTGAAAATCTGGACAGTTGAAAGGTGTGATAATAGGCAACTCCTGCAGATCCTGCAGCAAATGTGTGACACACCAGAAAAGAGCCTGGCTGCAGGGTTCTGTAACCCACTACAGCCAGATGAAGTCAACGTCTGTTAGCCCAAGGATACATGTATTACAGTAACTGAAAAAGAATGACACAAGAGCACCATAGACAAATCCTGTGATGAATAATGCTTGTATTCATGGTAATAGTTGTAAGGTGACGGTGACATGTCATGACAACAGCAGAAATATGATACTTAAAAGTGTCACCTGGTTATTAGGAATCACAACTAAACCTCACAATGTTCAACTGATTGTCCATGTAAAACATGAAAAGGAGAAAGAAAGAAAATGGAGGTATATAAAGACTGATATACACACGTGTCATGTCTGTCTTTGCTGACTTGAGTTTCAGATGTTATATTTGACTTATTAAGGTCATTATCCATGCATTCACCCAAGATAGGGACATGAAGGCGCATACAAACGGTGACACCTTGCCTCTGTAGCAGGTGTATGGTTGTTATACAAGAAATGCAGTACTATGACTTACAGAATGGAAATACAGTGGGTGAAGCAAAATATGCATTTATTTATTTATTTATTTCCAATTTGATGACCAGGGAGGTCCACTGGGCTCAAAAAGCCTGTTTTCAGTGGATTCCCAGGGAGAAAAGCTTCATAATACAAAGTACAAGCTACATAATACAAAGTACAATGCATAGTTGCAAAGGTATCAGTTAAACAACTTGTAGCTATAAAATAACAAAACTAAGTAAAGTTGAACTGCAACATGAAGAAAAATATATAATACATATTTACATGTTTACTGGTTGAGAACAGTAGTGCAGAGTTAAATTTGTACAGAGGTTTGAAACATCTGAGAATGTTATAAAAGTAACATTAAAATAGGGTTAACCCCTGCTGTGTAAGGATGTGTAATAAATGTATTCATGTATTAAGCAGGTAGGTAGGTAGAGTGCAATTGCACTTCCATTTATAGGAGAGCTAAGAATGGAGCTAGATTTTGAAGAGTTCAAAGTTTTCAGAGATTCTTAGAGATGGAGGGAGAGAATTCCATTTTTTGGCTAAGGAAAATGATAGGAGTAGCTGACCAGCTGGACCATTTGGTTTGTATACAGAGATTAGATTTTGGTGGGCAGATCTTAGAGTTCTGTGTGGGGTGTATAGTGGTAAGATGTTTGTTAGTGCTGGACATTTAGTTGGTTTGAAAATAAGCTTGTGAGCTGTGGTGAGTTGGAGATAGTCTAGGTAGTTGGGAAGTTCTAGCCATTGCAGCTGGTCTCCACCTGGTTAGGTATACAGTGGTGAGTGGAGTATTTGGATGTGGTTGCGAACTTTGAGATTTTGTTGTAACAGGTTTCCAGTTTAGAAGAGATGGACGAAGATGGGTTGGTTAGTAGGGGAGCACCATACATCAGTGAGGGTAGTAAGTAAGCAGTGGCGAGGGTCTGTCTAGTTGAAGGGGAGAGGAAGTGGGAGTTTCTGTACAACATGCCAAGTTTCTGATGGGTTTTCTTAATATTTAGCTGAATATGGGTATCAAATTTTAGGTGTTTGTCAATAGTAACCCCAAGAAGTTTAGCAAAAGAAACAACTTCTATAGTGGAGTTGGCATGGCTGATAATATTGAAAGAGGTTTTGTCGAGGGAGAGAGATTTTGAGGGAGAGCATAGTAGGATTTTTTATTTGTTGCCATTCAGAGAGAGAT
>NC_056748.1:160902215-161012215 GCF_019279795.1 Protopterus annectens
CACAGTGGTAAAGTGGTAGTGTTGTCGCCTCACAGCAAGACATTCTCTGCTGGGGAGCCTTCTGCGCCAAGACTGCACGTCCTCTCTGCATTCGTGTGAGTTTTCTCCGGGTGTTCTGGTTTCCTCCCATGTACAAAGATATGCATCTGGGGTGTTTCTCCCTGGGCCTCCATGGAAAATTGGCTTTGCTCCAAGTCAGACTTTCTCAGTAAACGAATGTTAAATAAATAGTTTATGACAAGAGTTTGGGTACTGCATAACATTCAATTTGCTAACAAGAGTGCAGTTTTATCATTTGATGTAAATATAAGAGCACTTCGCTGTTCACTATGAATGATACAGGTTATCACTATGAATGATGCAGGTTATTACTACTAATAGAGGACCTAGAACACAGCAACCAACAGAAAGGTGCCCTGGCAAGTAACCCATCACTGGCAACATTTATGGGTTTAGTTTTTTCTGCTGTTATTAGCAGTAGTCTGGCTGACAGCATGTTTGCTAGGGAAACTGTGAGATATACAATTATAAGCAAAGCAATTTTTCAAAGAATAAGTTTCTAAACACTGAAATGTGTGTCAAGGAATGTAGTGTGTGTTAAATATCAAATACTGCAGACTGTAAATAAAATGATTTGCTGCATATTTACCTTTTTGACTCAAAATAACTAGTTTTCACAGCTTGTATTCCTACTCCTGTATTAAAATAAAATACAACAGTCACTAGTAATTATGGTTAGCAAGGTTTATTGGACAAAGTCATTTAGTGTTATGTAGTGCTATTGAGTTGGTTGAGTAGGTAAGCATACAGGCAGGCAAGAGAAGATTGTGGGAGATCAGTGTTTATGGTACTTGCATTGTGCAGCTCCGTGGTGCTTACTGACACTTCAGACTACTTTGATAATGTGGTGGTGTTTCACTTTACCTGCCATATTTCAGTGGTAGGTGTGCCTGGTATGAGTGGACCTAGTCTTTTTAAACGACTATTTACCATTTTGTTTTTTGTCAAAACTGGATGAGGGATTAGATAATCATAGAAAATTTTATTTGCAAAAGGATTGCAAAGTCTTAGATACCTTTATCAGCTTACCACTTTAATCACACCTTTTAATAACATCTTCAGCAGGGGAACCATTCACTAAATCTCTATCCAAATGAGAAATTAATCTCCTCAAAAAAAAAAAAAAAGTACCAGTGGCCATAGGTTCATAGGCATTTACTTAGCTAACAACCACAAGGGTGCTTTTACATCTAGCCATGTATCCCAGATTTTCGACAAGTTCCGATACCCTGGATAAGTGAAGCAGGGGCTTGGGAGAAGAAACATTTACAACCTGGGCTTGGGAGGTGAACCATTCACAGGCTGCACTGTGTCATTAGAGATACAGATGCCAAACCAGGGATGAATTTCCTGTTCCCCATACAATTGTCCAGGTTGCACTTGAATTGGGTTAGGGAGGCAGTCCGCTTCACATGGATGTGGAGCCCGTTTCAGAGAAGGGCTAATCTCCGAGATGCTTACCAGTCTCTCCAGCAGGACCTATTTATATCACAGGTAATATTTAAGTCTTTAAAACAGGTAATCCTGGGGTTGTTTGTTTTGTGGATATGCAGGAGATCCATCAGAGTGGGGTCTGACAATGCCCTGTATGCCAGCCATAGATCTCCCCTCAAAAGCCTATAGGAGACCGAACAGACAGACAGCCTTGAGGCAGTCTGCATAGGATTTTCTACTTAAGCCCTGTATTGTTTTAGTGAGGAACCTCTGTGAACATTTCAATTGTTGGATATGCCTGGTTAGGTACATACCAGAGGGGACATCGTACTCAGTGAAAGGTCTGATGAATGCAGAATACAGTGGAACAATTACTTCCTTGGACTTGGATGCCATACCTTTGTTTATACGTTGCGCAACATAGAATGGTTTCCTCACTACTGTAGACATGTGATGGTCAAAGCCTAGATTACTATCTATGTGTTGTCCCCAAATCCTAGACTACTGGGTCAACTTTAAGGGGTGTTTTGTCAATATGATAGCTACCAGGGATGGATGACTTCCTGAAGGATACTATTATGCATTTCCAGGCATTTAGTTTTAGTACATGGTTCTGACACCACCCGTTTGTCTGTGTCAGCCCCTTCTGGAGAGCATTTGTGTCAATGTGGGATTCAATGACAACTCCTAATTTACAATCTACAAATTTAATCAGCCAGAGACCACGGACATTGGCCTTGACTTCAGATAAGTAAATGTCAAAAAAGAGCGGTCTAAGAACTGATTCCTTGAGGGACTCCACTTGCGACTGTCCTCTTTTATAGAGATGGACTCACTTGCGACTGTCCTCTTTTATAGAGATGGACTCCCCAATTCTAACTTCCTGGGTCCTGTCTGTGAGCCATTTGGCTATCCACCGGGTGACATACGAGTTTATACCGAACCTCTTAAGTTTGTCAACAATGTCTGAGTGGGGAATTGTGTCAAATGCCTTGGTCAGGTCAATGGAGGCAGTGTGAACCAGTTTGCCCTTATCCATTGCTTAGGTTACCTTCTCAAAGTTGCCCACCAGGTTGAGTAGGCATGATCTGCGCTTGACGAAACCAAACTGTGTCAGGAGGTTTACTGCATCACTACTGATAATTTCCATGTTAATTCCTTACATACGAGACTACAGAAACTTATGGGTCTGTAGTTTCCAGAGTCTGTAGATGCCTGTTGCTTTTCTCCATTCATGAGGCAAAGCCTGTTTTGGAGGCTATAGTTAAATAGCACTTCCAGAGGCACAGATACGTCATGTTTCATGCTATTTAGAAGGCATCATTGATTCAGTGTTCTTGGCCTTAGAGAGAGCACCAAGGACCTGTTCTCTAGTTATAGTAGTGGGAGTTGTACTTGATGGTATTTTCTGAGGGAAGGTTGGGAGAGGGGGGGTAAAGTTTGAGCCGAATTTAAATCGGCCAGTAGGTTTGCTATAAATTCTGACTCAGTATAAGTGGCTCCATTTACTATGAGCTCATAACCTAGGAAGTAGCATCACTAAATCTTACAGACACTGTATACATGAAGTACTGACTTGAACAATGAAATAAATTATTTAAAGCACATTTTTCCTAACAAGAAGAAACTAATAACAAGCATTCCTCATACTTTCACAATTAGGACAAATTTGACCATTGGCCTGACGATGCAATATTGTGAAAGTCAATGCTGCAGAAGCACACACGTTTGCCCACGTTCATCAATAATCTGTCCAGCCTCAGAGAGAATAGTTTTGGAAACCAAATGTTTAGCAGCAGTAATATTAACTACAGCTACTGGATCAGGTTTGCGAAAAGGAAATAATGTCAAAAAATAGATATTGTTACAAAATACACACACACCTTGTTCACACAAGCATTCTCACAGAAAACAGTCCTTTGACAAGTAGTGAAAGTCCAACACAAAAATTTCCTAGCTAACAGACAAATTCTCCAATGGGGAACTTAGCCTACTCTTGAAAGATCACTAGCTGAGTAACAGTCCTACAAAGTACACAGGAGCTTACCTATGCAGCAAGCAAGCTCTAAAGGTTTTAGTTTTTTGTCTTCTTTACATGGAGCTTAACCTAAGCTCCTGACAGAACCTATGGATGGTGCCCTTATGCTCTGAAAAGATGGCCAGCTGGCAGGGGATTTATTTACTTTACATTTGTTGACCGAAGTGTCCGACTGAGCTAAAGCCCTTTTTCAGGGGAGGCCCAGGAAGAAAAGCTCCAATACAGAAAGCAATTTTATAACCTTTATTACACTCATAGCAATATACAAAAAGGTTACCATTCTAGTAAAGTAGTTGACAAGTTTATAGAATACAAAATCATAAAAGATAAAAAGTGTAATACATCGGAAGTTAATTGTTTTAGTAGAATAGGCTAACAATACTAAGTATAGACAATACTTTAGGAAAATTTCTTAGGAAGTTAAGGGAGTAAGTTATTTTTTTAGGTGGTGTGCAATTGTTATACAGTTTAGAGTGAGTTGGTTGTGGTCAAGGTGGTTGTGAACAGTGGCCAAGTCCAGTGTTTTTAAAGTAGTCTTTGCTAGCTAATTTAAACTGTTAGGGGTGAGTAAGGTTCCTTATTTCTAGCGGGAGTTTGTTCCATGCAATAGAGGGATTATAGATATACAGATTACAGCCCGTCTTGGAATTGGGTTTATGAACCTTTAACAGATCTTGGGTTGCACTTTGGAGATGCCTGGAAGGGCAATAGTTAGAGATGAGAGGTGTGATAGAGCAGGGCAGAAGGATGGCTGATGTAGAATGGAGTGAATGATTTGCAGCTGAGATTGAAGAAGCAGGTACGGTAGATCTAACCAGTTTAGGTATTTTAGGGAGACATTGGTGAGGTTTATGTTTGTTGAGCAGCAAATCTTGCTATCTTGTGATAGGTTGATTCAAGTTTGGTAAGTAGTGACATATTTAGATTAGCGAGTATTTGGGAACAGTAAGTTAAACATGGTAGAAGGTATGCATGAGTAAGAGTAATTCTAGCTTCTGTTGTGAATAATTTGTTGCTCCTGTACAGGAGTCCTAGCTTCTGATGGGGTTTTTTTTTGATGTGCAAATCAAATTTTAGTTGATAGTCAATGGTAATGCCAAGTAGTTCTGTGTTTGATTCAACTTTCATGGGAACGTTGTTTAGGGACATTATGGAAAATGTTTTTATGTGGTTACTAGTTTTAGGGAGAAAATGTAGCAGTTTTGGTTTTGTAGGGTTAAGAATGAGCTGATTATTTGTGAGCCATGCTTCTACTGAGTTAAAGGAAGTCGGGGTAGATGAAAGGAGTTCAGAAGGTGAATTTGCAATAGTGATGACTGCAGAGTCATCTGCGTATTGGACTATATTTGACCAAGGACAAGAGGAGTACAGTGTATTGGTGAATATATTAGAGAGTAGTGGTCCAAGAATTGGTACTTGAGGGACACTTGTACTAACAGGTAGGGGGGTAGATAGTACACTGTCCCATCTCACTGACTGCAGTCAGTCAGAGAGATAGCTAGAGAACCATGCAACTTTACCTAGGGAGACGTTAAAGTTAATGAGTTTGTTTAGTAGCAGAGTGAGAGACAGTGTCAAAAGCTTTCAAGAGGTCAAGAAATAGGCAAGATAGGAGTTTATGATGGTCTTTGGCTTGGGTAATTGTATTTAGTAATGACAGTAGAGCTGTGGTGGTACTATGCTTGGGGCGAAAGCCATACTGTGTGGGAGTGATCAAGTTTTCCTGTAAGAGGTAGTGCATTACTTGCTTGTGTACACATTTTTCTAGGACTAGAGAGAGTGGAGAGGATAGCAATTGGTCTGAAGTTAGCAATTTCTATGGAGTTACCTCCTTTATGAATAGGAAGAGTTAAAATTGTTTTCAGATAGATGGAACTGTTGATTCAGAGACTGAGCGATTTATTAGGACAGATACAGGGATAGCAAGGGAGTGTGCAGCAGTACGGAGAAAATTTGAAAGGATGCTGTCTGCAGATACAGAGCATAGTTTGAGTTGAGAGAGAAGAGGTTCGATATAGTAAGTGGAGACAGGTTTAAGTGAGAAGAGGTTGAATGACGTGATAGTGAAGTGGGTTTCAAGGGGGTTGGGAGTGTTACTGTCAGAGTGGCTGGGGTTAAATAGTTTGGAAATTGTTTCTATAAAGTACGTATTGAAAATATTTGGCAATCTCTTCTGGTGACTTGCAGGATAGGGATTAGGTGACGTAGGAGTGCCAGGGTGTATTATGTGGTTTAATGCATTCCAGACTTTTTTGTGATTAGACTTAAATGTAGTTGGGGGATTATAATACCAATATTTTGTCTTTGTTGAGTTTTTTAGCTTGGTTTCTTAGTTCCTTGTACTTTTTTAAGTTATGCATTTGGTTTATACCCATATTTTTCCAAGGTCTATCCCTAGTTTTCATGAGGGTACAGATGGTTTTAGATAGCCAGGGAGAAATATTTGGTTTTTACACAAACTTTTCTGGGTGGACCTAGATAATTTAGAATGCTAAGGAAAGTGGAGTTGAAGGTTTCTACTGCTTTGTCTAGCGGAAGCAGTGTTAAGCAGTTCCAGTCCACTTTTAGAGAGGAGGGTACAAAAAGTATCTGGGCTAAAGTTGGAGTTTGCGGCAGGTGATATTCTAATGTAGCTTAGGGAGATGGGTGATCTGAGTACCTTTATAGGCGAGTGATCACTCAGGGAGTCTGGTAGTGTTTCTGGATTATGGTATTTGTAGGGATTAGAGACTAGTATCCAGTCTATCAGAGAGCTAGGAGAATGTGAGTTATTAGTGTGGGTTGGTTGGGAGATTAGTTGTATAAATCCGTAGAGATTAATATAATGTGGGATGAGGTCCAAACAGTTTAGACTACTGCAACAATGTTCCAATTCTGAAAAACATCTTTCCCAGGCAATGTACTGCAATAGTCACAGCTGCCTGCTATGACAAGAATGCCCAGTTCACTTTGGAGATGAGAGGAGGGGAACAGGCCAAAGTCTGACCTGCAGAGAGCAGATGAGCTGGGAAGGGCTAAACAAATAGCTCTCGTGCCACATGCAGGAACAGGTGAGTAACTGACAGCACTAACCATGTCACTGAGCTGGGTAATGAAGACACTAAAATAGGTTCAAATCGGGAGTTTTTGTTTTTAGTTATCACAATGAGGTATATCATTACAATGTGTTCCTAGGACAGCCAGGGTGAGTGAAATTAAACGGCTATCTTCCATTCTGTTCAATGGAACTTGAAGCAGGAAAGCACACTTCAGCATTTACTGTAGTCAAATATAAACATGAGCAGATTTCATTTTATTGTGTTTCACACATTCTGCTTACTTGGATACACACAGTCACACATTCTAGTGAAAGGTTGACAGGTGTGCTTCAAAATAAAATTAAATTATTACCTGCACCTTCTTCCTCATTTAATTTCGCCTCAGATCTAATCTCAGTTTCCACACTGTCTGCGTCAGTCACCACTGCAGTATTACTACAAACACTGTGACCTCCTGAAAGTTTGTCAAGGTAAGTACCACAACTTGTCTGCTCATACAAAAAAAAGTTCTTGTTCAGAATTGCAGGAGTCCCATTTCCCATTTCCGGTTTTCTCATCTTGAGAAGGGGATAGGTTCGAGGGCTTCTTAGCGATTCATAAGGACGGCAGCTTTCCATTTTTCCCTTCTCGCATGTTTGAAATGTTAAATTAGAGTCAGTGTAGATCTTCCCCGACATCTTTTGGCAGGGTTACAGTGAGTCAACCTTTAAACATAAAAGCATTAAAAGTATGCTCAACTGCCTCTGTAAGAGTAGTCACATAAATGCCTAGCAAAAAATACTTCTATTTTATAAACGCCCTGGCAGCATTTTATGCTTTGCGACAATAAGAGGAATGACATGCTTTAAAACCTTCTACCATGCTATTTGCCACATAAGCCAATCAATGCACGCAGAACAAAATAGCTGTATATTCACAAAACAGCAGAACTTAAGAAGAAACACTCAACTGACTGGTAAAAGTTACAGTACATCACTTTTACACAATGAGTATTTGAGGATTGCCCTCACAGCCATGCAGTTACAGACTTTGAGTGGAGAAGCTACTTGTCCTTTCCCAAATGACAACAGTAGTTTAGGGACCCAAGTCCTGACATTACTCAATTTTTCCAAACAGGAAAGCAGCAGCTTCAAAGACTGCAGCACAACTACCTCACTTTGAGAAATCTCTCGTGTCCAAGTACAAAATACAATAAGCAGGGAGAAGCACAGCATAAGTTATTATACAGGGAGACAAACTTAGCCCCACTTGTGCTTCAATGTGTCACAGCCAAACTGTACTGGCTTTCTGCAAATGCAAAGTTATCTACAGCTCACAACGAAACAGCAAAACATTATTCCATGTGCAGTCCCGCTACTGACCTGCACTTTCCAGGACAGCAATTTAAGAACAGTTACAGAAATGGATTTAGACACTCAACTGTCAACTTCAGCGACATTCAATTCAAATTAAAGGTAGAAAAGGGTTATTACAAGGTCTGCTGCTAAGAAAAAGTTACGTCTTACCATAACGTTCCATCTGTGTTGTGCACCACTTACACCCAAGGCATCCCTCAGGATCCTCTGAAGGGGGAAGGAGGAAATTAACACACAAACGTTATAGGAAGACATAACTTCTTTATCTGATGTTAATCTTCTTTCCTTTCATCACTGATGAGACAGAATCCCAAGCTACCTTGAGGTCTATGGGAGGCCTTTATGGAAGAACATTCCTGAGTACCACTGAGCCGAAGGCATCTCTGCCCAATTTGTAATGATTTATAAAAGGTACGAGACTTAGCCAAATTAGGTGCTGTGCAGATGTCATCCATGGATGCCCTGGAATGGAATGCTATTTAAGTTGCCATAGATCTAGTGAAGTGGGCTATAACTTTTGGCATGCATTCATTATGGAGGGAGTAAGTGACATGTATGCAGCCCTTTAACCATTTTGATAACGTAACCTTGGAAACAGCCTCTCCCATTTTGGCTTCTGAGAAGGAGATGAAAAGCTGTTCAGATTTACAGATAAGGTTTTACCTAGACAGGACCAAACCTAATTGTCTATGTACGTCTAAGGTGTGAAGTCAATATTCTCCTCTACTGGCAAAATTCGGAAAGAACACAGGTAGATCAATGGACTGGTTAATAGAAAATTCAGAAACTACTTTGGGGAGAAAGAATGGGTTCATTCGAAGTGACGCACTAGCTTCTTTATGCACAATGCCTGCAGCTCCAAGACTCTTCTGGCAGAGGTAATGGCCACGAGGAACAAAGACTTCCAAGACAAAAACTTTAGGTCACACTTAGCAGCAGGCTCAAAGGGTTTTTGAGTCAAAGACTGCAGGACTAAAGTGAGGTTCCATAGTACTATGGGCTGTCTAAGAGGGGGCCGGAGATGAGAGGTCCCTTTAAGGAAAGCTTTGCAGAGGCATAACGAAATAAGAGGGGTACATCTATACCATTGTGAAAGTTGGAAATTGCCGCTAGATGTGCACGAACTGTAGAAGCAGAAGCTCAGTTATCAAAAAAACTTAGCCAATATTGATGTACTGCAGCAACTGGAGCTGAATACAGGTCTAGCATGTTATCCTTGGACCTAATGGAAAACCTGTTCTGGTTGATAGGTTTGAGAGGGGCAAAATGATGTCTCAAACAGGTGAGGAGAGGTTAGCCTGCCTGGCGACTAGTGGAAGTGGAGAAACCAAGCTGTCAGCTTGAGAGTCGACAGGTTCAGGTGACTCAGCCCTTGGGGGGGGAGTGATCAGATCTGGTAGAGGGTCCAGAATCCACAGTGGGAATAGTAGGCGAGGCCGAAGAAAGGGGAACCAAACTTGTCTAGGTCAGAATGGGGCTATGAGGATCACCTTGCATCTCAATCGAAGAGCTTTCTTTAGGAATTGTGGTATTAGAGGAATGGGAGGATAGGCGTAGAGAAGTCCTGTGGGCCAATCGTGGATCAGAGCATCCCTCAGTGACTCCCCCTGTGGGGGAAGTAGGGCAAATTAGCTGCTGCACTTGGCGTTTGATGGGGAGGTGAAATGATTACAGCAAGGCAGGCCCCAGTGGCTGAAGATCTGATGCCACCTCAGGGTTGAGGGACCACTCATGGGGCATGAAGATGCATCTGCTCAGTTTGTCTGCAATCACGTTGGAGCTCCCCGGGATATGCTTTGCTATCAGAAAACAGTTGGAAGCTATTTCCTACTGCCAGATTCTTATGGTTTCTCGACAAAGGGGGTAGGACTTGATTCCTCCTTGCTTGTTGATGTACCAGACCATGGACATGTTGTCTGATTGGATTGCAATTGTCCTGGAGGTGAGAGCCGCATGGAATGCTTGCAACACCAACAGCACGGCCCCCAGTTCTAGGACATTGATATGCAGATAGGCCTCCGAGGTGGACCATGTGCCTTGGATAGTCTTTCCCTGAAAATGCCTCTGGAAACAGTCGGGGGTTGCTTACCTGATCTGCTTGGGGGGGCAAGCATTCGGGCTGCCGCTCAGAAGCGCTGATAAGACTGTCCAAATTAAAAAAAAAGTCCCGGGAGCCTTGGTTGCGAGGACCCCGTCTGCCTCTATAGGGGTGTCTTCCAGAATTGTTACCCTCTCTTCCTCTGGGAGTATCATCACCACATGTGGCACGGAAAGGACCCAGAGATTTCTTATGCCACATTTCCCACTCCTCAGATTCCTCGAGAAGGTATGTTGAGGGTTGGAAAAATCCTACGCCTACTGCAGACAAGGTTTTTCCATCTTGCTCGCACCTGGCTAGTGTGACCTTCACATTGGAGACAAAGAGGGATGAAGCTTCGATGGGAGCATTCAGAAAGAAAGACTTGAAGGGATCCGCAAAGTCACAGATACGCATCCGGGCATGATGTCGCATAACGATGCCTGAACCCGCTGCTCCAGCATCCCCTTCAGTCATGTGTGACAGCAACCTCATGGACGAGTTGGGTATGGATTCCAGGGTTGCTAGCTGCGAGGCAACTTTGTCCCCGACCTTGTCAAACTGTCCTGCAAGTGTCCCACAGAGTTCGGAGATAAAGTCCCTCTGGAACCTCGTAAAATGTGCCAAATAATTCAGGGACTATATAGCAAAGGTGCCTGATGCAAAAACACGCTTCCCAAGTCTGTCCACCACTTGAGACTCCCCGTTGGGCGGGTGAACAGTGGGACTTTCCTCACCCAAATCCTTTTTCGTGGCCACCGCCAGCACCAGAACATAAACTAGTAACCCTTTGACCAGTGCAGATTCTCAGCAGGAGAGGACAGAATTTTGTCTGGTCTCCGGGAGAATCACCTCAATGTAATCAGTGTTCTTCCACGCCGGCTGCACGAGTTCTTCGGCAGGTGGGGTCACCCAAGCGGTAGATGGCCCGGCACGAAAAGCCTGCAGGAATATGGACTCCTCAAACAGAGTTGGGGGGCTTCCAGTCACCTCTCTGTTTTAACATTTCCAGGATGTCCCCAAAGGAGACATCATCAGGAGGTGATAGTGGGAACCCTTCACCATCATCATAATCCGGTCTTCCATTAAGGACTCCTCAAGCGAGTCAACGTGCTTCTCTTGCAAGTCTTCTTTCGAGGGGGGCTACTCAGTGGGGGTCTCCGAGGAGGACTCAGAAGAGTGGGTACCCTGAACAGGAGTCTCCTGCAGCTTCTCTTCCCGGTGTCCCGGGGGGATGGTCTGTGACAGCTGCATCTCAGAGGGCAAAACTGTGATTCAGACATCACAGGAGTGCTACCAGAAGCAAGAGCCCTCTCCACTGTGCGGAAGGCAGGCCTGCCCGAAGAGAAATGGGAGCCAGGAATGGAAAAAACTTCGGAACGGGGTCATACCCTGCTCCGATGGACTCACCCCCATGAGTGGAGCCTCAAGCAAGATCGGCACAAAGAAAGGAACAGAGGAGAAAGTCTGCACCATACTCCAGGCGGACACACCTGTCCTCCAATCCTCAGATTGAGGAAGGACTGGTTCAGTGGAAACCAAAGACCAAAGGGACAACCAAAGAGCTGGAGTGAGGTGCACCATAGGCGCTGAGGTGGTGGGTTCCAAGAAGGATGTCAGAACAGAAGCTTCAGAACAGATATGGTCGAAGGAGGTGTGTAAAATGGAGTCAGTGGATAAGGCAACCCAATTCCAGCAAGTGGATGGATTTTAGAAAGTGATGGAATCCCCCTGGCTACCAACAGCTGGTCAACAAGACACACGTCGTGTTCCGAAAGGCTTCTGGTGGATCTAGTGGAACTAGAGACAGGGAGTCAGGACATTCGAGAAATAGGCTATACGCTTGGCCCAGAAATGGGTCTACTGAGGGAGAGTATTGGATCCGTGGTGCAAAGTCTGCCGGCACCGAAGTCTGTAGTTTTGGGAACGGAAGCAAAGGGATCAGATCCAGTGAGGTCTGTACAACTCTTGGTGCTGAAGTGGCACTCTGAGCCAAAACAGTCGGTTCCAAAATGGAAATTGAAGTTGAAGTAAAAGGTGTGCCCTGAGCCAAGGTAGCTACAGGTGCCCAAGTTGAAAAAGGCGTAATAAGATCTATGACTGATGCCGGAGGCAGAGTCTGTGCCAATACAGGCATCGGTATCGAAAGTTTTGAGATGGTCGGAGTTGAGGAAGGCGGAGCCAGAGGCAGACTTGTGCTCAGACAATAACTTGGGGACTTTAGATTTCACAGGTTTGCTCTGATCACCCGATGGTGATGAAAGAACAGAATGGGATCTCTTTGTCCTTAGAAGGGGGGGTTGAGACCTCCATCGCAAAAATGGCCTCAGAAAAGGGAGACTTAAGTAACCCCTTCAGAATGAGTTAATTGTTGCACTCAGTGTGTTGGCTGAAACTTTGACAAATTTCACATGGAAGCTGCACCATAAGGTGGGCCACTCCCAAACAGTATACACAATCATCATGCAAGTCACTGTTGTTGGGTAACTTGCCCTTACAAGTACAATGCTCAAAGCCAGAGGTACCCTTCTTATCCACCATTTTAATAGAAAGGACACCACAACTAACTGTATAATGCAACAATAATGAAGTGTCACAGTTCAAAAACACAAGAAATCACAAGAAAATACCAATATTACAACACAATCTAAATGTGAATAAAGGGAAACGCCTGAATAGAGATAAAAGCTAACAGGTTAGGCTAGAGAAAGCAATACCAGCTATGGTTTTGAAGAAATACCACAAGGGTAAGGGAAAAGGCCGTACCAACAATGGTACTTCAATTTACCAACGGTAAAAATAGGTAGAGTTGAGAATATACGGCTAAATCGAATAAGAGACACTAGAAATACTTAAGGTTTAGTAAAATATTAAGATAACCAAAAACTTTTACACAAAGATGAAAAAATATTTTACTTAGCTGAGAGCTCGGCTGAAATGTGGCTTTATGGCTATGTGGCAAACAAGATCTGAGGCAACAGGGAGAAGGGCATTCTGGGTAGAGAGCTCGAGAGTTTTTTTGGCTGGCGTGAGCTCGGTAATAGGCCAACTCAGTTCTGTGGGCTCGGGACTGAACCCATCAGTGATGAATGGAAAGAAGATTAACATCAGATCAGGAGTTTAAAGTTTTGTCCTATATGAGCAAATAGGATGACAATTATTTACATTTAAATATCTTTGTATTCCTGACACTTTGTACACTACCATTTTGAGACTTGCACTCTAGGACCTGCACACCCCCCCCCCCCGCATTTCCTTGCAGGACTGTAAATTTTTATTTCTACTTGGGTAATCTTGGGTTTCTGCTGACTTACTTCCATTAACATTACCCTGCAAAGAACAGTGTGTGTGTCCAACTTTCCTTATATGTACGGTAGCACACACTCAATCGGACCAACCCTGTCCCCACCTGAAACGCTCTTTAGCCAACCCCACCGTTACGCCCACTGCCTAATAATTTCCTTTACAGTCATTCCCACTGGAAAAGTTTGAATTTGGCTACAGAAATCAAGTATAGCCCAAATAGACTATCTTTACCACTTACCCTGCAATCCTTGCCAAAGGTTTTAGCCCACTCTAGGACCCGTAAACCCCCCTGCATTTTCCTTGCAGGACTTTAAAACTTTATTTGTACTTGGGTCATCTTGGGTTTCTGCTGACTCACTCCTATTACAGTGTTGTGTGCTCTGAAGCGAGTTACTTCCCTCCCTCATTTGGCTCTCCTTAGCATTTCATTGGCTCACACTTTGTCATTCTTTATTTGCCTGCCCACTGACAGCAGATCAGAAGTTTTTTTTACCCTACTTGCATAGCTTGGAGCCATCTTTAAATCTAAAACCTTCTCTGCTGGATTTAACTACTGTGCTGTCCTAGATGAGTGTATGTCTCTAAATATAAGTACATTGGCCTCTATTGCAAAGAGTACAAGTTAAAAGTACTAGTGACTAATGCATACTGATTTTGGATGCTGCCTTTGGGAAATTTAGGCTGTCGTTTGTAAACACACAGACACCTTTCTAGACCTCTCTTTTCCCCCTCCATATCTACACACCACAGACAGCTTTCTAGCCCCTATTCTATTCCAACCTACCACCGGAATTAGCCTAGCTGATTGCTTCAGTATCTGTTCCTACCCGCTCCGTTTGCCCTGCGGGCTCACTCAGCTCCTCTCCCTCCCCCCAATTCTCCACCCACCCCCAGGGACCCTACCCTTATACTTACTAACCACACCTCTTCCTCTTCCCATTACTCTTACCACACCTATTCCTCTTGCCATTACTCTCATTACATACCTCTTGCTCTTACCACTACTCTTCAAAACACGTTCTTCCTCCTACCTTTATTTTCTAAACACTCTCCAGTTACCCAACTGCACTAATATTAACCTCTCACCACTCTCCTTTTATCACACCACACCCTACTCCCTTCTTTCATCTCCACCCAGTGAATTTATTTTTCTACCTACAATCTATATTTATTCATACAATGTATAAACAACCCATCCCATCTTATGTCCCACTCTTATTCACACACTCACTACTACCTCCTTTAATCCTCACCCATCTTTTCACCTCCTTTGAAAACCCACTAGGCCCATACCTAAACTACCCCAACAAAGAAACCAACTCTCTAAACTCTCCTCTCCTTTTTATTCATGCTAATATAACATCCTCATCTAACAAACTCTCTAAACTCTCCTCTCCTTTTTATTCATGCTAATATAACATCCTCATCTAACTAAATACTTCCTAAATACCATAGAACGCTACACATAAAATACAACAATCAGAACCCCAGTAAAGGCCTATACAGCAGATTCCCCAACCCAAACTATCTAATTGTACTACTCTTTTTAAAGGATGGTGACATCCACCCTAACCCAGGTTCACCAACAACTCCTCTCTCCCCAACCAAAAAGAATCACCTACTCATGCCCTGACTAAACCATTGAACTCCCTTTTAATTGCTCATCTTAATATACGTAGCATAAATAATAAAGTAACTCAACTCCAAGCTCTAACTGAAATCTACTCCTTTGATATTTTCTGCTCAACAGAAACTTGGTTAAAACCTGTATCCAAGACAATGAAATCATCCCACCTGGATACAATATCCTGAGACTAGACCGAGTATCCAAGAAAGGTGGTGGGGTTGCGATCCTATACAAATCTGGCTTACAATTAACCACTCAACTGCAAACCACCTATAGACTCCAATGCAGAAATTCTTATCTCCAAACTTCATCTTAACAATTCCAAATCCATTTATATTATCTGTATACATCTACCACCTGGTAACACTGCCACCATGGAAAACATACTTTGCTGGCTTTCCCAATACCTGCCCCAAGAAACCATAATCCTAGGCGACACAAACATTGACTGGAGCTGCTACTGCAGCAGCCTCCCCACAAACCATATTAACCTATATGGGTATTCCCAAACCATTACCTCCCCCACCAGAATAAATAAATCTAACAAGAAATCAAGCTTATTAGACTGAATTCTCAAACCATCATCCTCACATTTATGATTCAGGAACCCTCCCTGATGATTTAAGTGACCACTTTCTTACCTATATCAGACATAAAATCAACTCTCCCATTCCAATATCCATCAAAAACATCAGATCTAAAAAGTACTTTAACCCTGAACTATTCCAAATGGAACTAAGAGCTTGCAACTGGTCTCCCTTACAAAACCTCCCTTTAGATGAAGCCGTTAGTTACTTTAACTCCAACTTCCTTGCCATTCTCAACCACCATGCTCCAACCAGATTAATTAGAATTAAAACCAAATCTGCTCCATGGCTTTCAAAAGAAACCAAACATAAAATAAATCTTAGAAACAAACTTTGGGCAAAATGGAGGACGACTAAAAACCCTATAGACCAACTAACATTTAGACAGCTAAGAAATGAAAGAAAGCTATATCATCTCATAAAAAACTACTACCTACAATCCCAACAAGCTAATCAAAACAACCCACAAAACTTTTGGGCTAGCATTAACCAACTACTCCATCCAGGTCAATCCACTACTCCAAATCCTCAAAATACTGACCACAAAAATCTACTGAATACTGCTAATGCTTTCAATACCTTTTTTGTACTAATGCTATACAAACACTAGCTAGTCAACCATCACCTAATAACTTCACTCTACCTTCTTATAAATCAATCTTACTCCCTACTTTTCATATTCAACCTGTCCCAACAACAAATATTCTAACCCTTCTACAGAAACTAAAACCATGCTCACCCTCAGCAGACCAACTACCTGCTGAATTCCTACAACAATCAGCCAAAGCTACTGCTTATCCCATTTCTATTCTGATCAATAGAACTATTACTGAAAGTCATATCCCCAGTTTATGGAAAATCTCCCATATTATCTCCCTCCATAAAGGTGGACACTCCACTGAACTCCCCAACTACCGCCCCATTGCACTTCTCTCTCCTTTGGCAAAGATCATGGAGAAATGCATTCACAGACAATTACTTGACCATCTAACCCACAATAATTTACTTTCCAACTGTCAACATGGATTCAGACCTTCACATAGCACTAGTACTGCCCTTCTTTCCTTCACAGATTGCATCAACAAAAACTGCAATCTTAACAAGCTTTCTTCAGCACTATTTATTGACCTGTCTAAAGCTTTTGACATGGTAAATCACCAAATTCTCATCAAAATACTGAAATCACTGTCACTAGATACATCTTCTATAAAGTGGTTCCAGTCCTACCTTGATAAAGGACAACAGACCGTACTATGGCACAAGTCTCTCTTCACTCACCTGCCTGTCAAACTTGGTGTCCCTCAAGGGTCCATCCTAGGACCTCTACTTTTTTCAATATTTATTAATGACCTTCACCTTGCCATCCCCCAAGCCACATGCATACAATATGCAGATGACTCCACACGGATATGCTCAGCCACCTCCTCTTCTGAACTTCAATCTCTTACCCAAGAAGTATTTAACACAGTTGAGCAATGGTTCACACACAGATGCCTTCTCCTAAACCCCAAAAGGCTAAACTCCTCTTCTCTCCCACCAATAAATCCTCTCCTCTTGATTTCTCAGTTATTTCTACCAATAAAACTACTACATCCCCGGATCCAACCACCAAACTATTGGGTATCACCATTGACAACAATCTGAACTTTGACATCCATATTAACAATACTATAAAAACGGTCAACAAAAACTTGGCTCTCAATATAGGGTAAAATCCTTCCTCTTACCTTCAGCTAAAACCACTATAGCACACACTCATCTAATCTCTTCATTACTTTATGCCTCACCCATTTTTACTGATCTATCTAAAAATAATCTTAGCAAACTGGAAATGTCTTACAATAACATTGCCAGATTTGCTACAGGCAACCCATTTAGAACCCACCATTGCATTAATTTAAAGCAGCTGGGATGGCTTGAACTACAAAATCTGATTAACTTCCATCAACTATCTGTAGCCCACAACACTTTTTACAAACCTTCCAAAACTCCTATTCCATCCACACTCATCACTCCCTATAAAAACCTGAAATCCTTAAGGTCTTCTCAGAGACTTCTAGTACATACCACTAAACCAAACAACAAGGCTGGTGACTCCCTCTTTTCTAATATTGTTGGAAAAGCCTGGAATCTCCTCCCCAGTGAACTCTCCTCACTTCCCTCAGTATCATGCTTCAAAAACAAATTGAAAGTGTTCCTCAGAACACAGTGGTTATGCCCCTGTACTAACCCTGACTAGATATGAACTCTCCTCACTTCCCTCAGTATCCTGCTTCAAAAACAAATTGAAAGTGTTCCTCAGAACACAGTGGTTATGCCCCTGTACTAAGCCTGACTAGTTATGTATCTCTTAATACTTTGCTCTTCCTATCCCTTCTACTCATTAACTGCAATTCTTTCCTTATTAACCATAATATCATCTCCCTCTAGAACATCTTGATTGTACTAGCATGCTATGTTATGCCTGTATTCTGCACTGCTGAATTTACTGTGATAACCTGTAATATGTATTGTAAATATGATTTTTTTGTTTAATGTTTCCTTATTTGTTGTCTTGTTAATTTCATTGTTCTATCTTGGAGCTCATCTCCCCAGGCCTCTACTGAAAATGGACATGTATCCAGTTAGACTAGCCCGGTCAACAAATGTAAAATAAATAAATAATAAAATCTCATTATTGCAGACCAAGTGTGAATTGCAGTTCCACTGAAAGCCCAGTTTGGCACACCTATTTATCCCCCTTGATATAGTACAACTTCCATTTGGAGTGAAGTTAAGGTGTGACAGCAGCAAGGTTGTCTTCTCAATTTCACAGGAAAGATTGGTCATTAAAACAGAGGATTCTCTCAGCCCCAGACTTAATACAATACAGGATTCCAATCTTAAGAAAAACAGTTAGGAACCCAGACAAAAAAATGATTCTAAAACTGCCTCTAAAACAGCATATGCCAGCACTAGTGTGACCGATAAAACTCCAGCTATGGCTCAAACGACCAGAGTCTGAATAGCCGTTTGAGTACTCAAAAGGTCTCTGTGTGTGTGTGTGTGTGTGTGTGTGTGTGTGTGTGTGTGTGTGTGTGTGTGTGTGTGTGTACGTAAACATGCACTCAAGGCCACAAGTGCCTGTGTTTTCCCTGGTAAAAGTGAGTAGTATAGTACTGACACGGCACACAATTCATCCGTGGGCCATCACTGCACAAATGCAGAAGGGTAGTGAAAAAGAAAAAAATTCTAAGCCACTCCGGATGACTGCCTAAATGATACATAGCATAGCCTGTCTCGATCAGTTGTTAAGTTTATCATTATGATCACGGCTGCAGTAGCCTAAATTAAATAGATACATCACCATAGCTTAAAAACTGAAAGGTGGACGAGAGGGTCTAGGAATCCCTGGAGAATGGTCGTGGCAAAGCCTGTCCCAGTCTTTGAAAAGGAATCTAGCTTACAGAGCTTTATAAAAACATACAATAAAAACAAAGTTGCTGATTCTAGAATACTCAGAGTCAAAATCTTTCCAAGAAGCAATGAAGTACAGTCCCTGGTAGATTGGGCCTTGACTTGGCCTGGAATAGTTTGTTTGGGGTAAGTAGCAAAAAAAATAAATAAAAAGATTTTAAAAAGCCAGCAGCCCAGGGCAACCATTTAGAAAAAAAGTCTACTTCGACATAGGTTGCCTCTTCTTACCTTCACAAGAAATGAACTCATCAGAAAATTTAGATGTTTTTCTGGCAAGGTAGTACCAGAGTCATCTGCAAACACCCAAGGTGTAAAATATCCTTTCTTCCTCATTTTTAGGTTTGGAAAACCCACAGGAAGATGGACAGATTGCCTTATAGGAAACTAGGATACCACTTCAGGCATAAATGATTAGTTCTCAAAGAAACACACTGTGGAAAATGAAAAGGTTCAGCCAACACAGCTGCTTGAAACTTGGACACTCTTGTTACTGAAGTCAGATCAACAAGTAGAACTGCATTTTATGCGACAAACCAAGTCAACCTAATGAACTGCTTCAATGAGTTAAGTGTTGGCTTCTCTAACACAACATTAAAATCCCAAGGAGAAGACGCTGGTTTTCTTTGAAGCCTCTTATGCAAAAACCTTTTCAAGAACATTTTTGACATCAAACTGCACTGAAAGAGAAGGATCCATGGACGGACATGCTGAAATGGCCGATAATGAACTTTGACAGAGGAACACGAAAGGCCATACACGTCAGTTAACTCACACAAATATTGTGAAACCAGAGAACTACCACCCTGAATGGGTGGTTGTGATGTTATTGACACCACCTAGAAAACCTTCACTGTTTAGTAACATACGATTTTTCTAGCAGCAAGCTTTTTTGAAATTAAGACATCATCCAGGCAGTCAAATGAAAATGACCGATTTCTGCACTTCTCAAAACATCCCTGCACTTATGTTGAGTAGATCCAGTCTGTGTGGAAGCTTGTGGTAAATGATCCTGGCTATTCCCAAAAGGAGGGAGAGCCATGGTTGCTGGGGCCATATGGGAATCACCACAATGATCCTGGGATTTCCTTTTGAATCTTCAGAAGTACCCTGGATACCAGTGGAAGGATGTAAAAGCATACAGAAACATTCTTGTCCAAGGAAAGAATTAGTCTTCCAGGTCTTTTTTTCATTGAGTCCTGGAACAGAATCTTGCCAGTTGATTGTTCTGAGAGGAGGTAAAAAGGTATACAACTGGAACTCCCCAAAGACTGATCAAATCTTGGAAGACCTCCTGCCTGCTTAGCTTGTCTGCCACCCAATTTTGCTCTGAAGGAATGCAGGATGCCTACAGAGTTACTGTGCTGTGTAACTCTATCCCAAGCTAACATGGCTAGTCTGCAAAGGGGGGTACAACCTGGTTCCCCATTGCTTATGTACCACATGACTGTGGCATTGTCTATAACAACTTCAAGAGGTCCTGGGGACCAAAGATAATTCAGAGAGTTGAGTACCTTGATCAGGGCACACATCACCTTGATATTTATGCCCCTCCATCTATCCTTGATGTTCCACACCCCATGCACTTTTATCCCTCCTGAAATTGCCTACCAAAGTCCAAAGGTTCTGAGAGGACAGCCTTCTTTGGAGAAGGGAGGGAGGAGGAGAAACTTGGATTAAAGGATATCTGTTGTCTCCACCAAAGTATTCCTGATCTGACAAGCCCCATCACTGGGATTTGAAAACATGCAAGTTGTTGATGCTGGATCCAGAGAGATTTCATAGGTCACCATTTCTTACTCAAGTGAAGTCTTGGCAAGAGTATCACGGGAAACCGATGCCTTGAGACCCAAAATCCTGAGATACTCCCTCCCAGTGACCAAATCAGAGTGGAAAAACTTAGAAATACATTTAAGTAAAAATATTTTCTTTCCTGTGGAAGAAAATATCTTTGAGCTGTCTAGCTGACATTTTAGGACACAATCCAGTGCGAAGGAGTCAAGAAAGACTTCTGACTGTTCTCTTGGAATTTCAGCTCATGTAAAAGAGATCTTAAACCAAGTGAGAGACTTCCTGATGCTTTAAAAAAACTCTGCAAAGATAAGCAAGCTGTCTAAATAAGGAAAATATGGAGACACTGGCCAGCAAGGATTGTAACTACAGCTAGATACATTGTAAACATACTTTGTGTAGCGGATAGTACAAAGCATAAGGCAGAGAACTGAATGTGATCAGAAGTTTGTTTTTTTTGCATCTGAAAGTCTGGATGAATAGGGGTGTGATAAACATCCTTTAAGTCTAGCATTACCCCCTCAGTTTTCTGTTAACAGGTTGTGAATTGACAAATTTAAATTTGGGCACCATCACAAACAACTTTTGGAAAGAAAGACTGATCCAGAATGGGTCGCCAAGCATTTTCTGACACCAGTAATATCCTTGAAAAAAAAAGTTCCCCAACTGCAAAAGTAGGCACTGTTCTACCATTCCTTGGGACAGCATGTGATCAACAGGTAGAACAAGAGTCTCAGCTGTACTCTTGATAATGATTCTCAGAACCCATTTGTCTGAAAATATCCATTACCAAAGAGAACAGAGATTCATACATTCTGGAAAAAAAAGGGGCCAGGGTGGAAGGGGGGGTCAAGTTCTGTTCAACAGTCAGACTTGGACTGTCCTTGTTTGGGGAGATTTAAGACTTCTTTCTGGACCGCACCCTCACCTGACATTTCTTCTTAAATGTCCATTCACATGAATTTTGTTTGGACTGTATTCTGTTTTATGCCAAAATTGGATGAGCAGATAGAAAATCCCTTGGATACTTTGGAAAAGGTGAGCCAAAATATGTTACAGAAATTTCCATTTGCTCCTTTCACTGCACTTTTTAAGCACCTCTGTTGCAGAGGGGCCAAATACTAAATCTCTATCCAATGGATAATTTAAAACCCATTTTTGTCATCTGGGAGATTCTGAGAATGCAGCCATGTAAACTTCCTCAAAACAGTACCAGTGGCCATAGCCCAAGAATACTCACACCGTATACAATGAGAAAAAAAATGTAATTAAAAACGCAAGGATTTTTCTTCACAAGAACACAAATTGCAGATAAAACATTCCTCATATTTTCATAATACGTCAGAACAAACAACTCAAAAAATCAATTTTCCTATCCCTATCAGAAAGGATAGCAGTTAACCATCAGGAAAGTTGCAGGCAATGACAGACATTCTAAAGTAGAGAAAATAAGAGGAATGGCTGTAGGTTCTGGAAAATCCTCCTGCAACAACTCATAGTATATATATTCTGAGGAACTCAGAAACCTCAGTGTTCTCCCACTGAAAATTATTTACATTTGTTGACCGGGAAAGTCCACTGGGTTTGAGACCCATTTTCAGTGGAGGCCTGGGGAAAAAAGCCCCAAGTTACATGAATTTGTAAGGAAACAATTACTTCTAAAACAAGTGAAATAATATCTAAACAGCACATAGGTTGTAAAAAGGCACAATACAGTAACAATGAACATTAGCATGTAGGAAAATTATAGTTAGAAATATTTAATACAGCTCAATTATTTGGGGGGGGGGGAGTAGGGAAAGGTAAGTAGTGGAAAGGTAGAATTAGAGAGCTAAACTTAAAAGGTAGTATAGATATAGTCAGAATCTTATAACTATGTGGTGGGAATATGTAGATCATAGGTGGCATGTATTTAATGGTATAACAGTAGAAAGTGACAGAAGAAAAAATGTGTTGAGATAGTTGTATAAATGTGTGGACTAGGATACTAAAGATTAGGAATAACGCATATGGTGTAACAATATGGCATACACAAGTATATTTGCTATGTGAAACAGTTTTGCTAGCTTCAGGAAGATGTGAATATGTGTTCCATGTGCAGCTGGGATTATCAGGGAGATGTTTTAGTTTTCTTTTAAAAGGAGATATTGTCTAATTCTGTAACTGATGATGGGAGGGTGTTACAGCTTAGTTATGGAATGGGAATAGAGGCAGCTACATGTTCTTTTACTAGGTTTTGATACTTTAAGTAGGTGTTTGTTGTTGGAGAGTAGATTTTTGGATGAGACGTAAAGTTCAATGATATTTTTCAGGGAAGGGCAACACTCTGGTTATGAGTTTATAGGCAAAGGTAAATTGTGTGTAATGTAGGTTGTTGTTGCGTCTTTCGGCTTTTCCCTGTTAGGGGTCGCCACAGCGGAACTCTGGTCCGCTAATGATTGGCAGTAGATTTTTACGTGCCAAGTTGCCAGCTCTGACACACAACCTTCAATGAAGGTACGCCCATTCACACATGTCTCCCACACAGAACAGAAGACGCTTTAGCTGAGAATCGAACAGGACAACATCTTACTGCGAGGTAACAACGCTACTACAGCACCACCACCGCAGTTGTGTGTAATGTAGGTAATGTGCAAATTCTAGCCAGTTTAGTTTTCCGGTGGCCTGGCAATGGTGGGTGCGATTTGGTTGGGCTGATGCGAATTTTGCAATCTTATAATAACAGGACTGCAGTTTGTGTTGGACAGCTGTGGAGAATTAAGACAAGAGACCCATATAGTAAGGTTGGAAGGAGAAGACTTTTGGAAAGTTTTATTCAGATGGAACTTTTTAAGTATTGTTTGTTTCTGTAAAGTTTGCTTTATTTGAAGCAAGTCTTTTTACTGTGTTATTAATATGCAAGTACATAGATAAGTACTAGCCTATTGGCCCTAGGGCCTATACAAGCCTAGCTAAACAAGTCCCCTGGCTTTCGCCACCCAAGAAAATTATTTTCCTGTGCCCCTGTTTGCTGTCAATAGTAATTCCTAAATTAGTTTGGCCGGCTTTACCAACTCTACTTGGGTTTTGTTTATGAAGAATATAGTAAAGTCTGTGGGAACAGGTTTAAATGCAAAAATGAGCAATTTAGATTTATTAGGGTTAAGTAATAGCAGTTATTGGTTTAGCCAGAGTTCTATGGATGTAAACGCCTTTTGTGTTAAATTTTGGAGGTACAGATTATGGTTGAATCATCTGCATATTTTATGGTAGTACAGTCAGAGGGAATTTATGTAGGTCATTTATAAAAAAATTGACTAGTAGGGGTCCTAAAATTGACCCGAGGCACTCCCATGTTATTTAGGAGAAAGCTAGAAAGATTATTCTGCCATTTTACGGATTGCTGTTGGTTTTCCAAGTAACTAGTGAACCAGGTTAGGGTGGCATCAGAGAATCCTAGTGACTGCAGTTGCTGGATAAATTAGATGTGGGAGACTGTCGAATACTTCTGAAAGATCCGGTAATAGGACTGATGTAAGTAGGTCACTATCTAGGGCGTTATAGACGAAATTTGTGAAGGAGACTAGGGCAGTAATTATACTGTGGGATGGTCGAATAGGTTATTGCTGGTTAGATGTTTAACCAGTTGTTTGTGGACGCATTTTTCCACTTTAGACAGAGGGGACAGTATGGAAATGGGTCTGAAGTTAGATGGGTCATGAGAGTTTCCACCTTTATGAAATGGGATGATTATTGAATTTTTCCAGAGCTGGGGGACTGTGTTCTGCAAGTGATTTGTTTAGAAGGATACTTACTGGGAAACCTACTGCCTTAGCACTAACTAAGGTATTCTGAGGGGAGATTATCCGCAGATAAGGAGCCTGGTTTCAATTTGCCAAATAAGGTTTCTATTTGACAGGTTACTAAAAGTTGAAAATTAAAGCATGGTATGGAGCTGATACTGCCTTTAGGTAATGGTGGAAGGGTTAATGGGGGTTGGGGTATTGCCTGTGTTTACTAATTTAAGGATAATATCAATAAGTTTTTATTAAAATATTTCAGTGATTTCAACTGGGATTTTGTCTGGAAATGGGAGATGGGTTTTGGGTGCTGCCAGGATTTAGTAAGGAGTTGACAGATTTCTAGAAAAGTCTGGGATTATTATGGTGGGTGTTTATTTGTTGAGAGAACCAAAGTCTTTTTGTCCTGATTAATGGCCTGTTTTGCTTTGTTTCTAAATATTTTGAATACAGTTTTATTGGGCGGGGTCTCATCTTTTCTCCATTTGTGCCATGCTCGGTCTCTTAAATCAGCAGTTGTTTGGTTGACTTATATAGCCAAGGAGCATGGTTATGTTTAACTCTTTTTTTCTTATGGGGGCTATGGAGTTAAGGGCGTCTAGGAAGAGACCGTATTGAAATGGTGTACTGCTTCATTCCAGCAATAGTCACAGAGAAGGAAGTCCTCACAGACAGAATCAGAAACTAAGCTCTCCTCAGAGTCCGAATCAGAAATATGACTGGGAAAAACCTGAAGCCATCCTTGCAACTTCCTGTTCAGATTCAAGATATTGAATCTCTTCAGCAGAAGAGGAATCCCTCTTTCTTCTACCAGAAGCTACTTTATGAGAAGCATCAACAGCCTGAACCAAACCCAGAGCCAGACCCAATAAACTATCCAAAGAAATTGTAGTAGTAGATATATGCTCAGTTTTCCATTTTTTGACAGGAAAAATGGGGCCAAACATGTTACTACTGACAGCAGCTGCTTCCTCGGGGATGGGCACAGCATTGACAGAGAAATCTTCCCGGTCGTCTCTCCCAGGTCCGACAAAAAGTGGCTATCCCTCGTCCTCTGAGGGAACACCAATAATCCTGCAGAACTTTTATCACATCCTCAAAAAATTGGTGTCGGAAAGGGAACACATCCCGGCACCCAAAATGGCATGTGAAGGGTTGACATTCATAGATATGTTAGAGATCCCTTGTCCTGTGCGAGGAGATCCACCCTGTGAGGTAACTTGTGATGACTGCACTTTGCTAAATGCAAGAGAAGGAACCAATGCTGTCTTGCCAAAAAGGAGTCACCACAAGATGTTTGGTTGGTCCTGTTGAATTTTCAACACACCTTTCTGAAGGAGGTAAAGGGGAAATGCATAAACATCCCCTTCCAAGAGAATCACAGGGCATTCATCTTCCATGCCTGAGGACTGGGAACTTGAAGCTGTTCACAGGGGAGGCAAAAAGCTCAGAGGAATACACCACTGTTAGACAATGTCCAGAAACACATCCCTGTGCAACATCCATTTGTGGGATTGAGTCATGGACCTGCTCAGTGCATCTGCCACAACATTCTGACTGGAAAGAATGTAAGCTGCCTGCAGAGTCAGCTGATAATGAATTGCCAACTCCCAAGCCTTGACAGCCAACCTACACAGTAGATATGACTTGGTTCCCCTCTCTTGATGATGCACCACAGAACTGTGGTGTTGTCTGTGGACCACTTCAAGGGACCTGGATGAAAAAAAGAATGAAAAGTTAGCAGGGCAAAAAGGAGAGCTCTCGTGTCCATATGTTCCTTCATTTGGGAAGGAGACCACACGTCCTAAAATTTCTAAGAGGCAAAGGTTGTAAGCAATCCCACATGAGAGGCATCCATGAACAACTCCTCAGATGGAAGGGAGGTTGTCGGTAAAGTCCTGGGTTAAAGGACACCTGTTGGATCCACCACTCCAATTCTTTTTTTCAAGCAAGGAAGGAGAGGGATCACAAAATCTAGTGCATAAACATGCTGCAGCCAAATCGACCTGAGATACCACTGGAGTTGTGTCGTATGAAGCTTGGCAAGGGGTAGCATGAGATTAGTGGAAACCATGCAGCCCCAGCAGACGGAGGAATTCCCCGACAGTCAGGGAATGGAGTGGAATGATAGCTTGAATTACAAGGTTACAGACAAGACCTTCTAAGGATGCAAGGAAGCCAACATCATGTCTGTTTGAATTCGGCATCCTAGGAAAAACATGGTCCTGTGAAGGAGTGACAGAATTTTTTGGAAATAGTGAATCCTAGCCTTTTCAGAAGAGATTCTGTGAACAGTCACTTCTGAAGAAGTACATCTGGAGGAGGTTGTGCAGGTAAGGAAAGATCTTAATACCCCATAGTCTGCAATAAGCAAGGACAGGAGCTAAGCTATTTTGTGAAGACCCTTAGTGCAGTAGATACATTAAAGGGCAAGGCAGAAAATTGAAAAAGTGAGGAAGCAATAGCAAAGAGCAGAAACTTCCTGAAAAGAGGATGAATGGAAACCTGAAGGCAGGCATCCTTTATGTCCAGTGACATCATGAAGGCCTGTGGAACAATGAGGGGGAGCAGAGTATTTAAGGAAAGCACTTTTAAGAAGGTGTTTAGACAGGATAGATCTAGGATGGGATTCCCAAAGACCATCCTTCCTGGGAACTAGGAATATTCTTGAGTAGAAACCCTTACTATTTGGGAAGGAAGAACCTCTTGAATGGCACCCTAGGTAAGTAAAGTGTGAATTACCTGAGGAAAAAGTAAAAAAAAAAAAAAAAAAAAAGTTCTCTTACCATAATGTTCCATGTTTGTTGTCCTTTATCTCGCCTTCCTTCTTTCTGGTTGGGTTCGGAGCCGATCTCTGCTCCAACTCGGCCACTTCTAAAGCTCGAAGAGCCCTTATTGGCTCAAGGCTAACCCCTTATCTCAGCATGCTTAGCAGTAGCTACCCAGATCTCATTTGTGAGAACTAACCACTAGATAGGAGTAAAAGTTATCCAATAAAAGAGGTAACTAAACACTGCTTCCTTTTACCAAAAACAATGGTGACAAGGACTATACCAATAGCTGAAAAGCAAAAGAAACTCAGCAGCCAAAAAAAGGGAAATTCCTCTCAATCATCCAGGATGGGGGAAGGAGGGAGGGACGCAAGGAAGGAAGGCGAGATAAAGAACAAACATGGAACGTTATGGTAAGAAAAAGAAGTTACGTACCTACCATAACATTCCATGTTAGTCATCTACATCTTGCCTTCTTTCTTGCTTGTTGGGATCGGAGCCGATCCTCGGCTCTAACTCGGCCATCTTCTATAGCTCGAGAGCTGTTTACTGGCTCAAAGCTACCCTTTATCCCTTGATGCCTAGTGCTAGCTACCCAGATCTCGTTTGTAATAGCTAACCCCAGACATAGCCAGAGAATCAACCTGTCTAAAACAGGTTGAGCATACCGGTCATACTCTCTAAGTCAGTAAGGAAACAAACCAGAGAAAACACAGCCAGTGAAACCAAAACTCCTCTCAATCCAATAGGACAGGGGAACGGAGGGTGGGACGCAAGAAAGAAGGCGAGATGAAGACAACTAACATGGAATGTTATGGTAGGTACATAACTTCTTTATGTTAAGTTGTCTATCTTGCCTTCGTTCTTGCTGGTTGGGACAGCATCCCTAGCACCTACAATCCTGGGCAGCTCATTGGAACAGACTCTTCAGAACACTGGAACCAAATTTAGCTCTGCTCCTGGAGACCATATCTAGCTTGTAATGAGAAATAAAGGTACAAGGATTTGCCCACAAAGCCGCTGCACAGATAGAGTCCACGGGCAACCTAGATTGGAAGGCTACCGAGGTGGTTAAAGACCTAGTAGAATGACCTTTTGGTTTGATAGGCAACTCTGTTTCTCAACTGATAAATGAAAGTAATAATGTGAGACAACCACCTGGATAAGGTCACTTTGGAAACTGGGAGACCTTGTTTGCCTAGAGCGTAGGAAAGGAATAGTTGGTCCGACTTCCTTATATACTTAGTCCTATGCAAGTAAAAACGCAATTGTCTATGAACGTCCAATTGGTGTAATTTGTATTCTGCCTTGTTGGTGTAGTTAGGGAAAAACACAGGAAGGTCTAGATTGGTTTAAATTGTTTTCCGAGCATACTTTCAGAAGGAACGAGGGATTAGTCCTCAGAGCAACCCTGTCCTTATGAAAAACCAAGTATGGAGGACTAACAGAGTGCCTGAAGTTCAGAGACGCATCTGGCTGAAGTAATAGCTACCAGAAAAAGTGTTTTCCAAGGTAAGAACTTAATGGAGCAGGATGCTGCAGAGGTTCTAAAGGGGGGCATAAGGTCCCTGGGAGAAGGGGGATCTCTCACTGGAGGTCTAAGGAGAGTAGTCCCTCTTAAAAAGGCTTTACAGAGCTTATGAGCCATAATGTTTGAATTAGACAATCCAACATGAAAGTTAGAAATGGCCGCCAAGTGAACCCCGATTGTAGCAGAAGCGGACCCAGAATGAAAAAGTTGTGCTAGGAACTCCAAAATTTCGTGGACCGGGGCTGAAAAAGATCTACATTCCTAACCTCTGCCCAACAAGAAAAACGTTTCCATTTGCTAGCATAAGTCTTTCTAGTTGTGGACATGAGGAGAATCTCACGCACAGCAGGGGAAATGCTGGGAAGCCTGGAAGTGGAGCAACCAAGCTGTGAGCCGGAGTGTTCGAAGGGACTGATGCAGCCCGCCTGATTAATGAATCAGTAGGTCTGGAATCGGATCCAGAGTCCAGGACTGATCCAGAAGGTAATGGTACAGGAATGGAAACCATATCTGTCAAGGCCAGTAGGGGGCAATGAGGATCATTTTGCAACCCAATGATAATGCTTTCAGTACGAGTTTCGTATTAGGGGAAACGGAGGGAAGGCATAAAGAAGTCCCAGAGGCCAATTGTGGACTACAGCATCTCTGGGTGTGTGACCTGGAAGTAGAAGGGAGAAGTAGTTGCTGCATTTGCTGTTGAAGGGGTGGCAAAAAGATCGCAGCAAGGCTGTCCCCATTTGTGGAAGATCAGATCCGCAACTACCTGATTCAGAGACCACTCGTGAGGCTTGAGAATAGCTCTGCTGAGCCTGTCTGCCATAACATTGGACCTCCCAGGGATGTGCATCGCAATCAGAAATCGTTGGGAAGAAAAATAGCCCACTGCCAGAGTCTGAGTGCTTCTCAACATAGGGGGTAGGACTTGGCTCCACCCTGCTTGTTGATGTACCAGACCACTGACATGTTGTCCATTTGAATTGCAATGGTCCCAGAAGGGAGAGATTCTTGAAGAGTTTGCAACGCTAAGAGCACGGCTCTCACTGCCTAAGACGTTTATATACAGGTGGTACCCGTGAAGCTGCCAAGTGCCGTGGACTGTCCTGCCCTGATAATGCCCCCCCCCACCCTATCAGGGAGGCGTCTGTGGTCACCGTGGCAACCGGAGGGGGCTGAATGAAGGGTCTGCCCTGAGTCACTAGGGGGTACCTTTTGCATGCTTCTGTAAACAATCATGTGAGACATGGGTAGCTGTTGGAAAGACCACTGTGTGAACAGCAGCCACTGAAGGATCCTCATGTGAAAGTGGGCCAGTGGGATTAGAAGAACTGCCGCTGCCATGGAACCCAGAGTTTCAAGGACGAACCTGACTTGGATCCTTTTGCTCTGCATCAGAATTTGTACTTGCTGGCGAATTGTAGACACCCTTTCTGGCGGTAGCCTTGCGAACATGTGTGTGTCCAAGGCTGCTTCTATATTAGTTGATAGATTGACAGGGAAACAAGCCAGATTTTTCGAAGTTTATTGTAATGCCTAGCAGGGAGCAGATTGTGATAGTGTGGTCCCTGGCTTGCAGAAGTTGATGTCTGGTAGTAGCAGTGAGGAGCCAGTTGTCTAGATATGGAAACACCTGGAATCCTCGACATCTCAAGTGAGCCGTGACCACTGCCATACATTTGGTGAACCCTGGGGGCTGTGGTGAGACCAAAGGGCAGAGCTCTGAACTGGTAATGACTGGCTCCCAGCCGGAAGCGAAGGAATCTCCTGGAGCGCCTGTCCATTTTGATGTGGTAGTACGCATCCTGAAGATCTATGGAGCACATCCAATTGTCCTGACCCAGAAAGGGTAGAATGGACTGTAGCGCGACCATCCGAAACTTTGTTCTTTGAACAGACTTGTTTAGTCTGCCGAGATCCAGAATCTGTCTCCAGGCCCCTGTCTTTTTTGGTACCAAAAAGAACCTAGAGTAAGTTCCGGATCCGTGTTGGTCTGCCGGGACTTCCTGGATGACTCTTTTCTAGCAGTCTTGAAACTTCTATGACTGCTTGGTCCCTCAGATTGGGTGGAACATCTGGAAGGGATTTGCTCGACTGTAGGGGAGGTTGAGAGAAGGGAATTTTGTAACCTCCAGATATAATTGACAGTATCCATTTGTCTTGTGTTAAATTTTGATGTGAACAGGTCCACCACAGGATATAAGTCACAATAAGGCTAAGACCACTGAAAACTGTAGGAAGCAATTTAATCCACAATTCCACACTTCAACGACTGAGCGCTTTCACCAGAAGCCTGGTATCATCAGTCATGACTCTGATGATACCAGGCTTCTGGTGAAAGCGCTCAGTCGTTGAAGTGTGGAATTGTGGATTAAATTGCTTCCTACAGTTTTCAGTGGTCTTAGCCTTATTGTGACTTATATCCTGTGGTGGACCTGTTCACATCTTCATTTGTTGTGGATTCCTGTTTTTTGGGGTCCTTTGTACTTTTCTTTTGTGTTAAATTTTGCCAGGCTTTTGGGTACCGTGAAAGTCTTCCCCAGGCTGCCTCCAGAGGCAGGCAGCCGGGCAACCCTTCAGGGTTGCTGAAAGGACTTCTCAGAGAAGGATTCTCTATTGCCCTGGTTCTGCGGACCCCCTCTGCCACGAGGGCGGCATCTGTTGTTATTTCACCCTCTGCCCCTGGAGGAAAAACAGCTACGCGTGTCAGGCGAGGCTCCCTGGGATTTTCAGAACCACTTTTTACCACTCTTCTGACCCTTGGGGTATGGTCTGAAAGGAGTGGAAAAACAGACCCCCATGGTAGAGAGTCTTGCCTTCTTGCTCACACCTAGTCAAAGTGTCTTTCACCTGTGGTCCAAAAAGAAAGGAACCATCAAAGGGGGTGTTGGTGAATGACGCTCTAAAGGGTTGCGCAAAGTTACACAGCCGCATCCATGCACGTCTCCTAAGGGCAATGCCTGTACCTGCGACTCTACTCGCACCATCGGCTGCATAAGAAATGAGCCTCATGGAGGAGTTGACTACAGAATTAAGAGTCGCCAGCTGGGAAGCCACTTCAACTTGAGCCCCTCAGCTGATGGATCTTGAAGGGCATCTCTGAGCTCTTTAAGGAGATCCCTCTGAAGCCGGGTAAAGTGGCATAAGTAGTTAGACCTCATGGAAAAGGTCACTGAAGCAAACATTCGCTTCCCGTATCTGTCCATGGTCCTAGACTCCTTGTTAGGAGGATGGACAGACTAAGGTTTCCGCTAACTTTTTTTGGTGGCTGCTGCTAAAACCATGGCATCAACAGGAACACCTTTGGAAAGGAACTGCTTATCATGGGGTGCCGAGATGAACTTGCCACGTCTCCTCGGAGTTGGTTCCACTGTATCCGGAGCTGACCAGGCCTTTCGAGCCACCATGGACATAAGTGGATCGAAAGGCGGAGAAACCCAGGAGGTGGAAGGTCAGGAACCGAATGCATCCAGGAGTACAGACTTATCCTCGGTAGGGGGCTAGGGGATTCCAGTTCCCCCTCTGCTTAAGCATTTCGAGATGCCCGAAAAGGAAACCTCTTCAGAGGGGGATCTCTGGGACCCTTCCGAATCATCTTAGTCTGTATCCGAAGTGACAGACTCGGGAGTCAATGTGCTTCCTCTTGCACTTCTTCTTAAGAGGGGGCTCCTCTGAATGTTCAGGGGAGGCCTTGGAAGAAGAGGAAACACCCAATGGGGTGCTCTGGAGAGTCAGTTCTCCACGCTTGGGGTCTAGAGGAGGAGCAGAGGTTGGCACAGGCACTACAGAGGATGGGGCCGATAGTGGTGCTGGCTCAGTGGCCAGCACACTCCTCATGACATTGAAGGCATCCCTGCTATGATGCAGAGAAGGCTTTGGTTCCGAGGAAATCGGAATCCTTCTCCGCACCGAGGGAGACTGCTCCAAGGCCAATGTAGGAGCCGAGCTCACCTGCGCCGAAGCTCCGCGAGGGAGAACGGGGTCGGACAAGGGTACGATGCCACTCATCCCCTCGGAGCAGACGAGGGAGCCCCGGCACCCAGATCCCTCGACTGACAGCACCATCGAGGGAATCTGAGCAGACGACGGAACCGAAGGAGATAAAGTTATCGGAGCCCATGGTTCCACTACTCTAACCCCAACAAACTCCGGCTCCGGGCTCAATCGAGTTGGATGAGGAACATCAATAGAAGTGGACGGAGTCGACAGCTGTTGAGGAGGGCTGGACAACATCTTGGCAAGTGCCTGCGACTTTAGCAACCTACTGACCACTCTCTCCACGTCGTGATCCGAGAGCCTAGAGGATCGAGAGGAGTGAGATCATCTGTGACTGCGCTCGCTTTGCAGCAGGGGAGACCGTGGAGCTGAATGTATGGATTCCAGAGAAGGGGACCTCAGCGTCTTGCGGCTCCAGGAAGGCTCCGAAGTTTCTGATGGAGCCGACGGGGAGATAGTCTTATCGGTTCCAACCGGAACCGAAGTAGCAGGTAGAGTTTGAACCAAAGACGGCTCCGAACTTGGAGCCGATGATTTGGTAGATTTAGGGGATTTCACAGGCTGAGTCTTGGCCGAGGAACCTGGGGCTTTAAAAGGCCCCTAAGCAGAAACTTATCCTTAAGCTCCTGCAGAACTCTTGGACTAAATGCATGGCAGATAGAACAAGAGTCCTGCAGGTGCACAGCGCATAAACAATAGACACAAGTGTGCCCATCTGTCAGAGACATTTTCTGACAGCACGAGTCACACTTCTTGAACCCAGACACCTTGGATTCTTTGGACATCCTGTAACAAAAAATACAATAACTACCCAAACAAAATACAGTCTAAAGAGAAAAACACAGTACACTACAGACTAAAGTTTATTTTTTTTTTTTTTTTTTTTTTTTTTTACTAGGAAAGCCTCTAACTCAAATGGCTAGCCTATGAGGAAGATAGAAGGAAAGCCTCTAACAAATGGCTCACCTGACAGGAATAAGGGGGGGACTCTCTAAATTAAACAAGTTCTAAAGGGAAGGAAAGGAAGCTACAAATGCACACTAGCTAACACAAGACTAAAACTAACGAAAACCCCCTAGGAAAAAGACCATTTCTAGTAAAAAAGTTCTATAAACAAACTTTATACGAGCCTAAGCCAGAAAAACGACACCTCACAGCTGAAGCGGCAAACGAGATCTGGGTAGCTAGCGCTAGGCATCATGGGATAAGGGGTCGCCTTGAGCTATAGAAGATGGCAGAGTCGGAGCCGAGAATCAACTCAGATCCCAACCAGCAAGAACGAAGGCGAGATGGACAACTTATCATAACTTTTGTTAGGTTGTCCATCTCGCCTTCCTTCTTTCTGGTTGCGACAGCGTCCCCAGCACCTAAATCCTGGGTGGCTCACTGGAAAAAAAAAAGTACAGTTTTGTACCTACCATAAATGTAGATGTTCGAAGATCCACATTGCTGCAGTCCTAACACTTGGGTAGTCCGCTGTCCCAGTCGGCCCGAATACCAAAGTATAAGGCTGACGTCGGTCAAGGCGCATTTGTCTGACATCAGGACGTCAGGGTACAAATGCGCATGACCGACGTCATATCCTCAGTCTTTTCTTGCCCCAGATGTCAGAAGACCCTAAAAAGATAAGGCCAAAACCCAAAAAAAACACCAAAACACTCCTGTGCCTAAAATATGTACAATATATACAAATGTACAAAAAATAGAACCTCACCCACACAACCACCCCTAAACACAGAGGGAAGGAGGGAGGAATTGGACTGCAGCAATGTGGATCTTCGAACATCTACATTTATGGTAGGTACAAAACTGTACTATGTTCTTCATCTCACATTGCTGCAGTCCTAACACTTGGGTAGAATCCCAAAGCAGAAGTAAGGGAGGATGGCTAAACTATAATGAAGCAGGAGCTGCCAAAATGCCCTGCAACACAGCAGTGGCAAAACCAGCCCTGGACTTAGAATAGAGAGGAAGGTGGTAATGCTTGGAGAAAGTATGCACTGAACTCCAAGTAGCTGCCTCCAAAATATCCTTAGTTGCCACCCCCCTTAAAAACGCTGTTGAAGTGGCAGTAGCCCTAGTGGAATGAGGCCTAATTCCAGCTGGAATCTCCTTGCCATGATGGGAGTAACAGAATGCAATGCAAAACCCAATCCACTTAGATATAGTTTGTTTTGACACAGGCTTGCCCTGAGAACTCAAAGCAAAAGAAACAAACAGCTGCTGAGACTGCCTAAAATCCCTAGTCCTGCTTAAATAATAACGCAACTGCCTGTGTACATGTGTGCAAAATCTTTTCCCCCTTATTTTGGGGATCTGCATAAAAGGTAGGCAAATGAATAGTTTGGTTTAAAGCCACACTAGAAACCACCTTAGGCATAAATGAAGGATTAGTACGTAATGATACCCTATCCTTATGAAAAATCAAAAAAGGCTCCACCGCCATAAGGGCCTGCAATTCAGAAACCCTTCTTGCAGAAGTAATGGCCAACAAAAAAGCAGTCTTCCATGACAAGTATTTCAACTCAGCAGTAGCCGCAGGCTCAAAAGGTTGTAGAGTAAGTTTCTCCAACACAAAATTGAGGTCCCAAGCAGGAGTAGGAGCTCTACGTGGGGGTCTTATATTCTTTGCCCTCTAAGAAATTGCTTGAACAAAGGATGAGAAAACAATGGTGGGTCACAATCATAGTGAGCTGAAATTGCTGCAGCATGAATCTTAATGGAAGAGAAAGACAAACCTTTGTCCAATAGCTCAGTAAGATATTGCAGAGCCACACTCAAATTAGGCTCAGAAACATCCAAATCCTTTGCTGCACTCCAAAATAAAAATCTCTTCCATTTTTCTGCATACACTTTACGTGTACTAGGTCTTCTGGCTTCCATAATCACATTCAAAACTTGTTGAGGAAGTTGAGACCTGCTGTGGTTCAAAACAGAATATGCCAGGCTGTTAGATGAAGAGAGTGAAGCTTGACATTGAGTAGATGACCGTCCCTCTGAGACAAAAGGTGTGGAATTAAAGGTAAAGGCCATGGAGGCTTTCTTACCAGATTCCTCAGTAATGGGTACCAGTGTTGCCGAGGCCAATCTGGAGCTATCAAAATCATCCTTGGCTTGTCTTGTCTGACCTTTAGGAGTACCTTTGGGAGGAGAGGCAGAGGTGGAAAGGCATACACATGAAGATTTTCCCAACTGAACGAAAGAGCATCCACTTTCCAAGCTGTGTGATGAAAACTTTTCGTGCAAAACTTTGGCAGCTGGTGGTTTAGTGGAGAAGCGAACAGATCTATGTCTGGAGTTCCCCATGACACTGTCAATCTTTGAATTACATGAAGATCCAGTTTCCACTCGTGGGGATCCATGATTTGCCTGCTTAACACATCTGCTAAGGAGTTCTGTGCTCCTGGCAGAAACCTTGCTTGAAGAGTAAGCTGCAAGCTGAGCGCAGTCTCCCACAAAATCATTGCTTGCCTGCATAGAGGATAAGAATGTGTTCCCCCTTGCTTGTTGATATACCACATGACAATTGTGTTGTCTGTTAGAATCAACACCTGCCCTGGAAGAAGTAACTCCTTGAAAGCCATCAATGCAAACTGGACTGCTAACATCTCCTTCATGTTGATATGTAGATGCTGTAGTCTGGCAGGCCACTTGTCTTGTATCCACTTTCCATTCAGATGAGCTCCCCAAGCTATGTCTGAGGCATCTGTCGTTAGAACCTGACTCGCCTCTGGCCGGGTCACAGAGAGTCCCTTGTTTAGGTGACATTCCTGAGCCCACCACAAAAATTCCTTTTGAATGCAAGGTATTATTTGAATGACAGTGTCCAGATCCTGTCAGTGCTGTGTCCATACATTTTTGAGACACCATTGTAGCTTCCTCATATGCAGTTTGGCATTGGGAAGCACCAGAATACAAGATGCCATGAACCCTAATGCTTGAAGGACTGTCCTTGCAGTCAGCACGGACTGATGAGATAGGTGATGGAAGTAAAGGGATAGACTCTTTTGTTTGTCCGGGGTTAAAAAGGCCATCTGGGCTGCTGTATTCAGTCTCACACCCAGAAAGCACATGTCTTGAGAGGGTACTAGACTGGACTTTATTTCGTTCACAGAATACCCCAGGCATCTTAGCACTGCTATCACATATTCCAGATGCTGAAGAAGCTCGTCCTTTTCTTGAGCCAAAATCAGACAGTCGTCCAAGTAAGGATAGATTTGTATTCCTTTTAGCCTGAACTACAACTGGAGCCAGAACTTTTGTGAATACTCTGGGCGCAGTAGATAAGCCAAAGGGCAAAGCAGAGAACTGATAATGGGAATTTCCAGCTCGGAAACACATACTTCCTGCAACTGAGTCTGATAGGCACATGAAGGTAAGCCTCCTTGAGATCTAAAGTTACCATCCAGTGATCTTTGCCCAGCAGAGGTAAAAGCTGTTGTAACGTCAACATTTTGAACTTGGGAATGTCCAAATAAGTGTTGAGGGTTGACAAATCCAAAATTGGTCTCCACGTGTTCCCCTTTTTTGGTACTAGGAACAGGCGAGAATAAAATCCTAGGCCCCTTTCTGGCACAGGAACCGGCTGAATGGCCCCTATCTGGAGCAACAGAGAAATTTGCTTGTGAGCCTCTTTTCTTTGTATAGGAGGAATGTCTGGCATGCCTTTTAAAGGAGGCAAGGTATGGAAATAAAACCTGTAACCGTGGTGAATGATATCCAATACCCATCTGTCTTGGGTAATAACACTCCAGTTTTCTTTGAAAAGTGCCAGCCTTCCTCCCAAAGGTGCTGCCAGACGAGAAGGCTCTGGCAGCTGAAAAGGCAAGTCATTGGGTCTGCTTACGAAAGGACTGACCCCTGCCCTCACCAGAAGACTGGGCAGGCGAACTGCCTGTTCTAGGCCTAAAAGAACCTTGAGCTCTGCCCCTACCACGTCTAGATCTACCCCTAGACTGAGAATCATAAGAAGGATAAGTCCACCCCTTAGTAGGCCAATTTCTACTAAACTTTGGAGGCTGAACCTGCAAAAAATCTTTAACAGTCTGCATAGACTTAGCCTTGTCCTCCATTTTCTTTAAAACTGCGTCCACAGGCGCACCAAATAACACATCAGATTGTAAAGGAGCATCTAAAATCCTTGTCTTTACATGTTCAGCTAAATTCTGATCCCTGAGCCAGGCGTGCCTGAAGAACAGAACCAGTGGCTGCTACCCTCGAAGAGGCCTGTACAGCATCAAAGCCACATTGCAAGGAATGCTTACCCACCTGTTCCGAAACATGAACTAAATCCTGCAACTCTTTACACTCAATACCTTCCGCCAGAGCATCTACCTTAGACTTCAATTGTGAAAGGAGATAATTTTGGTATTTCAACATGTGAAACTGGCAATTCAAAGCCCTCATGGCTAAAGTGGAAGAAGTATACACCTTTTTCCCCCATCTATCCAAAGCCCTTGCCTCTTTATCAGAAGGAACAGGATTTTTAACAACAGAAGCCTTAACACCTTTAGGGCCCTGAGAAACAGTTTCTGGGTCTGCCCTAGGACTCTTAAAAAGATACTTATGAGCTTCAGGCACCCTATAATACCGGTCCGGTTTAACTGGGGCAGGAGGCAAAGAATCAGGGTTCAGGGAAGCCTCTGCAAAAACATCCTCTACCACGTCCAGAACAGGAGGTATAGCTAAAGGCCTATGCTGGGGTAGAAACAAAAATTCCCTAAGCCTTTTCCTAGAATCAGAGAAATCTTGACCTTCCCATTTAAAATGCTCCCTCATGGAATGAAGGGTCTCTGAAAAAGAAAAATCCTCAGGAGGAGAAACCGAAGGTGTAGAGTCATCTACATCAGAATCAGAATAAGGAGGATACTCCTGCAAGTCTTCAGCCGAAGACTCAGAAGCCTCCGAACACTGCTCAAAACTCTCAAGCTCAGGTTCCACCCTAGGCCTCTTATCAGGGGGGGGTATAGAACCTCGAATCATAGTAATCAAATCTTCTGCCATTTTAAGCATATGTTTCTTAGGCAGAGACCCTGAAGAACTAGGGGAGACCCCCACTGAAGTTAACCCTGGCCTGCCTCTAGAAGGAGCCTTGGAAACAGAAGGGGAGGGCCTAACCACCTTAGGAAGGGAGGGGAGAACAGCTACCTGAGAAGCCCCTTCAGCCTGGCCTACCTCCTGAGAGGACACATCTTGTAACAGTAAAGTCTCTCCCTGAGAATCCAAAGGAACTTCTGGTAGAACCACCGGCTCCACCGAGCCCTCTAAAGAACCGACGTCCGGGACAGACGGTTCTTCCACCCTAGGCTTCACTGCTTTGTCCTTGCGCTTTTTAGACGAAGCGGGCGTCAGAGCATCCGACGGCATGTTGTAATTACAACGCTTCCCAAAAACTAACCTGGCACAATCTAATCTTCTCTTAATAGTGCGTTTGTTAAATCTAGCACAAGAGCGACAGCCAACAACGTCGTGCTCAGGCCCTAAGCAAGGTATACACAATGTATGGTAATCTCTATGAGGTATCCGTTTCCCACAAGAAATACAGTTATTCACTTTTTCTGACATCCGGTTAAATACTGAGGCAAGAAAAAAACAAAATATTCTAACGGGTACTTAGCCAACTTTGATTCGGTCTGAAACTCCGACTTCAGAAAATTTCAGAACGCCAACCTGCACTCGCAATACTGCTTCTGCATCGGACCATGCGGCAAAAAAGACTGAGGATATGACGTCGGTCATGCGCATTTGTACCCTGACGTCCTGATGTCAGACAAATGCGCCTTGACCGACGTCAGCCTTATACTTTGGTATTCGGGCCGACTGGGACAGCGGACTACCCAAGTGTTAGGACTGCAGCAATGTGAGATGAAGAACATCTTCAGAACTGTGGAACCCAAGGATGTCCTATTCTGAGAGGCCATGTCCACTTTGTAATGAGTAATGAAGGTATGGGACGTAGCCCATGTTACTGCTTCATAAAATAGTACCTTATGGAAGCTTAGCTTGAAAGGCAATGGAAGTAGCCAAGGACCTAGTAGAATGTCCCCTTACTTTTCCCGGGACAGACATTCTGAGACTCATAAGCATAAGTAATAGCATTGGACAGCCATTTTGACAAAGTCACTTTGGAAACTGGTGAGCCTTGCTTACTCAAAGGATAGAAACAGCGGATACAATTTTCTGATGTCCCTGATTCTTCGAAGATAAAACCTTAACTGCCTGTGGACATCCAACTGATGCAACTTGCACTCCGCCTTGCTGCTATAATTTGGAAAGAACACAGGAAGTTCAATTGACTGATTCAAATTATACTCTGAACAGAGATTAGTTCTAAGAGATTCTCTATCCTTGTGAAAGATCATATGAGGTGGGTGGATGGAAAGTGCCTGTAACTCAGAAACGTGCCTAGCTGTTAACAGCAATCAGGAAGACGGTCTTCCATGATTTGAACTTTAAGGATAAGAAGCTGCTGGTTCAAAGGGAGGGAGGATCAGAGCCGTTGGTACTAAATTTAATTCCCAGGGATGGAGAGGGTCTCAGACAGAAAGCCTTAATAGGGTAGCACCTTTCAAAAAGGCCCTACATAGCTTGTGGGACATGACATTAGACCCTAGAAGGCCCACATGAAAATTAGAAATAGCAGTCAGTTGAACTCAAATCGTAGCAGCCGCTGCTCCTTTTTTGAAGGTTTCTGTCAGGAAGTCAAGATTTTTGAAATTGGAGCTGTAAAGGGATCAATGACATTTTGCTCAGCACAGGAGAACCTCTTCCATTTACAAGCGTAAAGTTTCCTAGAAGTTTATGAGAAGAGACTAAAATATGTTGAATAATAGGCGAGATATCCGGGAGCCTGGCTGGGACTGGAATTGGAGAAACCAAGCTGTCAGCTTGAGAGTTTGAATGGAGGGATGAAGAGTACCCGACTGATGTGTCAGTAGGTCTGGAACCGGGTCCAGAATCCAAGGCTCCTCCTGCAGGTAATGCCAAAGGAACAAAAAACATATCTGACAAGGCCAGTACAGGACAATGAGGATCAGCTTGAGACTCCGCAACTTGCGTTCTGAAGACTTTTTGGAATTAAGGGAAAGGGTAGAAAGGCATAAAGAATCCCAGAGGGCTAATCGTGGAGAAGTGCATCTATGGATGACTGTCCCGGTGGGGGAACTAGGGCAAAGTAGCTGCTGCATTTGTTGTTCAGGTGAGAGGCAAAAAGATCGCAGCATGGCTGGCCCCATCTGCAGATCATATCCACTACATCTGGTGTCAGAGACCACTCATGGGGCATGAGAATTGCCCTGCTGAGCTTGTCCCCTATCATGTTGGACTTGCCCAGAATGTGCGCTGTAACCAGAAAAAGCTGAGGGGAAAACCCCTATCGCCATACTCAAAGGGCCTCCCGACAAGGAGTAAGATTTGGTTCTGCCCAGTTTGTTTTTGTACCACACTGACATGTTGTCCATCTGAACTGCTATATAGCTCAAAGGGAGAGAGTCGTGAAGTGCTTGCAACGCTAACACTGCTCTCATCTCCAGGACACGGATGTGCAAATGGTATTCGTGAGTTTGCCAAGTGTCTTGGACTATCTGTCCCAGATAATGCCCCCCCACCTTATCTGGAAAACGTCTGTGGTAACTGTGGCTACCTCATGAGGGGCTACAAAGGGTCTGCCTAGAGTGACTAGGGGAGAGTGGAGCCACCACTGTAGATCTTTATCATGGATGCTTGCAAGAATGTGTGACACTGGTACATCCGGATATGACCACTGAGTGAAGAGGAGCCATTGCATAATCCTCATAAGGTAACGAGCCAAGAGTAATGGCAGCCGCCATGAAACCAAAGACCTTTAGGACTAACAGAGCCTGCCTGGACCTTTGATTTTGACATGAGGAGAGAGACATGACCTCAAATATAAAGCACCCTTTCTTGTTTTCTTGTGGGAGCATGGCTATCACGTCTCTTGTATTTAGTGGAGCATCTATGAAAGTAATGCACTGAGAGGGCAACAAGACAGATTTTTCATAATTTATTGCGATTCCTAGGCGTGCACAAGTGTGAATTGTGTGGTTCCTGGCCCTTCAGAAATTATGCTCGGTAGTGGCAGTGAGGAGCCAGTCGTCTAGATAAGGAAACACACCTGGAATCCCAAACGTCTCAGGTGAGCTGTCACTACTGCCATGCATTTGGTGAACACCCTGGGGGCTGTGGTGAGACCAAAGGGCAGAGCTCCGAACTGATAATGATTGGCCCCCAGCTGGAAGTGTAAATGATGCCTGGACTGCCTGTCGAGTTTTATATGGTAGCATGAGTCCTGGAGATCGATAAAGCACATCCAGTCGTCCTGACCCAAAAAGGGTAGAATGGACGGCAGTGTCACCATACAGGACTTTGTCTTTACTGACCTGTTTAACTTGCTGAGATCCAAGATAGTCTCCAGCCCCCTGTCTTTTCCGGAACTAAAAGAACATTGAGTAAGTTATGGATTCTATCTGGTCTGTAGGGAATTCCAGGGTGGCTCTTTTTTGCAGCAAAGTTTTTACTTCTAAGGCTGCTTGATCCTGTAGATTGGGTGGAACATCTGGGATTGATGATTTTTGACTTCTTGGGGGTGTTTGGGAGAAGGGGATTTTGTAACCCCTGGATATTATGCACCATACCCACACATCTTTTGTTATATCTTGCCAGGCTCTTGGGTACAGGGATATTCTGCCCCTGACTGCCTCCAGAGGTTGACAGCCAGGCAATCCTTCAGGGATTCTGAAAGGGCCTGGCAGAGAACGTATCCCTGTCGCTCTGTTGCAGACCCCCCCCTTGCCGCAAGGTCAGCGTCTCCCATTATTTCCCCCCTGCCGCAAGGTCAGCATCTCCCATTATTTACCCCCTCTGCCTCTAGGGAATTGTCTCAGAGTGTCTGGCGAAGCTCCTTGGGATTTACGGAACCACATTTTGCCACTCTTTCGGCCTTTGGGATAAGGCCGGGATGGAATGGAAAAAGGGACTCCTATGGCAGAGCGAGTTTTACCATCTCGTTCACTCCTGGTAAGAGTCTCTCGAACTTGTGGCCCAAACAAGGCAGAGCAGTCAAAGGGGGCATTCGTAAAGGAGGACTTGAAGGGCTCCGCAAATTGACAAAGGTGCATCCAGGAGTGTATGTGAAGAACCACTCCTGTGCCCACATCCCTACTCGCTGCATCTGCTGCGCAAGAAATCAGGCGCATGTAGGAGTTAATGAAGGTTAGGGTTGCTAGCTGGTTAGCCAACTTGGAAGCCGCTTCCTCAGCTTAAGTATCCCGAAGGGTATTCCCCCAGCTCTTTAAGGAGACCCCTCTGAAGTCTTGTGGAAAGACTGCCCCCCAGAACTATCTCCCTTATCACAGCAGTACTGAATTCTAATCCTTTTCTGTTGGGAAACTGGAGAAAGGAAAGGATGATCTCTTATGGATTGCCCAAGGGCCATGAAGGCACTTAAAACAGTCCTTGTGAAAGGCTTGCCAATCAGTGGACTGTTCCGGAGAGGAAGAAGGATGCTTGGTTTTCTGCTGCTTCTTCAGTGGTTCCATACATTGAAAGTACAAGGGACCAAACATCTGCCTGCATTCAACAATATTGCTAGGGACGTCTTTATGCACCAGGATTTCTATAATGCCTCGAGGGACTTCAGAGACAATAAGCCTGGGCCCCCCAAAGCAGACTTCTGCATACCCCCCCCCCCCGAGGACGTGCTTACAGGATCCTTCTCAACCTCCACAGATGTACCTGCAAAGAATCACCAGCTAACTCCGAACAGGTCTCCAGGCCAATATCAGCCTTGGGAGAAAAGTCTGGAATTTGAGGAGCAGTGGAAACTTCAGGCCTGGATTTCTTGACCTTCTTTGGAGCAGGCTCCCCTGAATGACCCCTTCCATAGCATCTCACGCTAAGTGCTAAAGTCACTGGTCCTCTAGATACAGATTAAGAGAAGTGACACAATCACGCAGAGTCTTTGGGACAAAGGCCTTACAAACAGCACAGGAGGTATGGTCGTGGCTAGGGCCTAGACAAGAGTGACAAAGACAGTGGGAATCCTTATGTGGAATTTGCCTTCCACACTGACACCTGCCTTTCTAGATGACATGCAACAATAGTGCACAAAAAAAGGTAAGGAAAAACCCCAATGAGGCACTTCTCTGAATCGGAATCTGTAACTTCACTGATGAGCTAACTACCGGAAAGGACGTTCAAACTGGCGGCAGAGAAATTCTGAAGATGGTACATCCAGCTGTCTGCTATATACCCGGTCACTTTATGACAGACATTGGATGGAATCCAATGTGTGATGCGGCACGTACCTTACAGAAGCTTTAGACTTTGGTATACTAGTCGGACATGCAGGGCAGCTGCAGCAGACTCGCTCATGTTATGAGCGCTGCAACATATGAATAGAAGGACATTCACATACACCACAGTGTCCACCACATATTAAAAAAAAAAAAAAAAAAAAAAAAAAAAAAGTTACGTACTCACCATAACGTTCCATGTTTGTAGTACATCTCGCCCTTCATTCTTACATATGGGATCAGAGCGGAGACTCGGCCTATTTACAAGCTGGCAGACTTCTAGTTGGCTCGTGGCTAGTGGTTAGGTAGGTATCCCATGGTGCACCAGTACAATCCCTAGATCTTGTTTGCTGCTAACTAAAACTAATAGACATAAAATACAGAAAGAAGCCCATAATAAAAGGTCTCCAGTGAAAGATAATCTTTTATCCGTCTCCAGGTACTTCCAGGATGGGGGTAGGAGAGTTGGTTTGTAAGAATGAAGGGCGAGATGGACTACAAACATGGAACATTATGGTAAGTACATAACTTCTTTATGTTCTATAATCCTATCTCACCTTCATTCTTACATATGGGACAGTGTCCCTAGCACCTTATTCTTGGGTGGCTCAAGGAAAAATACTCCCGAGTACCATGGAACCCAAGGATACTCTACCCCTGGGGGTTAGATCCAATTTATAATAGGTAATAACTGTGTGAGAGATAGCCCAAGTTGCTGCTGCACAAATATTATCAAGTGAGACCCTGGCCTGAAAGGCTGCAAAGGTAGACTGAGATCTAGTAAAATGAGCCTTGATTTTGAAAGGTAAAGGTCTACCCTCAGAGGTGCAAATGTAAGCTATACAGTTAGAAATCCAATTTGAGAGGATCACTTTAGAAACTGGTAAACCTGACCTGGATTCTGAGAAGGAAATAAATAATTGATCTTATTTCCTGAATTCCTTCGTCCTGTGCAAATAAAAACATAATTGCCTATGGACATCCAACTGATGAAACCTGTATTCTGCTGCACTGTAGTGGTTTGGAAGAATACTGGAAATTTATGGACTGGTTCAAATTGTTATGGGAACAGACCTTTGGGACAAAGGAAGAATTAGTACGAAGAGATACTCGGTCTTTGTGAAAAATCAGATAAGGGGATTTTACAGGTAATGGGTGCAACTCTGACACCTACCTGGCAGATGTGATAGCCACCAAAAACAAGGTCTTCCAAGACAAAAATTTCAAAGGAGATGTACGAGAAGGCTCAAAGGGTTGGAAGGTGCGTTTGTATAGCACAAAATTGAAATCCCATGAAAGGTTCTTGAAATGGGGGTCTTGATAAAGTGGCACCTTTGAGGATGGTTTTGCACAGCCTGTGTGACATCAGATTAAAGTCTTGTATGCCTAGATGGAAACTAGAAATCACTGCCAATTGAACCCTGATAGCGGCGGCCACAGATCCCTGGTGGAAAAGCTCAGACAGGAACTCCAATACCACCAGAATGGAGGCGGTATAAGGGTCAACATTATTTTTCTCAGCCCAGATAGAGAATCTCCTCCATTTGCTGGAATACAGTCTCCTAGTGGAGGGTTTAGGAGAGGACGTTAGTATAGGAGTCAGAGGGTGAGAAGTTGTGAAGCCTCACTAGGGATGGAACTGGAGCAGCCAAGCTGTCAAATTGAGGGTGTGTAAAGCGGGATGAAGAGAGCCTGACATGTGTGTCAAGAGATCCGGTATGGGTACAGAATCCAAGGATAGTCTAGAAGAGGCCCAAGAAAAGGTAACCATACCCTTTGAGGCCAGTAAGGAGCAATGAGGATCAGTTTGCTTCCCAGTCATTTTATTTTCAGAATAACCTTGGATACGAGAGGAAAGGGGGGAAAAGCATAAAGGAAACCCAAGGGCAAATCATGAACAAGACCATCTCTGGGTGACTCCCCTGGAGGGGGGATGAGGGAGAATAACTGCTGCATTTGGCATTGATCGGGCTTGCCAAAGAGATTGTAGCAAGGCTGTCCCATCTGCAGAAAATCTGCTCCGCTATTTCCCGTTTCAGAGACCACTCGTGAGGTATCAAGATTGCCCGGCTGAGCTTGCCAGCTATCACGTTGGTAGTACCTGGAATGTGCATTGCCACCAAAAAACACTGGGAAGACATCGCCCATTTCCAAGCTCTAACGGCCTCTCGACAGAGTAGGTATGATTTGGTTCTACCCGGTTTGTTGATATACCATACTACCGACATGTTGCCCGATTGTATCACAATCATCCCCAGAGGCAGAAAGTCGTGAAGTGCTTGCAACACCAGGAGCACCGCCCTCATCTCTAGAATGTTGGTATACAGACGAGCCTTATAATCTTGCCATGTGCCTTGGACAGTCCTGCCTAGATAATGCCGCCCCCCCGTGAGGCATCCGTGGTCACAGTGGCAACAGGTTGGCGAGGAACAAATGAAAATACCCATGGTTAACTGACTGGGTAGAGTCCATCAAATGAGGTCTTTCTTGCAAGAGAATGGGTTCAAGAGTAAGGTCAGCTGGAAGCGAATTCCAAATTTTGCCAACAAAGTTGGCAAACAAGGAGTCACGGGCCAAGTTGTTAGTTTTGAGTGTTTGAACCAGCAGTTTGTTAGAAGAGCAAAGTGGCCTGGGGTTACTATAGGAATTGATAATGTTTTTAAGGGCAGGTGTATTTTCAGGTTGGTTGAGAACCTTATGTGCTACTATGAGTTGATTAAAATGAAGGCGGCTGGGCAATTCTAGCCACCCTAGAAGATTAAGGTTATGACAGTGGTGTGTCCTATATGTGGAGCCGGTGGCAAATCTGGCAATGTGGTTATAGCTGCCTGAGAGTTTGCCAAGTTCAGATTTGTTCAAGTTAGTGAGTACAGGGGAGGCATACAGAAGGGTAGAGTAGATGAGTAGATGAGTGTGGGCGATGGCTGTCCTAGCTTACAGGATTAGAAAATGTTTATTTTTATATAGTAATCCAAATTTCATATCAATGGTTTTGATAATTGCCATGCTTATCAAATTTGTGGTTGTCTATTACTACCCTTAAGAGTTTAGTATGGGCATCTGGGGAAATAATGGTACCATTGTTGGATTTTATAGTAACCGAAAAAAAAAACTCCATAGTATCAGCCCCTTCCATGAATGGCATGAAACCATGTCCATCAACTCATTAGCCAGTGGGACCACCAAAGAAATGGCTGGGCCAGACCCAAAAGCCTCCAGAAACAAGGACATCCTCCTGGGAAGGGGGTTAGGAAGGTCACCCTTATGCTTGAGAGGTTCTAGATTCAGGTGGAGATTAGGGGGACTCCTCCCCCCTTCACCGAAGTTAGTATCCTCATTGAGAGATTTCAGGGGGGATCTAGATATCTCCTTTCATACGTTTTCTTCCTAGGGACCTCATCAATAGAATGGTCTGGACAGGTATCAGAAGTGATGGAGGAACCCTGAAGGACTGACTGAAGGCTTGATCAAGTAGGCTATCCTGGTGGTACAGACCTGAGAGGCTCAGAGCTCAAATACTAAGGAGGAGCATAAATGAGATCCAATGGGGGAGCAAGGATGTCCCTCTGTCTTGGTAAACAGAAAGCCCTCTCCACTACCTCAAAGTCAGAATGTCCAGAGGAAACAGCAGCCTGCTGCAACTAAGCCCAAGTGACCTGTGTTGCCAAACCCTGAATCACCACAGACCACCATCTTGAGGGGGGAATCCAGCCCAGTCTGTCGGGTGCTAAAGCTCCAAGGGGCAAAAACAGCTGACAGCTTCAGAATTGACCTGGACCCCCAGAAGCCAGTGCAGAAACTTAGTCTTAGAATATCATCCTGCTCCACAAAAGGTATGGAATTGGATGACTCAGCAATGTGGTCGAAGTGGAAGAATGACCTTTCTCTGCAGCCAAAAAGGACACTCCTGAAGACTTCAGATCCAAAGGCTCTGAAACCACAGGTCAGATCAGGAGAGGAGATATACGAGGCTGGGTGGAGGGCAGGCTCACCGATCCGATGGGAGATGGAAGCAGGATTACCCCCATCTGCATCTGAGCTCTGAGAAACTTCATTCTATCCACCTCTGCTTCAGAAAGGCTCCCGGACAACCAAAGGGAAGAGTTGTTTGAAGGAGGTCTGGAGTGTCTCCTTGGCGTTTCCTGCAGGAAAGGAAAATGGATCTAAGGAAATACTGGTTCCAGAGTGAAGCGTGAAGACTGGGACAGAGGGGACATCCTCTGAAGTGCTAAGATCAGAGGATGTTGGAGCAGACAGTTTCAAACTTTGGGCTGGAGGCTCAGCTGTCCAAGCTGATCTGGGAGAATGGTTGAGTGACCACTGAGTCTCTTTCTTTAGGAGTCAAATCAGGCTTCCCTCTGTCAGACTTATGGGGTTTGAGCCCAAGCAGATAAAGGCAGCAGCAATAAACCGCTCAACTAAACTTCTTCCATCCCTCATAGCTCTAGAATTAAACCCTGCACAAATGTGGCAATGACAATCCAAAATGGGCAGCACCCAGGCAATAAACGCACTCACTATAGCCATCTGTATTGCAGACCTTATACCCATAGGAAGTGCACTTTTGCACTTTTTGAAGCCTATAGGCTGGTCAGATATCTTGGCAAAAAATAAAGAAAAAAGGCAAATGACAAATTAAATAGGAGGAGAGAATGAATGTACCAACAATGGTACTGTGAAAAGTACCGTAAATGGTGTAGGAAATGCAAACAGAAGAAATGGGAGTGCCAACAATAGTACTTAAAGGTTTACTTGTAAATGGGTAGGAAATGTTAAAGGGAAAAAAGGTCACACTAATGGAAAGAATACCTTTGCTTACAGTTTTTGGGTTAATGGAGGAAGGGTGATAAAGATCAGCAGAAGAAAAATTTTGAAAAACTCAAAGAGGAAGTATATTGTATCCCAACGCTCCAGAGCAGAAGATCCACTTCTAAACGATGTGAGGAGGGCTTGGGCAACAGGGTATTGTGGGTAAAGGGAGAAGATCAGGAGTTGGATACAAGTATCTGGTAAAGGTGGCAAAGCCAAATCTGATGTCAGATCAGACACCCATCAGTTTAAGAATGAACAAAAATGACAAAAGATACATGGTTACTTTGCCCAGAAAGAAGTCACAATGATCATTGGGGGATCCTTCTGAATATTGCCAAGTACCCTAGAAAGCAGGGGGGGAAAGACAGGAACATTCCTGCCCAAGGAAAAGAAATGGCATCAGTCTCCTTCTTGTATTGAATAGTGGAATAGAATTTTGCCAGTTTACTGTTTAGAGGAAGCAAAAAGGTCTATCTGTTGAATTCTCCACAGACAAAAATCAAATCTAAGAAAGTCCTGTGACTCAGTTTTTATTCATGAGGGTCTGTCCTGGTCCTGCTCAGATGGTCTACCACACAATTTTGCTTATATGGAAAACAAGATACTTGGAGGGGGATTGGGCTGTAAAAGTTAAATCCCATGCAAACATGGCTAGTCTGCACACAGGGCAATATGCAGTTCCCACTTGCTTGTTTATGTACCACATAACAGTGGTAAACACTTGATGTGACCGTGGGGACCACAGATGTTTCAATTTGTTGATAGCATTTATAAAATCTCTTAGGTATGTGTTTTGGCTTATGGCCATTGACACTGCCCTCCTGTTATGACTGACCACTTTGGGACAAGAGAAGAGAATGGGATACCTGGATTCTGAAAAATGTGATACCCTACAGCCTATAGTGGGTCATCACAATAGCCAGATATAGGTTCATAGGTAGGTACTAGGCTATCTGCCCAAAGGCATTTATAAGCATAGCCAGAATGTGTTGGCTTTCACCGCCCCCTTAGATTAGTTCCCTGTGCCTCTGTCCAGCAGAGCCACTGACGTGATCCCTGGGGTGAACTTTGTTTCCCATCCACTCATCAAGGTTTCTCTTGAAGAGGGTTAGCGAGGAGCTCTGCCTAATGTAGACTGGAATCTTGTTCCAGAGCATGGGAAGTCTCTGGGACAGGAATCCAGCCCTCCAGCACGTCCTATTTATTGTTGTGGTGAGGTTTAGATCCTTGGAGCGTGTGGCTCAAGGGGATATGGTTTTCTTTAGGTGGAGCAACAATTCTAGGTTGGACATGGCCTTGTATATGTCAGGCAGAGATCACCACCGAGTAGGCGGTATGCAACCGAGTACAGCTGGAGTTTCTTCAGTCAAGCTGCATAGGGCATCTGTTGGAGGCCAGTGATCTTCTTGGTGAGGTATTCTGTGGTCTTTCCAGTTGTTGCAGGGGTCTTGTAAGGTACATCCCAAATGGGGCACTGTACTCTATGATGGGTCTGATGAGTGATGGGTAGAGGGGCCAATGACCTCTTTCAATCTGGATGCAAACCCTTTTGTGATTAGGTGGGCCACACAGAAATATTTTCTAACCACTTTGGCAATGTGCTTATCAAAGGAGAGGTTACTATCTACTCGAGTCTCCAGATCCCTTATTACGTCTTCCGTATTTAGGGGGCTACCACCCATGTGGTAGTTTGTGGGTACTTTGTTTTTTTCCAGAGGGGATTAATATGCACTTTTTGGCATTTTGCTTGAGGCCATGGTTTTGACATCAGGTATCCGTCTCAATGAGACCCTTTTGGAGGATAACTGTCAGCCGGAGAGTCAGTTATAGTCCCTAGTTTGCAGTTGTCTGCAAACTTGGTCAGCCATAGTCCTCCTGTGCTTGCCTGTACCTCTGAGAAGTATATGCCGAACAGGAGGGATCCTAGGACTGAGCTCTAGGGAACGCCACTTGTAACCGGTTTAGAGTCAGACCTAGCTCCTGCAACTCTTACCATGTGGGTTCTGTCCATGAGCCAGTTGGCAACCCATCTCATGATGTAGGGGTTTATGTGCAGGCTGGTGAGCTTGTCTACAATACCAGAGTGGGGAATGGTGTTGAAGGCCTTTGCGAGGTGTAAATAGGCTGTGTGGACCAACTTTCCCTCGTCTATAGCCTTGGCAACAGTCTCAAAGAAGTCCACCAGGTTTAGGACGCATGATCTGCCCTTTACAAAAAGGGAACTGGGTAGGGTCTGGTGTTTGTAGGTTCCCAATGTCTCTATTAATGAGATCCATGATGATGAACTCCATAGCTTTGCAAACCAAGCTAGTCAGGCTTATAGGATGATAGTTCCCAGGGTCTGTTGTAGCTCCATTTTTGTGGAGCGGAATAACCATTGCTGTGCGCCACTCTGTGGGCAGGTTAGCCTATGCAGGGGCCGAGTTTAAACAGTGTGTTTAGGTGAGGGATTAAATTCATGTTTGAGCTCGTATAGGACGCAGCCTGGGACACCATCTGGTCCCATTGATGCTGTGTGTTTGGCTTTGGAGAGAACTGTTAACCTAAATGGCTGTGATTTCAGGGGCATTACATTCTTTTAGTATAGTTATGGGTCCTTTTGGGGGTGAAGTTTGCATTGAACCTGTCTGCCAGGATGTTGGCTATATCTGTCTGTTCAGTGTAATTTATGCCATTCTGCACTAACTCCAAGCAGATCTGAGAATTGCCACTTAGATTCTTGACATAGCTACAGAATGCCTTATGGTTACCTTTGGAGTCCATGGCAATTTTTCTTTCGAAGCTAGCCTTGGATGATTTTATGAGGGAACGTAGTGTCTTGCTGATACTGATCCGGAATGTCTTCCCTTCTTGGGATTTTACTCTTCTGTACTAGTTTCCTCCTATTGTATAGCTTGTTTATGGCAGGGGTCCACTAGACTGGATTTCCTTTTCTTGGAGGAGTGAGTCTTGGTTTTGTTTGGGATAGCACGATCCATGCATTCTTGTAGGTGCCCGTAGAGTGCATTAGTAAAGGATTTTGCAGCTTGGACAGCATTATCCTTTAGCGTGGGGGCTTTGAAACTTCCCACCTCGGTCTTAAGTAATGTGAAGTTTGCTTTTGAAAAGTTTTTCACGGTGGTTTCTTTGACTGGATATCCACATTCCGCCACCACCCCCAGAGTGATTAGTTTATGGTCAGATCTAACCAGCGAGGGGTTGACCTCCAGTGTGAAACACCAGTCACCCATGTTGGTGATGACCAGGTCCAATATGTTGTCACCTCTGGTGGGGGTGTTGACCAGTTGATCCAGGGCATTTGAGTTTATAAATTCTAGGAAATGTTGGGCAAGGGAGTTTGTACTTTAGTAGTTCTCCCAGTTAATGTTTGGGTAATTGAAATCACCCAATATCAGAGTGTTTGGCAGGACCTTTATGTTTCCCAATGTTTCCAGGAATGTGGAGTGGGGGTCCTGGGACATGGTGGGTGATCTGTAGCAAGCTATTTAAATAGCAGTTTTGCCCGCTGTTAGTTGCACGTGGATGATCTCCAAAGCATCGTGCTGTGCCACTAACCTGGAGGTGTGGGTATCCTTGACGAATATGGATACTCCTCCGCCTTTTGTATTTCGGTCCAGGTTTTGCGGCTGACATGTATGGTACGAGTTGTAGCCTGGTAGTGCTGGGGTGCTCTCTGGAGCCTTAAACCAGGTTTCTGTTTCTGCACATATATCGATTTTCTCCATACTGAGGAGTGCCTCGAGTGCGTGCATTTTGTGGTTTAGACTTCTGGCAGAGTGGCATTACACTCATTTTTTTTGTTACTTGTACTATTTACAGCGGTGGGTTTGTCTTTTTAGCCTTGCCTAAAAAAAGGCACTATGGGGGTGGCAAGAGCCTTGGCCAGTATTCAAAAGCTTAAGGGTGACAGATGCAAGCCATCTCTACCGAAGCAGCGTGGCTCATCGAGCATGTCATCCCAGGCTGACAGACACTGGATCCCCTTTGAATGACACCAGAAGTTTAACCAGTTGTTGAAATTGATAATTTTTTCTCTACACCATGGTATCATTCTTGGCGAGTGTTATTTTGTTAACACTCTTGCAGCAGTTAATACTTCCAAGAGTAACACTAAGAACTAATAAGGTTTTGTTTGGATTGCATTAAGTAAAGCTTGTAATCAGGAGAAACAGTAATGTGATGAACTATATCTTAAATCTAAACTTACAAAGAAACTCAAATTATGAACTTGGACACTCTCACAAACTGGTTTGTCTGGTTGTGGAATTAAAGACCCAAAACGGATTTCCAAGAATCTTCACTCTCTGATAGCATACATGAATAAGATCCAGGAGTAACAGTTTCCATTACCTTCTGAGACAGCATATGATTAACGACTGGAGAAAGAGAGCTCGAATTCCCTGGAAAGAAAAATTTCTCTCTCAGCCATCTGCAGCCTAGGTGGATTACATGCCACCAATATGGGATAACCCCTCTCTACCCTGAGCCAGTAATCAAGGAGCCCCATCCTCACCACTGACACTGGTGAAAAGCAGTCACTAAAAACAGGAATGGATTTACATATTTCAAATGGGAGCTCTCTGCATCAAGCACAATTTCCCCAAGAGTACATAGGGAACACACTCCACTGGGACTGGACTCACTCTCTCCAAATCCCAAACAAAACCCACCTTGGAGCACTGTGCCCCAGTTCCAAGTATCTGACACACACACACTTGAATAACTGATTTTTCACACATCTGGGAAAGGCTGGCATAGATTCACCAACCCCTCTCCAGACTACAAGGTAAATTGCAGCCACAAGTCAGATACTCTAAGGCTGTTACAAAGGGTAACCAATTATACTGTGTCAAATTAATAATGATATAAATGGTAGTGTGTGACCAAAGCAGTAAAGGTTAACAGAGTGGCCACAGAGTCACTAAAATAAGCACAAGTCCTCTCAAGACATTAAAAGTATTCTCTAAAAGATGAGCCACAATGAAAAGGTATAAAAATATTTAATAATGGATAATTAAAAAAACAGAATACTTAAATAATTAGTTGCAATAAACAGTTTCAGTCACAGAATGTAAAAATAACAGTTTGACAGAATCTCACAGATGCAGAAGAAATAAAATACTAATCTCACTGTATTACTACTAACTGAACTAAAGAGAAACTGTCCCTAGTTAACTCATAGTATCACAAGGCAAGATGTACTGTTGAGATGCTCACTTCACTAGGCAAGATGAGATACTACACACTGACTGAAGTGTACAGCAAAAAACTGAACTGCGATAACGGACAGATCTTTTAAATCAGGTTCCAAAGAAAAACAAAAGCAAACTGCCGCTGAAAGAGTTGTGTCCTTAGGCTGGTTATTAGAATGACATCAAATGTAGTCACCGGCCTCTGGCACAATACACATTCAGAACTCTTACGATTCTGGCGCAGCAGAAACATTTTTGATACAAGCATCTGTACAAATCAATATGGAAGTGAAATGACATTATTTACAAAACTTCAGCCAGCCATGCTGGCATATGCCACACATGCACAGTCTTCTCCTGGTACAGCTGGCAATGCCTCACATCACATCTATATTCAGGACCCATATGTACAAAACAGTTGCCAAAGACAGAACTGGTGCTTTAGACATTCTGGGAGGCTTGAGGGACTGCCAGGGGTGGTTCAAAGATGCTCATAATCTACTTGGACTTATTTGGCTGTACTTTATTCTTACGGAGTTTGTGCTTTCCTTCTGGTACCTCCTGCCACTGCTTTTTACAATGTCTGCTTACCAGCATTCTAATTAAGACAGTTTGTTTAATTTGTTTAATCAAAGTTAGATGAGGGAGTAAAGAACTGACTGGATAATGTAGAGGAGGGGGGCTTAAAACAATCAGATCCCATCTATCAGTTTTCCCATCTCATTACATTTATTTCTGTTGCAGATGGTCCACAAATTCACTCTATCCAAGGCAGAATTCAAGAGTGTATTTTTTGACATAATGTGGAGGTTCTGAGAATGCAACCAGGCAAGCTCCCTTAAAAACAGTTCCAGTAGCTCTGGAAGTGGTATTCATAGTCTCAAATGCATTTCCAACAGTGACTAGTGATTTGAAAAACAAAAGTACACAACATGAATTTCTTCAACTTGCAACTGATGCCAAAATTAGAAGTTATGTACCTACCATAACGTTCCATGTTAGTTGTCTTCTTCTCGCCTTCTTTCTTGCTGGATGGGTTCGGAGCCGATCCTCGGCTCCGACTCGGCCACTCTAAAAACTCGAGAGCTAGTTCCACCGGCTCGAGGCTCCCCTATATCCCACAAGGCTAGGCGGTAACTCCTCAGATCTCGTTTGAAAGCTAAAGCCAGCAAGAAATTCCATAAAGAACAAAGAAAAAGCTCCTCTAGGTCTGTCCTGGCTAGGGGGAAGGAGGGTGGGACGCAAGAAAGAAGGCGAGAAGAAGACAACTAACATGGAACATTATGGTAGGTACATAACTTCTAAATGTTAAGTTGTCTATCTCGCCTTCATTCTTGCTGGATGGGCCGCGTCCCTAGCACCTTGTCCCGGGTGGCCTATCGGAACAGACTCTTGAGTACAGTGGAACCAAAGTTGGCTCGGTCTCTAGAGGCCAAGTCCAACTTATAATGAGAAATGAAGGTATGGGGAGAAGCCCAAGTAGTTGCAGAACAAATTGAATCAATAGGCAGCCTATCTTGGAAAGCTACAGAAGTGGCTAAAGCTCTAGTTGAATGAGCCCTGGGTTTGGATGGCAACTGTTGATGTCTTATCTCATACACTAGGGTAATCAATGAAGTAAGCCATCTAGAGAGAGACACTTTAGAAAATGGAAGGCCCATTCTACCTTCTGCATAAGAAACAAACAGTTGGTCAGATTTCCTGAATTGTTTGGTCCTGTCTAAATAGTACCCAAGTTGGCGATGAATATCTAAATAGTGTAACTTTTGTTCTGACCTATTAGAATAATTAGGGGAAAAAACAGGAAGCTCAATGGTTTGGTTCAAATTTGCCAGTGAAGCTACCTTGGGCAAAAAAGACGGGTTAGTACGCAAGGACACCCTATCCTTATGAAATACAAGATAAGGGGGTCGACTACACATAGCATGGAGTTCAGAGACTCTTAGCTGAAGTGATAGCTACTAAAAAAAAGAGTGTTTTCCAAGAAAGTAACTTTATTGAACATGAAGCCGCAGGTTCAAAGGGGGAAAGAATTAAGGACGTCAGAACCAAGTTGAGATCCCATTGGGGAGGAGGATCTCTGATGGGTGGTTTGAGGAGAAAAACTCACTCCAACATGAAAGTTCGAAATTGCTGCCAATTGAACTCAAATGGTAGACTGAGACGAACCTGAGTGGAAAAGTTTGGCTAGAAAGTCTAGAACTAATTGAATGGAAGCAGTGAAAGGATCTATATTCTTTGACTGTGCCCAACAGGAAAAACGTTTCCACTTGTTATGATAAATCTTCCGAGTGGAAGATTTGAGAGGCTATCAAGATATCTGAGTGAGATATCAGAGGAAGCCTGGCTAAAGTTGGAATTGGAGGAACCACGCTGTGAGGTTCAGAGAAGGAAGGGAGTGGTGCAACTGACCCGACTGATGGGTCAAGAGGTCTGGAACTGGGTCCAGATGCCAAGGTTGCTCCAACAGATAACGGTGGAGAAATGGGAACCAAACCTGTCGAGGCCAGTAAGTGGCAATGAGGATCATGGAAGCTTCCTGAGCGATGGCTTTCTGTATCAGCTGAGATATCAGTGGGAAGGGAGGAAAAGCATACAGAAGTCCCCGGGGCCAAATGTGCACTAGAGCGTCTCTGCTGGGGTGGCCTGGTTGGGGAAAGAGGGTGAAAAAAATCGTTGCACTTGCTGTTTTGGGGAGTAGCGAAAAGGTCGCAGCAAGGCCGGCCCACTTTCGAAAAAGTTTCTCTAACACTGAATTCTTCAGAGACCACTCATGAGGCATAATAGCTCTGCTCAATTTGTCTGCAATCACATTGGACTTCCCGGGGATGTGCGTTGCTAACAGAAATCGCTAAGAAGAAATCGCCCATTGCCACAGTCTGAGTGCCTCTCGACAAAGGGGGTAAGATTTGGTTCCGCCTTGTTTGTTGATGTACCACACTACAGACATGTCTGTCTGAAATGCTATAGTTCCCTTTGGAAGAGAGTCTTGTAAAGCTTGTAACGCTAGAAGCACTGCTCTCATCTCTAGGACGTTTATGTGCAAGTGGTACTCGAACGGTTGCCACATGCCCTGGACTGTCCTGCCCTGGTAATGCCCCCCCCACCCAATCAGGGAGGCGTCCGTTGTCACTGTAGCAACCGGAGGGGGAGGGACGAAGGGTCTCCCTAGGAGGAGCTGGGGAGATGTGATCCACCAAGAGAGATGATTCTGGCACGATTGAGTTATCCGAATAGGATGGGACATTGGAAGTCTTTGGTAAGACCATTGTGTGAAAAGCATACATTGTAAAATTCTCATATGGAAGCGAGCTAATGGTAGAAGGGGGATGGCAGCCGCCATAATCCCTAAGACTTTCAGGATCAGTCTGGCTTTGACTTTGTTGCTCTGCAAGACGAGAGAGACCTGCCTGTGTACGTCTGCTATTCTCTGCTCTGTGAGTCTGGCTGACATATTGACTGTGTCTAGATTTGCGCCTATGAAGGTAATAACACAAGGCGACAAGACAGACTTTTCGTAGTTTATTGAAATGCCTAGTGCCTGACATGTGTGAAAGGTGTAGTCTCTGGCGAGAAGTAAAAGATGCTTGGTGGGGGCTGTAAGGAGCCAGTCGTCTAAATAAGGAAACACCTGGAATCCTTGTCTCAGTTGAGAGGCTGCCACTGCCATGCATTTGGTAAACACTCAGGGGGGGCTGTAGTGAGACCAAAGGGCAGAGCTCTGAATTGAAAATGACTGGTTCCCAGCCTGAAGCGGAGAAATCTCCTGGAGCGTCTACTCATTCTGATGTGATAGTACGCGCGTCCTGGAGATCTATCGAGCACATCCAGTTGTCCCGCCCCAAAAGGGGTAGAATGGACTGCAGCGTGACCATCCGGAACTTTGTTTTCTTGACAAACTTGTTCAAATTGCTGAGATCCAGAATGGGTCTCCAGTCCCCCGTTTTCTTTGGAACCAAAAAGAATTTGGAGTAGATTCCGGATCCTGTTTGGTCTGCTGGAACTGGTTGAATGGCTCTTTTTGCAAGCAGCTTTGAAATTTCTAATGCTGCTTGCTCCCTTTGACTGGGTGGAACGTCTGGAAGGGATTTTTTGGATTGCTTCGGAATGAAAAGGAAGGGGATTCTGTAGCCTTCGGAAATGATAGACTGTACCCACTTGTCTTGAGTTAGGGATAGCCAGGCTTCTGGGTACAACGACAATCTTCCCCCGACTGTCTCTGAAGGTGGACAGTCGGGCAACACCTCAGGGATGCTGAAAGGGCTTGTCTGAAAAGGATTCTCGACTGCCCTGATTCTGCGGGCCCCCTCTGCCTCTAGGACGGCATCTACCATGATTGTTCCCCCCTCTGCCTCTAGAGGGGAATCGACTCTGTGCGTCAGGCAAATCTCCTTGAGATTGTTTGCGGAACCACATCTTTCTCCCCTTCTGGCCTTTGGGGTAAGGTCTAGGAGTAGAAAAATGGACTCAGACAGCAGAGAGAGTTTTGCCATCAGTCTCGCACCTAGTCAGGGTTTACTTCACTTGAGGACCAAAGAGGGATGATCCGTCAAAGGGGGAATTAGTGGACGACGCCTTGAAAGTGTCCGCAAAGTTACAAAGCCGCATCCAGGCGTGCCTACACAAGGCTACACCTGTACCTGCCGCTCTACTTGCTCCATCCGCCGCATATGAAAGGAGGCGCATGGAGGAGTTAGTTATAGAATTAAGGGTTGCCAGCTGAGAGTTCATTCTATCCTGAAAACCTGCAGCTGTTTGGTCCTTCAACATTTCACTCGCTTCCTTGAGCAAATCCCTCTGAAGAGGAGTAAAATGACACGGGTAATTCAGCGATTTCATAGTAAAGGTCGCTGACGAGAACATCCGCTTCCCTTACCTGTCCATCGACCTAGACACCTTGTTAGGAGGATGAACAGGCACTGAAGGATCAGCCAATTCCTTCTTGGTGGCCGCAGCCACCACCATAGCATCAACAGAAACGCCTTTGGTTAAAAATTCTTTGTCCTTGGGGGCAGTAATGAATTTTGAGGGTCTCCTGGGGGTGGGTTCCACTGAATCATGAGCTGCCCAAGCCTTCTTTGCCACCACTTGCATAAGGGGGTCAAAGGGAGGGGACACCCAGGAGGTGGAAGGGCGAGAGCCAAACGCCTCAAGATACACGAAGACATCTTCAGAGGGGGAACGAGGGGAACCTTCAGAATCCTCTAAAACAGTGTCAGAGGTGACAGACTCAGGGGAGTCAATGTGCTTCCTCTTGCACTGCCTCTTCCTAGGGGGCTCTCCTACCGGGTCAGGAGAGGCCTCGGAAGAGGAGGAGATCCCCACTGGGGAAACTTGAGGAGCTGGCTCTCTACGGTCGGGGATGAGAGAGTGAGTAGAAATCACCGGAGGCACCATGGAGGGAGGGGCAGAAGGAGCCGACTGTGGAGTTGAACCTGGTTCTAACACGCTCCTCATGACCTCGAAGGCACCCCCGTCAGGCAGAGCCGGAGGTCTCCATTCCGAAAAACTGAAAACCTCCCCCAGCACCGACAGTGATTGCTCCGAGGCCGATGTCGGAGTCGAACTCACCAGCGCCAAAGCACCGAGAGGGAGAGCGGGGTCGGACAAGGGTCCAATGCCACTCACCCCCTCTGAGCCGACGAGGGAAGTCCGGCGCCGAGATTCTTCCAAGGAAGACATCGGAGCAGACGACGGAACCGAAGACAAAGGTATCGGTTCCGACGCCACCACAGTCTCGGGTCCGAGCTGCCCCAGGTCCGAACTCAAGAGTCAGAGGAGGAACATTTTGAGAGATGGGAATAGTTCTCGACTGTTGAGTCGGACTTTGAAGCATCTGGGCTAGTGCCTCGGACTTAAGAAGTCGACTCACTACTCTCTGAAGGTCATGGTCCGATAACCTGGAAGACCTAGAAGAGTGGGATCTATGGCTCCGTTCAGACAGCAAAGGTGATGCTGGAGCCGAATGAACGGAGCCGATAGATGGAGATCGGGACCTTTTCCTAGATGTCGGTTCCGACAACTTGATCGGAGCCGACTCAGTTATGTCTTCCTCGGCTCCGGCCGGAGCAGAGGACACCGTAGGGGCATGTGTTAGAGGTTCATCGGCTCCGGCCGGAGCCAATGTTCGAATAGCCTTAGGACCCCCAGAAGACGGCTCAGAGGCTGGAGCCGAAGGTCTGGAAGGCTTAAAGGGTTTCCCCGAGGACTGAGTCGAGGGACCCTCAGGCTTTAATAAGCCCCTTAAGATAAGTTTATTTTTTCGCTCCTGCAGGACTCTAGGGCGGAAGCCATGGCAAACAGCACGAGTCCTGCAGGTGCAAAGGTCCCAGGCAGTACACACAAGAAGTGTGACCGTCTGTCAGAGACATCTTCTGACAGCACGAGTCACACTTCTTAAAGCCTGAGACCTTTGATTCCTTAGACATGTCTAAGGGGAAAAGTGCAATCACACAAACACACACCGATTACACTTAGAAATAAATTAAACTAAAATAAATTAAGTTAGAAGTAATTTTAAAATAAAATCCCTATAAAACACACTCACTACTAGGAAGGGAGGGACTGGGTCTAAGGCCAAAGGGAAATTTTCTAGAGAGTTTTGGAAAAGGAGGACATTAACAGGGAATGGGATGGAACTACTTCACAATATAACTATTTAGAAAAAAATAACTTAAGAGGGGGGAAAAAAGCTAAGAAAACTAGTTTCTTTTTAAAACTAACCTGAGCCGGTAGGAATGCACCTCGATCGCTGTAGCGGCAAACGAGATCTGAGGAGTTACCGCCTAGCATTGTGGGATATAGGGGAGCCTCGAGCCAGTGGAACTAGCTCTTTAGCTTTTAGAGTGGCCGAGTCGGAGCCGAGGATCGGCTCCGAACCCATCCAGCAAGAATGAAGGCGAGATAGACAACTTAACATTATTCTGTTTTCACAGTCTAGATAAACTTCAGCACGCAAGCGGACAGGCTGCATATAATTCTAGAAATTGAAGTCGCAGAAGCATTTGATTTCCCCCCCAAATGCATCAAAAGCTCTACTATCTTTATCAGAAGGAAAAAAGATAAAAATTTAGTGTTTAGCAGCAAATGGATTTACTAAAGCTACAGTTGCTGGGTTAAGTCTAGGACTGGTGGATAAAACTTGAAAGAAACCATACACCTATTTGCTTTTTTAGGTGCAGCAGGCTGGCCGTCAGGGAAATTGCAGGCTGTGACAAAAATATCCAATGCTGACAAAACTGGAAGGATAGGTGAAGGTTCTGGAGATCCAAGTGAAGGGACCGAGAAACTCAGTATTCTTCCACTCCAATTGTATTTATCCTGGAAACAGTTGCAAAGAAAGCAAATCTCTCACAGGGATAACCAGATAATAACCTCACAGAGAGTATGGTGTCTGTGCTAGCATGACTGTCTGAAGCTCTGTAAATACATGTAAATAATTGTAAATTATCCTGTGTTATATATACCAGCATAACTTGCAATACATTTTTTTGATTATTTTGACTTATGTAAGATGTGCGAATCAAAGTGTTCTTCTAGCTGACCAAATATACACATTTAAAAAAAAGAATTTTTTGAATGTAGGTTATGCCAGTCAGATGACTGAAAATGTGATGTCATTGTGTGCCAAAGCTGAAAGGAATATAATCTCCACAGCAGCGGTTTTATTTTTTAAAGTCTGATACAACAGAGCAGAATTCTCATAATAGATTTGTGACCTTTAAAAGATTCTGCTATAAAAGCAGGTGCTGGGTCACTTAAAATAGAAGTAGCCGAGTAGTTGTAGTAGTAGTCCATTGTTGTTTGACTGATCAGTAGTCACTCAGTTTTCCAGAGCTGTTCAGCAGAAATAGTAGGAGGTGCTATTCCAGTCGCTGAGGACCAAACAGCCTTAAGTGTGGATATATATTCTTATTTTGCCTTGCAGAAGTAAGAGCATCAGTTTGCCTTGCTGAGTTAGAGACCATCTTTAGACAGTTATGGATCTAGTTATAGTTACAGTTTGTCTCCGATATGAAACCTATCCTACGGTGTTATTTTCATAATTCCTGCGTGTGAAACTCTGTGGCTTACTGGAATCAGTTTTTCCATGTATATATGTTTTTAAAACATTTTATTTCTTAAATATACATTACTACCTTTAAATTGTGACTAGTTATTTAGAAATGACTTTTACTAACTTGAGTGTTTATGCATGTTGTAAATAACACTAGGGCCACTCAAAAAATCCTGCTTGAATTACATGCTACCATTTTTATCAATCTTTATTTTACCCAATATAATTGAGCACCTCTTTTGAAGGGTATTGTGGTATTTGACTGGTGGTAGCAGTTACTGTGTAATTTGGGAAAGATGACAGGCAGGCAAATCTGTGCCAGTCTTTCCCCAAGAGTGTTTGTATGAATGAATATCAAATATTTCAGAGTGTGTGTGTGTCTAATACCTAGAACTAGGACACAGTGATCTGCAGTAATTAATGTGAAGACTCATGTTAGAACCTGGAGTGAATCAAAGTCCAGCCCCAGGTTTGGAGCCTGTTCCTGGTGTACTCTCAGGGGAAATTGTACGTTTCTATCCTTGCTTTCAGTGACGCTACCTTACCAAGGACAGTGCTGAGGACTGAGGATCAGTAATTACTGCCCCGGGTTTAAGTGCGGTCATCACACTCTCATCAGAAACTGAATCAGAAACCTTAAGAGAAATAATTGCGTCTATCCCTTCACATTCCCCTACAAGTTCAAGTTCGGGAGCCTCCTCAGGAAATAGTAATCCCTTTTTCCCCTTTACCAGAATAAGCAGAAGCAGCCTGTACCAGACCATGAACAAAGCCCAATAAATTACTCCTGTTCAGTGCAACTGACACTGGAAAAGACAAATTTTAGTTTTCTGCCTTATTTATTTATTTATTTATTTATTTTTACAGAAATTTCCTAAACAGACCCAGCATTGCCAACAGCAACTTCCCCTGGGATAAGAACACTACCTAAGCAGGGACACATTCTCTATCCCTTATCCCAGGGCCAACAAGACTGGCTCTCTTTCCCACTGAGGGGGCCCTCCACAGACATAGTAGAACTGTCTTACCCCCAAGTCTATGGTGGCTCTACTGGACTATCAAAGAATAATCCACGACCTTGAAGAAAGGAACCGGAACTCTGCTAAAGTCCACAAGGCTGTATTTTTATTTCTGAAGTATTCCAAAAGTCACAGATAAAATCACACAAGCGCTTTCGCTCAGGCAATCCTGAGCTTTATCAAGTGAAAACAAATTGCAGTGTGCAGTAACCTCCATTAAACAGCCTGGCAGTCTACTGGACTATTATAAAACAAACAACACCTCCGCTCCTTCAACAGTTCCACAAATTCTGATACACAAAATGAGAACACCAACTGCTGTGCGTTTGAAAATTTTAATTCTGGTACCTCGGCCTTCTCCTGGAATACAATTTGCTTACCAAACACCACCCATTTTTAAAAGACATTTAATTGTATAATTGATGCACCATCCCTCAATTTTTCAATTAGCCCTCCTTCATGCTGTATACAAACATCTAACGGACATCATTTTCCCTTTACTTATGTAAATATGCATAAACAATTCATGACTTCTTTATATACAAATATAAACATATGCATAAATACACTGATATAAATAAATCATGCATTCTTATATCGTTTCTACAAAACCCCCCAGAACTGAACACTGCTACAAAAATACATACAATCTGGATAGACAGAGAAATTTTAATGCCCTCAAAATTTGATATTCCTAAAATCTGATGTCTTCAAAATTTATTATTCCCGACAGGTGTGTGGAATAACTTTAAACCTCCAAGTTCATCCCATTAGGAAATAAAGTTTTCAAATTGAAAATGAACCTGGATTCCATTAATAACAGTTTCTCACGAAACATAGCTTCATTTCCAAATACATTGGGCCTGCCCAGAACACCAAACATGAATCCCTCTGGAACCCCCCCATGTTTCTCACAAAAGTGTTTACCTACTGGACTTTCTAACTTCTTGTGTCTTATATCTCCTAAATGTTCAAGAATCCTAAGTTTAACCTTTCTTGTTGTTTGACCTATGTACCACTTTGTTTTCTCACATCCACAACCAATAATATACACTACCCCTGTGGAGTTGCAATCAAAATAATCTAAAGCCTTGTATCTGACCTCATTGATTTTAATGCCATCCAAGTTTTTAACCCAAACACAAACCTTACACTTTCCACATCTAAATGTTCCCCTTTTGTTACCTTTTTCAAGTATGTTATTCCTTCTGAAACTTAACATTTCCTTGAGATTGAAATACCTTTTATAAGAAAAAGTAACCCTCGAAGGAAAGAGTTTTCCTATTTTTTCATCTTCACTAATAATAGGCCAGAATCTCAACACTATTTCCCTTAGTGTATTTGAAAAATGTGAGCATCTGGTCACAAAAAACATTTTGTCACCAGACCTGTCCTTGCCATAGTCATTATAATCAACCATGCTTGATTTACCAAAACTCCCAGAATTCCATAACTCATCCCTTTTCCCAGTACGGCTACCAAAACCTAAATCACATTCAACCTTCTTCCTAGCTTCCCTCACATATACTTTGGAATATCCCCTCCCTAGCAGTTTTCTTTCAACCTTATTGAATTCAATAAAAATCAGGTTTCTTTCAGAGGTGTGCCTGCCTATTCGCTTGAATTCACCCAAAGGTAAAGATTTTATCAAAGAATCACTATGCATGCTAGATGCATGAAGAAAATTCTCTGCTGCAGTCTTTTTATAATGTGGTTTGTACTGTATTTTATTGTCAGGACCTAAATAAATTTCCACATCCAAATATTGGATACTTCTGCCCCCCACAATGTGGGTAAAATTTAGACCCCAGGGATTATTCCTCATCTCAGACAAAATTTGCAAATTCTTCTGGAGTGCCCCTGCACAAGAATAACAAATCGTCAATGTATCTCATGTATTTAACCACCTTGCTTTTGTAAAATTCAGAAGGGTAAATATAACAATTTTCAAAATGTGCCATGAACAAAATAGCATAGGAGGGCGCAAAAGCCGCCCCCATTGCTGTGCCCTCTTTTTGCAAAAAATGCTTCCCTTCAAAACTAAAACAATTGTGCGTTAGACAGAAGTCCAATAAACTAATGATGTAGAAAGTCCTAGGTCCATCACCCAACATTTTCTCCACTGCCTTTAAACCTTGCAGTCTATTGATGCTGGTGTATAAGGACCTAACGTCCACACTAGCCCAATAGAAATCATCACCCCATAGAATGTTACTAACTTCCAAGCACACATCGTCGCTGTTCTTAACATGTGACTGTACCCTGACCAAATGACATTTCAATAAGGAATCAAGGAATATTCCTACGTTTTGTAGATAACCACCCTTGCCTGAAACTATGGGACGTCCTGGGGGATTAGTTATATCTTTATGTATTTTGGGAATGATAAAAAATCTAGCTACCCTAGGATTTTTAATATATAACTTCCTTAATCCCCCGATGATAAAAAACCTAATCTTTCCCCTCTTTCCAATATTTCCAATAATGAAGTGTTGTAATCTTTCAATGGATTCAGGGGTAATTCTGAATAAGTATTGGTGTCCCTCAACAGCTCCAGAGCCAAGGAATTGTATTGATCCCTAGAAAGAACTACCCAGTTCCCACCCTTGTCAGCTTGAGTGAAAACATACTGGTCATTCACATCTTTTAAATCAGACAGAGCCTTCCACTCATCCCTATTTAAGTTATATTCTTTCTTTTTCCGACAAAACTTTTTATATTCTTCTTCCACTGTTTTTAATACTGTCTTCTCAAAAACATTAATGACCAAATTTCTTCTAGGTGGCATAAATTCACTGTTATAAGGTACTTTGGGAACTGCTAGCCTACCATAGCCTGTGCTAAAAGCAAACCCCCCCCCCCCCCAAGTTCACCCACTTCCTCATGAATATCAACAAGTTCATTTTCATGTAATGTTAAATTTAACAAAGAATCTTCTAAACTTTCAACATTCTCTAAACAGTCAAAATTTTCAACATTGATGTCATTAACCTCATTAATTCTGTCATGGGACGAACAATGGTGATCCCCAAAAAAATCTCTCAGGTACAACTTCCTACAAAAATGCTTTACTTCCATACATAAATCTGCTAGAGAGGGAAAACTTACAGGCACGAATTTGGTGCCCCTCAACAGGACTTGCATAGCACTCTCGGAAATTTCTAAATCCGAGATATTAACAATATTATAGTTCTCACCTTCATGAATGTCCATGCTACTGCAAGAACCTGGTACGATACGTTGAAGCACACTTTCATCATTGCCAAAATCGGCATTTTCATATAACACTGAGTCCTGCACAAAAACCTGCATACAGTTCTCTCGTGCTTCCCCTCCACTAGCAAAAACAGTCTTTGGAAAAACGTTTTCCACCTCATCTTTTCTGGGTAAGATGTTATCTTCTCCTCCCCTTTGTTTGAAAACGACGCCCTCTTCCTTTTTGCTGCGATGAGGTCTGCTGCGTATCACCTCCTATTCCATTGGCCTCCATCTCTTAAAGCTGTATTGCCATGAAAACAGCTTACCCGAATCGTGATCCCTGACATCACGAAGATATTTTCTCTTCTTTCGAGAGATGACCTCCGCTTCTATTTTGGAAACTTTATTTTTTATTTCCACCAAATTCTTGTTAAAAATAGATGAAGTCTCTTCAATTAATTTATCTTGCAGGAGTAAAATAGAAGAGCGTGTCTTCTGTAACACCCTTTCATTTCTTTTTGCTAACACACCAAGCCAACCCAGAGTACATTTTGTAGAAATGTCCCTCCATTCCAGGGATAAGTCCGACTCATCCTCGGAAAATTCAAAAGCTGGTAGACGTTCAACCCTCAGACCTCTCGGTGTAACGTTGGTCCTGATGTATTTTTCAAGCAATTTCAAGTCATAGAATGTTGTCACCTCTTTTATCAGGGCTCTTTCCAATTCCACATACCTCTCGGAAAAATCTGTAGCAACGCTCTCCCATGGGTCATTGCTAGCCATTTTTTCTTCCCTCTCTCTCCATAGAGATGCCAAATCAACTGGATGAACAGATGGCTGAACAGGTGGTGCACCCGACGGGGTGACAGAATTGGTGTTCACCGACATATTATAAAACAAACAACACCTCCGCTCCTTCAACAGTTCCACAAATTCTGATACACAAAATGAGAACTCCAACTGATGTGCGTTTGAAAATTTTAATTCTGGTACCTCGGCCTTCGCCTTCTCCTGGAATACAATTTGCTTACCAAACACCACCCATTTTTAAAAGACATTTAATTGTATAATTGATGCACCATCCCTCAATTTTTCAATTAGCCCTCCTTCATGCTGTATGCAAACATCTAACTGACATCATTTTCCCTTTACTTATGTAAATATGCATAAACAATTCATGATTTCTTTATATACAAATATAAACATATGCATAAATACACTGATATAAATAAATCATGCATTCTTATATCGTTTCTACAAAAAAATCCAGAACTGAACACTGCTACAAAAATACATACAATCTTGATAGACAGAGAAATTTTAATGCCCTCAAAATTTGATATTCCTAAAATCTGATGTCTTCAAAATTTATTATTCCCGACAGGTGTGTGGAATAACTTTAAACCTCCAAGTTCATCCCATTAGGAAATAAAGATTCTGCTATAAAAGCAGGTGCTGGGTCACTTAAAATAGAAGTAGCCGAGTAGTTGTAGTAGTAGTCCATTGTTGTTTGACTGATCAGTAGTCACTCAGTTTTCCAGAGCTGTTCAGCAGAAATAGTAGGAGGTGCTATTCCAGTCGCTGAGGACCAAACAGCCTTAAGTGTGGATATATATTCTTATTTTGCCTTGCAGAAGTAAGAGCATCAGTTTGCCTTGCTGAGTTAGAGACCATCTTTAGACAGTTATGGATCTAGTTATAGTTACAGTTTGTCTCCAATATGAAACCTATCCTACGGTGTTATTTTCATAATTCCTGCGTGAAACTCTGTGGCTTACTGGAATCAGTTTTTCCATGTATATATGTTTTAAAACATTTTATTTCTTAAATATACATTACTACCTTTAAATTGTGACTAGTTATTTAGAAATGACTTTTACTAACTTGAGTGTTTATGCATGTTGTAAATAACACTAGGGCCACTCAAAAAATCCTGCTTGAATTACATGCTACCATTTTTATCAATCTTTATTTTACCCAATATAATTGAGCACCTCTTTTGAAGGGTATTGTGGTATTTGACTGGTGGTAGCAGTTACTGTGTAATTTGGGAAAGATGACAGGCAGGCAAATCTGTGCCAGTCTTTCCCCAAGAGTGTTTGTATGAATGAATATCAAATATTTCAGAGTGTGTGTGTGTCTAATACCTAGAACTAGGACACAGTGATCTGCAGTAATTAATGTGAAGACTCATGTTAGAACCTGGAGGGAATCAAAGTCCAGCCCCAGGTTTGGAGCCTGTTCCTGGTGTACTCTCAGGGGAAATTGTGCGTTTCTATCCTTGCTTTCAGTGACGCTACCTTACCAAGGACAGTGCTGAGGACTGAGGATCAGTAATTACTGCCCCGGGTTTAAGTGCGGTCATCACACTCTCATCAGAAACTGAATCAGAAACCTTAAGAGAAATAATTGCGTCTATCCCTTCACATTCCCCTACAAGTTCAAGTTCGGGAGCCTCCTCAGGAAATAGTAATCCCTTTTTCCCCTTTACCAGAATAAGCAGAAGCAGCCTGTACCAGACCATGAACAAAGCCCAATAAATTACTCCTGTTCAGAGCAACTGACACTGGAAAAGACAAATTTTAGTTTTCTGCCTTTTTTATTTATTTATTTATTTTTTTACAGAAATTTCCTAAACAGACCCAGCATTGCCAACAGCAACTTCCCCTGGGATAAGAACACTACCTAAGCAGGGACACATTCTCTATCCCTTATCCCAGGGCCAACAAGACTGGCGCTCTTTCCCACTGAGGGGGCCCTCCACAGACATAGTAGAACTGTCTTACCCCCAAGTCTATGGTGGCTCTACTGGACTATCAAAGAATAATCCACGACCTTGAAGAAAGGAACCGGAACTCTGCTAAAGTCCACAAGGCTGTATTTTTATTTCTGAAGTATTCCAAAAGTCACAGATAAAATCACACAAGCGCTTTCGCTCAGGCAATCCTGAGCTTTATCAAGTGAAAACAAATTGCAGTGTGCAGTAACCTCCATTAAATAGCCTGGCAGTCTACTGGACTATGCCAGACAGATCTGAGGAAAAAGATGAGTGGTCAGAGGAACCAGCTTTGGCTGGAGCAGAGACAACCACATGCAGTTAAGGCAAAATACCAGCCTGCTGTGATAGCAAAGACTGCCTAACCTTTTTGTGGTTGGAAGTAGCATTGGTCCCCCGTTTGGAACCATGTTCAAGACAAAAATGATGTACGTTTCTCAGAGAAGCATAGCAGCAATACATCTGTAAAACAAGTGGGAAGAAAAAAAGAAGTTATGTACCTACCATAACGTTCCATGTTAGTTGTCTTCATCTTGCCTACTTTCTTGCTTGTTGGGATCGGAGCCGATCCTCTGCTCCGACTTGGCCATCTTCTACAGCTCGAGAGCTGTTTACTGGCTCAAGGCTACCCCTTATCCCATGATGCCTAGCGCTAGCTACCCAGATCTCGTTTGTAATGGCTAACCCCAGACACATGCAGAGAATTAACCTGTCTAAACAAACAGATTGAGCAAACCTATCACTCTCTCTCAAGTCAGTAGAGGAAACACACCAGATAACACTCGTCCAGTGAAACCAAAACTCCTCTCGATCCAATAGGACAGGGGGACGGAGGGTGGGACGCAAGAAAGAAGGTGAGATGAAGACAACTAACATGGAACGTGATGGTGGGTACATAACTTCTTAATGTTAAGCAGTCTATCTCGCCCTCATTTCTTGCTTGTTGGGACAGCGTCCCTAGCACCTATGATCCTGGGTGGCTCATTGGAACAGACTCTTCAGAACAGTGGAACCAAAGTTAGCTCTATTCCTGGAGGTCATGTCTAACTTGTAGTGAGAAATAAAGGTAGGAGGATTTGCCCATGTGGCCGCGGCACAAAGAGTCCATGGGCAACCTAGACTGGAAGGCTACAGAAGTGGCCAAAGCCCTAGTAGAATGGCCTTTCGGTTTGGCAGACAATTCTTTGTTTCTTAGTTGATTAATGAAGGTGATAATGCGAGACAACCACCTGGACAGGATCACTTTAGAAACTGGGAGACCTTGTTTGCCCCTAGCATAAGAAAGGAAGAGCTGGTCCGACTTCCTTATATCCTTGGTTCTATGCAGGTAAAAATGCAGTTGTCTATGAACTTTCCAAAAGGTGCAACTTATATTCGGCCTTGGTGTAGTTAGGGAAGAATACTGGAAGGTCTATGGATTGGTTTAGATTATTTTCTGAGCACACTTTAGGAAGGAAAGATGGATTAGTTCTCAGCGCTACCCTATCCTTGTGAAAGACTAACGCTTAGTGCTTGAAGTTCCGATACAAGTCTGGCTGAGGTAATAGCTACCAGAAAGAGTTTTCCAAGATAGAAACTTAAGGGAGCAGGAAGCTGCCAGTTCAAAAGGGGGCATAATCAAGGTTAGTACCAAATTAAGATCCCAAGGAGGAGGGGGATCCCTCACTGGGGGCCTAAGGAGAGTAGTCCCTCTAAGAAAGGCTTTACACAACGTATGAGACATGATATTTAGATTAGAAAGGCCAACATGATAGTTAGATATGGCCGCTAGTTGAACCCAGATTGTGGCAGAAGCGGACCCAGAGTGAAAAAGCTCAGTTAGGAATTCCAAGATCTCGTAAACCGGGACTGAAAACGGATCTATGTTCCTAGCCTCTGCCCAACATGAGAAACGTTTCCATTTGCTAGCATACGTCTTCCTAGTAGCCGATTTGTGAGAGGATACAATAATTTCACGCACAGACGGGGAAATGCTGGGAAGCCTGGCTAGGGTTGGAAATGGATCTACCAAGCTGTGAGCTGGAGTGTCTGGTAGGATCGATGCAGCTTAACTTATTGATGAATCAGCAGGTCTGGAATAGGATCCAGGGCTACTCGAGGAGATAACGGTGCAGGAATGGAAACCAAATCTGTCGAGGCCAGTAAGGAGCAATAAGGATAATTTTGCAACCCAACAATATCTCCTTCTGTATGAGTTTGGGTACAAGAGGAAAAGGCAGGAATGCATAAAGAAGTCCCTAAGGCCAATCGTGGACTAGAGCATCTCTGGAAGGATGACCTGGAAGCGATAGAAGGGAGAAATAGTTGCTGCATTTGGTATTGAAGGGGGTTGCAAACAGGTCGCAGCAAGGCTGTCCCCATTTGCGGAAGATGAGATCCGCAACTACCTGATTCAGAGACACTCGTGAGGCATGAGAATAGCTCTGCTGAGCCTGTCCGCTATGACAGACTTCCCAGGGATGTGCGTTGCAATCAGAAATCGTTGGGAGGAAATTGCCCACTGGCAGAGTCCGAGTGCTTCTTGACATAGGGGGTAGGACCTGGTTCCGCTGTACCACACTACTGACATGTCAGTCTGAATTGCAATGGTCCCAGGAGGGAGTCCTGAAGTGCTTGCAATGCTAGTAGCACGGCTCTCATCTCCAAGACATTTATGTGCAGATGGTACTCGTGAGATTGCCATATGCCTTGGACTGTCCTGCCCTGACAATGCCCCCCCCACCCCATCAGTGAGGCATCCGTGGTTACTGTGGCAACCAGAGGGGGTTGGATGAATGGTCTGCCCTGAGACACTAGCGGGGAGACCATCCACCAGGAAAGGTGTTTTTTGCAAGTTTCTGTAAACATGATCATGTGAGACATAGGGAGTTATTGAAAGGACCACTGTGTGAAGAGGAGCCACTGAAGGATTCTCATGTGAAAGCGGGCTAGAGGTATCAGAAGAATTGCCGCCACCACAGAACCCAGAGTTTGAAGTACCAACCGGACTTGTACCTTTTTGCATTGCATGAGGATATGAACTTGCTACGGAATCGTGGCCACCCTGTCCAGCGGTAGTCTTGTGGACATACTTTTTGTATTTAGATCTGCTCCTATATAGGTAATAGACTGACAGGGCAACAAGGCAGATTTTTCGAAATTTATGGTAATGCCTAACTGGGCACAGGTTGCGATTGTATAGTCCCTGGCTTGAAGAAGTTGATACCTGGTAGTAGCAGTAAGGAGCCAGTCGTCTAGATAAGGAAACACCTGGAATCCTTGACGTCTCAGGTGAGCCGTGACCACTGCCATACATTTGGTCAACACCCTGGGGGCTGTGGTGAGACCAAAGGGCAGAGCTCTGAACTGATAATGACTGGCTCCCAGCTGGGAGCGAAGAAATCTCCTGGAGCGCCTGTCCATCTTGATGTGATAGTACGCATCCTGGAGATCTATTGAGCACATCCAATTGTCCTGACCCAAAAAGGGTAGAATGGACTGAAGCGTGACCATCTGAAACTTTGTTCTTTGAACAGACTTGTTTAGTCTGCTGAGATCCAAAATTGGTCTCCAGTCCGGTGTCTTTTTTTGGTACCAAAAAGAACCTCGAGTAAGGTCCGGATCCGAGTTGGTCTGCCGGGACTTCTTGGAGGACTTTTTTCTAGCAGTCTTGAAATTTCTAGGACTGCTTGGGCCCTCAGACTGGGTGGAACATCTGGGGGGGGGGGGGGGATTTGCTTGTTGATAGGGGAGATTGGAAAAAGGGAATTACATAGCCTCCGGATAAGAGTGTACCCATTTGTCTCGCGTAATGTCTTGCCAGGCTTTTGGGTACAGTGAAAGTCTTCCCCCTGACAGACTCCAGAGGCGGGCAGTCGAGCAACCCTTCAGGGATGCTGGAAGGGCTCGTCAGAGAAAGATTCTCTGCTGCCCTGGTTCTGTGGACCCCCTCTGCCTCGAGGGCGGCATCTGTTATTTCCTCCTCTGCCCCTGGAGGAAAAGTCACTACGTGTATCAGGCGAGGCTCCCTGGGATTTCCAAAATCACATTTTTCCACTCTTCTGACCTTTGGGATATGGTCTGGAAGGAGTGGAAAAATGGACTCCCACGGCAGAAAGTATTGCCTTCCTGTTCACACCTAGTGAGTGTGTCCTTCACCTGTGGTCCAAAGAGAAATGAACCGTCAAAGGGTGTGTTGGTGAATGACGCTCTAAAAGGGCTCTGCAAAATTACACAGCAACATCCATGCGCGTCTCCTAAGGGCCACGCCTGTACCTGCGGCTCTACTCGCACCATCGGCTGCGTAGGAAATGAGCCTCATGGAGGAGTTAACCATTGAATTAAGGGTCGCCAGCTGAGAAGTTACTTTGGCTTGGACCCCTTCAGCTAATGGATCCTGGAGGGCATCTCCAAGCTCTTTTAGGAGATCCCTATGCAGCCTAGTAAAATGGCATAAGTAATTCAGTGACCTCATGGAAAAGGTCGCTGAAGCAAACATTCGCTTCCCATATCTGTCCATAGCCCTAGACTTCTTGTTAGGAGGATGGACAGAGGAAGAAGTTTCCACTAATTCCTTTTTAGTGACCGCTGCTACTACCATGGCATCCACGGGAACACCCTTGGAAAGGAACTGTTTTGTCAAGGGGTGCCGTGATAAACTTGCCGGGCCTCCTCGGGGTTGGTTCCACTGTATCCAGGGCTGACCAAGCCCTTCAAGCCACCACAGACATTAGTGGATCGAAGGGCAGAGACACCCAGGAGGTGGAAGAGCGGGAACCAAACGCATCCAGGAATACAGAGTCGTCCGCAGTAGGGGCTAGGGTAGTCCAGTTCCCCCTCTGCCTAAGCATTTCTAGGATGTCCGAAAAGGAAACATCTTCAGAGGGGGATCTCTGGGAATCTTCCGATTCATCCAAATCTGTATCCGAAGTGACAGACTCAGGGGAGTCTATGTGCTTCCTCTTGCACTTCTTCCGAGGGGCCTCCCCTGAATGATCAGGGGAGGCCTCATCAGAAGAGGAAACACCCAATGGGATGCTCTGGAGGGTTGGTCCCCCACGCTTGGGGTCTGGAGGAGGAACAGAGGTTGACGCAGGCACTACAGGGGACAGAGTCAGTGGGGTCGAACGTGGTGCCGACTCAGGGGCCAGTACACTCCTCATGACATCGAAGGCATCCCTGCCACGATGCAAAGGCGGCTCTGGCTGAACCGGAATCCCTCTCCGCACCAAGGGGGACGGCTCCGAGGCCGATGTAGGAGCCAAGCTCACCTGCACCAAAGCTCAGAGGGAGAACAGGGTTGGACAAGGGTCCAATGCCACTCGCCCCCTCGGAGCCGACGAGGGAGTCTCTGTGCCCAGATCCCGACAGAAGGCACCATCAAGGAGATCGGAGCCGATGACGGAACTGAAGGGGAAATCGTTCTGTGTCGATGGATCCACGATTCGAACCCCAACAAACTCCGGCTCCGAGCTCAGAGTCGTCAGAGGAGGAACATCGATGGAAGTGAGCTGAGCAGACACCTGTTGAGGAGCGCTGGATAACATTTTGGCCAGTGCCTGCAACTTCAACAACCTACTGACCACTCTCCACGTCGTGGTCAGAGAGTCTAGAGGACAGAGAGGAGTGGGAGGATCTTTGACTGCGGTCACTCTGCAATAGGGGAGACAGAGGGGCCAAATGAAAAATAGAACACTAAAACTACAACACGCTAATTAACGATAATGTCAAAAGACTAAACTATCAAAAAATAACCCCTCAGATCTGGGTAGCTAGCACTAAGCATCATGGGATAAGGGGTAGCCTCGAGCCAGTAAACAGCTCTCGAGCTATAGAAGATGGGCGAGTCTGAGCAGAGGATTGGCTCCGATCTCAACAAGCAAGAAACGAAGGAGAGATAAGACAACTTAACATCTAACCTTTTCCCAGACAAATCACAGGGAAAAAAAAAATCACGTTACTTTCCCAAAGAACTAAAAAAGGTAAAAATAAAGCAGTTCCTGCATAGTGGGGTGGGAGGCTCAACATTTTCCCCACACATAAAAAGTACATTAAAGTCACAAGACGGTCAACAAAAATACTTTTCTAGCTTACCAGCACTGTTTTATAGAAATGTTAGTTTTCAAGTAACAAAAGGTATGTGGAAGTCCCCCCCCCACCCCCAAAACAGAACTCATCTGCCCAGCAAAGGAACAGCATTAATAGACCAGTGATCTTTGAAAGTCTGCAGGAGGAATCTTTGCAAAGCAAACCTCTGATGGGGTTGGCACCCCAACCAAACTTTTCAGCCAGCTCAGCTTGAGCCAACATGAAGTTTCCCTAAAGATTTGGAATGTGGAAGGCTGTTAAATCTCATGCAGGATATAAACCATGTATTTAAGGGTACTGAAGCAGAAATCAGTATAATGAACACCACTTATGCAACAAAAGTCAATGCGATTTAACAAAAAAAAAAATATATATATACATATATATATATATACTGCTGTGGTGGTGGTGCTGCGGTAGCGTTGTCGCCTCACAGTAAGACATCCTGTTCGATTCTCAGCTAAAGCGTCTTCTGTGTGGAGACATGCGTGAATGGGCATACCTTCGTTGAAGGTTGTGCGTCAGGGCTGGCAACTCTGTACGTAAAAATCTACTGCCAATCGTTAGCGGACCGGAGTTCCGCTGTGGCAACCCCTAACCGGGAAAAGCCGAAAGATACAACTGCTATTCTGAAGGAAGTAGTATTAATGAACTGCAAAAATAGATTCCTGACTCAAGAAAGAAATAAAAATATACCAGTACATGCATTACATTAATTGATCATGCATATGGATAGCAAAGAAAGCATGTAACATTCACCTTTTTTTCTAATATCAGATGGTCAGCATTACAGTAAATTGCCCATTTAACCGAGTGCAACACTCCCTGGACAAGTTTAAACTTTGCAGCATTACTACTGTTTTTCATTAATGGCAGTGTGCTTATACTTGCTTATTTTACCCTATTTGCTGCACCCAGATCAACATAAATCAAAAAGAAATGATGATCTGGGAGCAAAGCCAGCAGTCACATTTTCTTTAAACTGACAAGTCATCACAAGATTTTAACTTTACCTTTCAAAATAAAACAATGACAGACAAGAGCATAAGCGATGAACAGTTACAGTGATACTTTGAACTTTATCTTGAAGCACAAACCTCATAAGACAGGCAAACCAGATGGCCCCAACTTAACTGCGTCCTTCTACTGGATGTGGCCTCTCAAGTCCATATTGACCAGAACAGAAGCCCTAGTCCCGAATAACCTCAATCCTTAACCAGACAAGGAATTAATAACCCAAAGTCAAGATGTTTAAATAACGATTTAGCCTTTCATCCACAAAAGGCTGTGCAACCTATGGATTACCTACAACCCAGAGTGAGAACAGAAAGCATACCTGCCCTTCCCAATGATCCCTGACCATGGGCAGGATTCATGCTCTTATCCCAGATAATGAACAGTGACCTCACAACCTTATCCACCCAAATCATAAAAACTGTAATGAGCATTTAAAATGTACTGAACAAGTGCACTGATCATAAACATAGGCCATAACTGAAGCTACAAGGAAAAGAATAAAGAAAATTTTTTTTACACATTACACACAAAGCACCAATCAAGCACATTTCTGAGAGCTATAATAAAACCAGAAAACCCATAAAAAAAACATATAGACGTGGCAACTGCACAGAGTGCCTGCAAGTCATGAGGGTCTCAAAACCTGACGAGAGAGAATTCCTAACCACAGAGACACCATGCTCACAGAGAGGGATCACCTCTGAACCTGCTTTTCTTGTGGTTATGTCGGAGTCAGTCAATTTGACTGACTTAAAGGGTCTTTATCACAGTTCTAATTCTATCTCCACAAGAGAATCTCTTCACCATCACCATCCCTGTAAAGCTGGTTAGCAAACCCTCCATGCTCTTAGTGTTAGTCAGGTTGAAACTACTGGACTTGTGACAGCAGTCTATACAGTGCTCATCCCATAGGACAGGACAGGCAACATAAAACAGGCAGTGACACAAAGAGGCATGCACAGAGCTCAATTAAAAACAGGAAGAACCAGGATTTGATTTGAATTATGCAAGACCACTGGGTACTGGGGATGCGCCACTGAAGGCAACTGTTAAATTACATCCCAGCACGCATCAGTTGCATGTGCAATCTTTCCCAAACCGATATCTTTGCTGGAAGAAAAAAATATATATATGCCAGCCATGGCGCAATCAAGGAGGGACCTTGCAGCTGGGTCTTTCAGGCTTAAACAGGTTAAAACATCTAGATTAGCAAATTTACAAACTTAACCACGATTGTGAATAACAAAAACAGAACCGTTTTGTATTCCTAAAGGCCTGAAATAAGCCTTCTTCAGGTGAAAACCTGTTGGGGTTTCCCCTTCCTAAAATATATCAAGCTAGACTATTTTGGCTTCTCTCTGGTCACTGTTCTGGACTCACGCCTCCACCTACTGGACATGACCACAGTAAGGAGATGGACATAAATGTAATTTATAGTCTGCAGTGTTAAGTCTAGCCAAAACCCGCTAAGCAAGCACACCTTTCCAGCACACACAAATACATGCACAAGACTACAAACATCGCAGCTGCCCAACATACATAAAAAAAATCCATCCACAGCCACAAGACTGGGGGCTGTCTGAAAACTGAGGGAATGTCAGCAGGGAACTAGACACTAAATGCAGAAAGCCTCCTTTCAATTTAACTGATGTGGTGATTACATTTCACTTCTAGTCGACTTCAGAGACCTTACCAGTACTAACACTCAAAAGGCAACATTTCAGAGAAAGACGAATCAGGACTCGGGTTAGATTCAAAAGCAACACAACATACGCAACTTAACTACACAATGCCATCTTAACACACACAAAAAAAAAACCTCTACAGAAAAAAGGTCCCTGCAACTCCTGATATGGGAGCTCCACCCACCAATCCCAAGGGGAAAAAAATGCCTTTTCCCTTTTTTTCTTAGTGAAAAACAAATAACTGCAGATTGCACTACAGCAGCAAGTATTAACTACTGCAATACATACATTTTTGTTCTTGTTGCTCTCAGAAACTGAGTACTGTTTTTTACATTCAATCCAGACAATGTCCTCCTTTAGGCAGGAGAGCCATGTCTATTGTTAGTGTCTTTCGGCTTTTCCCGGTTAGGGGTCGCCACAGCGGAACTCCAGTCCGCTAATGATTGGCAGTTGATTTTTACTTACCGGCTTGCCAAGCCTGAAGCACAACCTTTAACGAAGGTACGCCCACTCATGCATGTCTCCACGCAGAAGACGCTCTAGCTGAGAATCGAACCGGACAGCGTCTTACTGTGAGGTGACAACGCTATCACAGCACCACCACCGCGGAACTAGGAGAGTCATGTCTATACTGCTTGTAATTACCAGCTAATCAAAAAAAAGATTATAATTTATTTACTTTATTTATTTTACATTTTTTTACTGAACAAGTCCAACTGAGCAGAGCTTATTTTCAGTGGAGGTCCAGGGAGAAAAACTCCCCACGTAATTAGAATACATAGAAGTAAACAGAATTACAATAATTACAGTAACTTCAAAACTATCACACAAGATTCCATTAATTTACATAGCAAGAATACAAATACAGATGTAGTTTTATAAACAAGGTAAAGCAACAGGCATAGTCTAGCAAGTAAAGATACATATATTAGGACAGAACTCTCATTCTTATTATGCAAGTTATGCTACAGTGAGACAGGGAACAAAGATGACAGAGGCAGACAGGGTGGGGGATATATTTGTGCGTTATATTTTGCTTAAGGTGGATGGACTGAAGGAAGGAAAGTGAAGGATAGGAGGATGTAGATGAATTATTGGAAAGTTGGAAAGCTATTGCAGTACATTCTGTACAATGTGAAGGAGAATAGTGCTGGCTGTGCATAGCACAAGAGATTAAGTACAGGAAAGGAAATGCTGGTGCCTAGTTACCTAGGGGGGTTGCATGAGCATCTGTTAATTATTTGAGATTTGTTTTTTTAAATTGAGCCTGTTGCTTATTGTTCTAATAGTGTGAGGTAATGAATTCCAGATTTTTGCTGTGTAGCAGGAATACGAGTCGCCCGCTCGATTTGAAGCTTTACTAACTTGTACTCTTAGCTTACTGGTTCAACGAAGAGGACAGTTCTTGGAATATGGTTGAATTAGGTTATGAAGGGCAAGGATTTTGTCTGACTCAAAGTTTATGGGCCGTAGTTAGTTATATGTCAGGAGATGTGGAAATTCTACCCAGAGAGTTTTCGAAGAATACAGCGGTGTGTCCTGTGTGGAGTTTGCGGCAAATTTTTCTATTTCATTATAGCATGTTTCTAGCCTATCCAGGTCACATTTTTTTCAGGTTAGTCAAGTATGGGAGAAGCATAGAGGAGTGTTTAGACAAGTTGGGTTCTTGCAATAGCTATTCTTAAGCTATTAGAATTTTTTTTATTTCTGCATAGCTTACCCATTTTTTGTGTGTTTTGATAATTTGGGATATGTGCAAGTTGAATCTTTCTATTGTCAATTAGAACATCAAGTATAATTTGTGTGACAGGCAAAATTTTTATATTATTGAGTGCAGTGATATGAAAGGTGGAAGAAGTCTGCAGTCTTAGTGGATTAAAAAATCATACGGATTGGTTTTGTTAGGAGTACGAGCTGCAAGTTGGCCAGCCATGACTCAAGTTCAGTAAAAGAGTTTTGAGTTATGTCTTGAAGTTGTTGGGTGGATGAACCTGCGCATATCAGCATACAGTCATCATCATACTGAATTAATGAAGCTAGTGGACTGGCAGTGCTGAATTCATTGCTAAAGATATTGAAAAATAGGGGACAGAGGATGGAGCCCAGTCAGTCATCAAGGGTAACTTGGAGAAGGGGAGACAGGTCTTGCAACCATATTTCTGCCTGCTGATAGCCTGTTGGGTAACTTTGGAACCAGGACAGAGCAGATGAGCTTAGTTTCAGGTTAGCCAGCGCACTCAGTAATTTGCTATGACAGAGTGTTGAAGGCCTGGGACATGTCTAGAAAGACCAATGAAACTATTTTCCCTTCATTACAATAATGGTTTACAGTACTAGTAAAACTGAGGAGGGCTGTGACGGTACTATGGTAGGGTCTAAATCCATGCTGTGACTTGGCAAGTAGGTTATGAGATAATGAAGTTTGTGTGGACATACTTTTCTAGGAGTTTGGATAGACAGGATAGTATAGTGATTGGCCTGTAGTTTGTGAGCTCTGTGGACTGTCCACCTTTGTGGATGGGGATTATGTGAGAGGTTTTGCAGATAGACAGGACATGCTGTTCTGCAATAGAGCAGTTGATAAAGACTGATACTGGGCAGGAAATTCCTTTGGCAGCTATTTTTAGAAAATCTGTGGGCTAGCTGTCAGCAGCTATTGTGGTCGGTTTTAGTTTCATAAGAAGTTTTTCTATGGTTTTGGTAGGGATAGGGTGGAAAGAAAAGGAATCATCATCATTAATGTGAGAGAGGGGAGGACTCTTGAGGGTGCTGACTGCTTTTTGTTAGGGCCAGAATACTTTCAATGAAGTATTTGTTGAAGCTCTTAGCAAGAATCCCCAATGTGGTTTGGTACATTAGGTGGAGTGGTGGCTTGCCCTGGCTGAAGGATTTGTTTGACTGCAGTCCAAAAGTTCTGTGGGTTTTGTTGATGTTTATGCTGTACGTTTGTGTAATAGTTTTGTTTATCTAATATGATTTGTTGTTTGGTTCTGTTTTCCAACTTGATAAGCTAAGAGGTAGGGTTGTCTTGTTGGTTTGCCATAAGGCCCATGATTTGTCTCCAAGCTAAAGTAGGGTTTTTATTTCATGGGCCAGCCATGGAGTACAGTTAGTTTCAACTCGTTCCTAAGAACTGTTAAGAATGTTGAGAAAAGTACTATTATAACTATTTAACAGCAGTGTGTAAGGGGTAAGGACTTGAGTGGAGACCAGTTACATCTTTTAAGGTTTATGTTAGTGTTTCATAAGGTTGTTATTTTGTCTTAGCAAGTAAGTAGGTAAATGATTGCTGAAGCTGTCAGGTAGACAGTCAACATTATGATACTGAGTGGGTTTCTTTGCCAGGGTCCAGTCTAGGATAGACTGACACAAGTTTTTAATAGATTCTAGTGGGATTATGGATAAGCAGAGTAAAACCAAACAGGGTCGAGATGACTGCTACGATTTTGTGAGCTGAAAGCAGTCCAGTCTGCGTTAAAAATAGGCCATAATTATGGTTTCATATCAAACATTGGAAATGGTTTGTAGGATCTGTTTGACGGTTAAGACATTTTTGCCTGGGGGTATGTAGATAGCTATTACTGCTATGAACTTGTTCGGGTTGATTTGTAGCTTAGCTGTCAGTAGTTCAGCATCATCTTGGGCAGTTATACTGAGACTGAGTTGAAGTATAAGGTTATTTTTGTATAAAATGGCCAGTCCACCACCCCTTTTCACTTGTCTGACATTAATATGTTATAACCGGGGAAGGGGTAACCACATTATCAGAGCTGTGTTGTTTTAGACAAGTCTCTGTTAGAATGGTTATAGCTATAGAGCAAAGGGCAAGGGAAGCACGACTTAGTTTACTTTGTTAACAATACTTCGGAGGTTAATGTTCAGTAGTAGTAAGTTGGATCTGTTGTGAGGTATGTTTAGAATATTCAGAGTATGAGAGTGGGTTGAAAGGAAGATATTTGGGCCAAGGTTGGAGCGACTGTCCCATCTTATAATAAGCTTATTTGCTATATTGATAATTGTGTGCAGAAGACTAGTTACATGTGCATGACACTGAGGATTTTTTGGTAGTATGTTACGTAGTGTTACTTTATGTTTAAAGTGATCAGCGAGTGTGGTGCAAAATAAATTTGGTGATATTACTATGTGTATGACTCTGCTTCTGTATGCGGTGGTAGTTGTACTTTTGTAGCAATCATGGAAAGAGGTGAGTTTTGTCTGATATGTTGTGATGTGATCTATGCATGAGAAGAGAAGAAATTGTGCTGTATGTAGAATAAGCACAGTGTGTGTAGGGTTGTTTACACCAATAGGGACAGTAAATAATTGTTGGCATAGGTTTTTTGGTAGAAAGAACCGGTGAGTATATTATGCTTGAGAGAGACAGATACATAATTGGGGGTATGTACTTAGCGATGTTCAAATTGGTGAGTAGGAGGGATTAGATGACGGATAATGAAGCAGGAGTTGTTGCTACTGGAGTGTGTAGGTGTGGCTAGTTGTTATGGGAAGTATGTGTCTGTTGGTGGGTTACTAGAAGTGAGAATGAGTGGTTAGAAATAAGTTTAGGCGATGCTGGGGGAGGGAATGGGGGAAGGTTAGGGGAGTGAGCCCAAGCACAGCTTGGGAGAATAGAGCACACTAGTGCAAGTTTCAGTGTGAGCACAGAGGAAAAAATAAAATAGTATTCACTCAGCACAGGTTTGTAGGGCTACATATGAAGCTAAATCAATGAACACAGTTTTGCAAACCTTTGTGATAAATTATGCAGTACAGTACAGTATTAACTAATATACAGACTGCACATTAAATTCCAAATGGAGGATATACATGATTAAAAAAGTCTTTCTGCTATGGGAGGCAACAGCGCAACACAGAGATGGAATAGTCTGCGAGCTGGTGTCAAGCTCCCAACATCCATGCTACACCATTTTCACCATCTTGAAGTTCCAACAAGAGAATTCCTTCCTATCCTTGCATTATAGCTTTAGGATCAACATCAAAACTCTCACTGCAATTGTCAAGACAAAACTCCACAGCAAAGTTCAAATTTTGGACTTGTATGAATGAAAACATTCAGAATAAAACTATCACAACCTCATTTTGTGACATCAGGCAGAAATGGCAAAAAGGATTCTGCACTCGTTTTCTTTATCAAATGGATAAAACACAGTGATTTACTCCAATTAAACTTTAATGGTTAATCAAAGTGTCAGTTTTAACCACAAATAACTCAAGCAGGACTAATACCAAGTCAATGACCCTAGCATTTGCATTCCCTGGTATAATAATAGGGTTAACTAGGTGAATGCATGGGGATCAGATGAAAAAAATTACATTAGGCAAGTTCCTCTCTGTTAAGCTGCATTTCAGAGGAACCAGGCATGGGTTTCCTTTTTTCCCTTTTACTTGCTTTATATTCAGAGAAAGCCGCGGTTGTAGAGCAGTAGCATTGTTGCCTCACAGCAAGAGGTTCTCCTGTTCGATTCTTGGCTGGAGTGCCTTCTGTGTGGAGTCTGCATGTCCTCCCCGCCGGACTGGCAACTTGGTACCATAAAAATCTACTGCCAATCATTAGCGGACCGGAGTTCCGCTGTGGCAACCCCTAACCAGGAAAAGCTGAAAAGACAAACAAAAACTTGCTTTATATTCAGAGTCACTAGCAAAGAAATAGGAGTACTCAAATTAATGTACAAAACTGACAGTCAAGAAAAGTTGTCTTCATTTGCTGAATTTGTACATGAAGAATCCAGAAAAATGGACATTTATGTGTTTTAGAACATTTTGAGACAGTTTCAAGTCTTTTCAGATACAAGAGTAAAGATAAAACAAAGGCTTTAACAGAAATCTATCCACCTACACATCAGTTGGTTCAGCAATACCCTTATTATGGAAACATAAGATGAAGTATTCAAGTGTATGGATTAAAAATGACTCCGTTATGGCAGCTACATATTTGTGAACAGAATAAATAAATCCCAATACAATAATAGGTTCATAGGTAGGTACTACGCTATCGGCCCTGGGACCTATACAAGCCCAGCCAAAAAGGTACCCTGGCTTTTGCCACCAAAGAAAATTAACTTCTTGTGCTACTGTCGAGCAGAGCCACAGAGGTGATCCCTGGGGTAAATTTCTTATTTCCCATCCAATCATCAAGATTTTTCTTGAAGAGTGCTAATGAGGAGCTTTGTTTGATATAGATAGGTAGTTTATTCCAGAGTATGGGAAGTCCCTGGGACAGGGATCTATCCCTCCGGCATGTTCCGTTTATTGTGGTGACAAGGTTTAGGTCCCTAGAGCGTGTAGCTTGGAGGGATTGGGATTTCTTTAAGTGGAGCATGTCCAACAGCTCTGGGTTTGACATAGCTTTGTATGTTAGGTAGATATCACCTCTGAGTAGGCGATATGTGACTGAGTAAAGCTGGAGTTTTTTGAGACCATCTGCATAGGGCTTCTGTTTGAGGCCGGTAATCATCTTTGTGAGGTATGTTTACGGCCTTTCCAGTTGTAGATGTCTTGAGGTACATACCAAAAGGGGCGTTGTACTCTGTAATTGGTCTAATGAGTGGTGAGTAGTGGCGAAAAATTACCTCTTTTTCTGGATGAGAAACCTTTTGTGATGAGGTGTGCCACGTAGAAGGATTTCCTGACTACTGTGTCGATGTGATTATCAAAGGAGAGACTACTGTTCAGCTGTCTTTCATCACACTAAGTGTTAAGTTTCAGTGATTATTAACTTATTACATTTAACTCCCACCTCTTCAGCTCCCAAATTCTTTCCGCTCTTAATTCTCAAACTTTTCCTCTGCTTGACAAAACTATGCCAGACTTGCAAGTAAAACCAAAGGAGCTAAAAGACATTTTCACTGCTTTCATCTTATCCATATCCTAGGATACATCTACTTTGCAATGAGTAATAAAAGGTATCAGGGTTAACCCATGTAGTAGCAGCACAAACTGAATCCAGTGGAAGTCTGGATTGAAAGGCAATAGAGGTAGATACTGCTCTAGCTCAATGCCCTTTGATTGGCCCTGGTGCTTCCTTATTGTGGGAATCAAAGACATATGTGATGGTTTCAGTAAGCCATTTGGACAAAGTAACTTTTGAGATTGCCAAACCTTTATTTTCTTACTGGCTTACTAACAGAACACACACTGTAAAAGTAGCAGACTCAAACTCCAGCTCCAAACAAGTGACAAGTGGAGTACTTCAGGGTTCAGTCCTGGGAACATTCTTGCTTGGCATCAAATTCTCTGAAGTACAGGCCAGCACACTAAGGGACTATGGCTAACAAACTTTGCAGATGACTGCAAACTGGGAGCCATTACTGAATCCCCAAATAATGATGTGGATATTCTACAAATGGGGCTTACAGAAACAGATGCTTGGTGCCAAAGCCATGGGCTCAAGCTAAATGCCAAAAAAGTATAGTTATCCCCTTTGGGGAAAAAAACATGTAACCATGAATTACCACGCAAGTGGCAGTGCACTAAACACCGGAAGTTTAGTAAGGAACTTAGGACACAGGTGGACAGTGGTCTCGCCTTCGATAACCACATTGCCACAACAGTCAAAAAAATCCTTCTATGTGGCACACCTCATCACTAAGGGCTTTCTATTCAGAAAAAAGGAGGTCATTGTCCCACTATACCCATCCCTCATTAGACCCATTATAGAGTACAATGCCCCATTTGGTATGCACCTGACAAGACAACTGCAACAACTGGAAAGGCCACAGAAATACCTCACTAAAAGAATCCCAAACCTAAAGCAGATGCCCTATGCTGACAGTCTAAAAAAACTCCAGCTATACTCTATCGCATATCGCCTACTTGAAGGCGATCTCTGCTTAACATACAAGACCATGTCAAACCCAAAGCTGTTAGACATGCTACAGTTAAAGACATCCCAATCCCTCAGAGCCACACTCTCCAGGTATCTAAACCTGGTCATCACAATGAATAAAAACATGCTGGAGGGACAGGTTCCTGAGCGACTCCCCATACTTTGGAATAGACTGCCCATACAGGTCAAGCTGAGCGCCTCTTTGGGCCTTTTCAAAAGGAACCTTGATGATTGGATGGGAGATGAGAAATTCATCCCGGGGATCATGACAGTCACCCTGCTAGACAGGGGACCAGGGAAATAAATATTCTGGGAAGAAATAGCCAGGGAATTATGGCTAGGCTTGTATAGGCCCCTAGGGCTAATAGCCTAGTACCAACCTATGAATCTATGATAATACGAGATTGAGGTCCCACGGAGGAGGTGGTTCTCCGAAAGGAGGTCTCAACAGAAAAGTACCTTTTAGGAAGACTTTGCATAGTCTATGAGACATTAGACTAGATCCTAATTCTCCCACATGATCGTGGCTGCCACTGCCCCTTGATTAAAGGTTTCTGTTAGAAATTCCATGATTAGAGGTATAGATATTATAAAAGGATCTCTATGTCTTTCAGCCCAACAAGAGAACCTCTTCCATTTGCTTGCATAGAGATTCCTAGTAGTCTGTCTGTGCAAAGAGACTAGAATGTGATGAACTGCAGGGGACAATTCCGGAAGCCTGGCTAAGAGCGAAGTGGAGCAGTCAAGCTGTCAGCTTGAGGATGTGGAGTGATGGATGGAGCATTCCTGACTGATGCGTCAGAAGATCTGGCACTGGGTCCAGGATCCATGGGTCCTCCTGAAGGTAGGGCCAAAGGAAGGGAAACCAAATCTGACAAAGCCAGTATGGCGCAATGATAATTAACCTGCGACTCAACAACTTTGTTTTCTGTATGACCTTTGAAATCAAGGGAAGCGGGGGGGGGGGACAGATGACCCAGGGGCCAATCGTGAACCAGTGCATCCCTTGGCGACTCTCCCAGAGGGGAAATTAGGTCACAGTAGTTGCTGCATTTGGAATTGAAGGGATTGGCAAAAAGGTCGCAGCAAGGCTGGCCCCATTTGCAAAAAATTTGATTCGCAACTTCCTGATTGAGGGACCACTCGTGAGGTGTGAGAACTCGCTCTACTTAGCCTGTGTGCTATAACTTTGGATTTCCCTGGGATATGCACTGCTATCAGAAAGTGTTCTGAAGATAAATCACCCACTGCCATACTCCTAGCCTCGCGACAGAGGTTAAGATCTGGTTCCCCCGTTTGCTGATGTACCATACCACAGACATATGGTCTTGTCTGAATTGCAATAGTCCACATGGGAAGAGAGTACTGAAGTGCTTGCAAAGCCAGAAGCATGGCCCTCATCTCTACGGCATCGATATGCAAATGGAACTCGTGATCTTTCCAAACTCTTTGGACCGTCGGACCCAGATAATGCCCCCCACCCTGAGACACGTCCTTGGTCACTGTAGCGATAGGTTAAGGAAGTACAAATGGTATGCCCATGGTTACCCAAGTGGACTGAATCCACCAAAGTAGGCCCTTCTTGCAAGCATGAGTTATGAAAATTTCAGGAGACATGGGTAACTCCTGCATGGACCATTAGGTGAAGAGTAGCTACTGCAGTATTCCCATGTGAAGTCGTGCCATAGAAGTAGTGTTCTCATCGCTGCCATAGAGCCTAGGACTTTCAGCACAAATCTTGCCTGTACTCTATTCTTGAGTATAATAATCACGTGACTGCACAGCGTCTGTATCCTTTAAGGTAGCTTTACCAACATGTCGTTTGCATTTAAACCTGCACCAATTAATGTAATAAATGCTGTGATGGCAACAAGGCAGATTTTTCTGCATTTATATTAATGCCTAGTTTTGAGAAGAGATGGATGGTGTAGTCTCTCTTGCTTTCATCAGTAGTTGCTTAGTGGTGGCAGTTAGGAGCCAGTCATCCAAGTATGGAAACACCTGGACTCCTTGGAGTCTCAGATGAGCCGTGACTACTGCAATGCATTTGGTAAACACCCTGGAGGCTGTGGTGAGTCCAAAGGGAAGAGCTCTGAACTGGTAAGGACTGGCTCCCAGATGAAAGCGCAGAAATTTTCTTGAGCGCCTGTCCATCTTTGTGGTACTACGCATCCTTAAGATCAGAGCACATCCAATTGTCTTTTCCCAGAAACGGGGAGTATAGACTGCAGTGTTACCATCCGGAACTTTGACTTTTTCACAGACTTGTTTAGTATCAAAAAAGACAGGGGACTGGAGACCCATATTGGATCTCAGCAGACTAAAGAACCTTGAGTAAATTCTGTATCCTAGTTGGTCTGCAGGGACTTCTTGGATGACTTTTCTAGCAACTTTTGTATTTCTAGTGTTGCTTGATCCCTTTGACCGGGTGGAATGTCTGGGATAGACTTTGGTGGCTGAGGTGTACATTGGAAGGAGATGATGCATCCTCTGGATATAATGGACTGTACCCATTTGTCTGGAGTCAAATTCAGCCAGGCTTCTGGGTACAGCGATATTTGCCCCCCCGACTGCCTCTTGAAGTGGACAGGCGGACCAACTTTCAGGAGCGCTTGAAGGGCCTACCAGAGAAAGTATCTTTGTCACCCTGGTTTTGCGGACCCCCTCTGCCACACGGACGGCGTCTTCCATTGTTTCCCCCTCTGCCCCTGGGGAAAGATCACCACGACAGTCAGATAAGGCTCCTAAGGATTTACGGAATCACATCATTCCGCCCTTTTGACCTTTAGGATAAGGTCTGGTAGGGGAGGAAAAACGGACTCCAACAGCAGACAGAGTCTTACCATCTTGAGAGTTTCTTTTACTTTAGGCCCAAACAATGATGAGCCATCAAAGGGAGTGTCAATCAAGAAGAATGGAAGGGTTCTGCAAACTCACAAAGGCGCATCCAGGAATGCCTATGAAGAGCTATTCCTGTGCCTGCTGCCCTGCTCGCTCTATTGGCTGCGTAAAATATGAGCTGCATGGAGGAGTTTGATATGGAGGTTAAGGTTGCAAGCTGGGAGTTTGATATGGAGGTTAAGGTTGCAAGCTGGGAGTTAAACTTCTCAGACAAGTCCTGGGCTGTAGCACCTTGCAGGATATCTCTTAGCTCTTTTAGGAGATCCCTCTGAAGTCGCATGAAATGCGACAAATAATTAAGTGACCGGAAAGTAAAGGCTGCTGTGGAGAACAAACACTTCCCGTATCTGTCCATCGTACGAGAATCCTTGTTTAATGGATGAACAGACAAAGAAGTTTCAGCCAACTCCTTGTTTGTGGCTGCTGCCACCACCATTGCATCTACAGGAACCCCTTAAATACTTCATATCTTCTGGGACCGTAATGAATTTATAAGGCCTTCGCTGAATGAATTTATAAGGCCTTCGCTGAATGTGGTGCACTGAGTCAGGAGAATCCTACACCTTTTGGCTCACCAAACCCAGGAGCGGGTCAAAGTGGAGACACCCAAGAGGTGGTGGGCAACAGCCAAATGCCTCCAGGTATACCAAATCATCTTCAGAAGGAAAAAGGGACTTCCAGCCACCTCTCTGTTTAAGGATCGCCACGATGTTTGAAATAGAGACATCCTCAGAGGGTGACCTTGGGGACCCTTCTGCATCCTCAAAGTCGGTATCAGAAGTGACAGACTCAGTGGACTATGTGCTTCCTCTTACAGACTCTTGAGGGACCTCCCTGGGGGGGGATGTTCCGGGAAGGTATCGGAAGAGGCGGATCAACTCATTGTGACTTCCTGGGGCACTGACTCTCTATTCTGTGGGTGATGGAGAGGTAATGAAGAGGTGGACACCGGTCCCTTAAGGGGAAGAGATTGGAGCCAACGGTGGAGCAGACTCAGTTGAGAGCACACGCCACATTACCTCAAAGGCGCCGCGGTCCTGGGCTGAAAGAGACTCTGGCCCCAAGAGGCCTGGAGATCTCCTCGGCACGAAGGGTGGCAGCTCAGAGGAAGATGTGGGAGCCGAACTCACCTGAGCAGAGGCGCCGAGTGGGAGAGCTGACGCCAAGCGTCCAAAGACTCTTCCCTCTCGCCACCCCACGAGCCAACCAGGGAGCGTCAGCCCCCAAATCCCTCAATGGACGAAACCATCCAGGAAATTGGAGCGGACATTGGATCAGAGATATCAGTAGTGATTACTGGCTCCAACACAATGACTTCCATACTCTCTGGCTCCAAACTTATTCGAGTTGGAGAAGGAAGAGGCATAGTAGAAGGTACTGTTGTCAGCTCCAAGGTCTGATGGGCTGGTCTCGAGAGAATTTCAGCTAGGGCCCGGGTCTGAAGCAACCTTTTCACTACCCACTTCACTTCCTCATCAGATAACCTGGAGTATCTAGTGGAATGACTGGAAGACTTGTGGCTACCTGCCACAGACTAATAAAAGAGACACCAGCACCGAACAGGCTCCCAAGGACAGTGACCAGCTCCTCTTTCGGCTCCGCAACAGCTCCAATGAGAAAAATAGAGCAGAGGGATAACCATGTTTCTCGGCTCCGACAACTTTCAGAGCCAAAAAGGCATTATGTTTGGTGCTGCTTGTTGGCTCAGACACTGAAACCAATGAAGCAGACTTTTCATAGTTTCATAGTTTAGTACTAGGCTATCTGCCCTGGGGCATTTGTAAGCCTAGCCCTAGAGATGTGGCTTTCGCCACCCCATGTAGTGGTACTAAGGTGTACAGAATAAATTTAGAATACTGTACCTTTGTCTAGTAGTGACACATTGAAGACCCCCTTACTTATTAAAATTAGTTTACTGTGCCTCTTAAGTAGAGACACAGGGGTGACCCCCAGGGTAAACCTACGATCTCCCATCCACTCGTCAAGATTTCTCTTTAAGAGAGTCAGTGAGGGGCTCTGCCTAACATGAACTGGGATCCTGTTCCAGAGTATGGGAAGCCTCTGAGTTATGAATCTGCCCCTCCAGCATGTTCTATTCATATTTGTACTGAGGTTTAAATCTTTGGCTCTCGTGGTTCTAATGGATTTGGATTTTTTTGAGGTGGAGCATGTCCATCAATTCCTGGTTGGACATGGCCTTGTACGTCAGGCACAGATTCCCTCTGAGCAGGTGGTATGCTACTGAATAGAGCTGGAGTTTCTTTAGCCTGGTAGCATATGACATATGTTGGAGACCCTTGATCCTCTTGGTGAGGTACTTCTGGGGTCTCTCCAGCTGTTGTAAGTGCCGGGTGAAGTACATGCCAAATGGGGCATTGTACTCAATCATGGACCTGATAAGGGAGGAGTATAGGGGTACGATGACCTCCTTTGATCTGGATGTGAACCCCTTCATGATAAGGTGGGCAAGGTAGAAAGTCTTTCTAACCACTTTGGCAACGTGGGTGTCAAATGAGCGGTCACTATCAACTTGGGTCCCCAGGTCTCAGATTACTTTTTCCGTACTCAGTGGGTTACTGTCTATGTGATAATTTGTGGGTACTTTGTTTTTCCCAAAGGGGATGACTATACATTTCTTGGCATTCAGTTTAAGGCCATGATTCCGGCACCAGTTGTCCGTTTCGGTGAGGCCTTTCTGTAGGATGTGTGTCAGCTGGTGTATCGACTATGGCGCCTAGTTTGCAGTCATCTGCGAACTTTGTCAGCCACAACCCTCCCATGTTTGCTTTCACATCTGAGAAGTAAATGCCAAACAAGAGGGGTTCCAGGACAGAGCCCTGTGGGTCACCACTTGTGACTGGCTTTAAGTCTAACATGGCTCCCACAATTTTGACTTTAAGGGTTCTGTTCTTTAGCCAGTTTGCAACCCATCTTGTGACATGGATTTACATTTAAGCTGTTCAGCTCGTCTATGATGCCTGAGTGGGGTATTGTGTCGAAGGCTTTAGCCAAGTCCAGGTAGGCTGTATGGACTGCCTTTCCCTCATCAATGGCTCTAGTGACAGTTTCGAAAAAGTCAACCAGGTTCAAAAGGCAGGATCTGCCCTTTACAAAGCCGAACTGGGTGGGATCAAGTGTCTGTAGGTCCCCAATGTCGTTGTTTAGGAGTTCCATAATAATTCTTTCCATAGCTTTGCAGACCAGGCTGGTTAAGCTTATGGGGCGGTAGTTCCCAGGGTCTGTAGTGGAGCCTCCCCTTGTGGAGTGGGACCACTGTTGCTGTACGCCAGTGTTCAGGTACATATCCTGTAGTAAGGCGAAGGTTAAATAGCATTTTTATATGCGGGTTTAGCTCCTCTGAGTTCACGTATCACGCAGCCGGGGATACCATCAGGTCCCATTGATGCTGTGTTTTTTGCTTTGCTGAGGACGGTTCTCACCTGGACATCAGAGATGACAGGGAGGTTACATTCAGCTGGGATAAGTATTTCTTCTTTTGGAGGGGAGGGAGGGGAGAAATTTGCACTGAACCTGTCTGCCAGAATGTTGGCAATTTCGGTGGGTTCGGTAAATTTTTTGTCGTTGTGTACCAACTCTGAGCATATCTGAGGGTTTCCGCCCAGGTTTCTAACATAACTGAAGAATGCCTTGTGGTTATCTTTAGTGTCCTTGGCGATTTTTCTCTCAAAGTTGGCCTTGGATGTTTTTATGAGAGAACGTAGCTTTCTACTAGTGCTGATCAGAGATGCCTTCCCTTTATGGGATTTTGCTCTGTCTTGCAGTAGCTTCCTTCTTTTGTTATACAATTTGTTTATGGCTGGGGTCCACCAGACAGCACGCTTTCCTTTGGTGGAGAGGGTCTTTGTTTTATTTGGGATTGCACGATCCATACATTCTTGGAGATGTCTGTAGAAAGCATTTGTGTAGGATTCAGCATTGTGGGATGTGGTTTCCACTGGCCCTGTGGGTTTAAATGATACCATCTCAGTCTTAAGAAGTGTAAAGTCGGCTTTTGAGAAGTTTCTCACTGTAGTCTTTTGTGCTGGGGGTGGAGGTGGTAAATGTATAGCCAGGGTGATTAGTTTGTGGTCAGATCTCACCAGTGAGGGGAATACTTCTGGGGTGGAGCATTTTGTCCCCATGTTTGTGATGATCAGGTCTAGTATATTATCCCCCCTTGTGGGAGAGGTGACTAGCTGTTCCATTGCATTTGAGTTTATGAATTCCAGGAACCTTTGGGCTAGGGTGTTAGGGCTAGAATAGTGCACCCAGTCTATGCTAGGGTAGTTGAAGTCTCCCAATATGATGGTATTTGGTGAGACATTCATATCTTCCAATGTCTTCAGGAAGGCCGAGTGGGGTTCTTGAGATTGGGAGGGTGGTCTGTAACATGCAACCAGTTGTATAGCAGTTTTGCCTATGGTTAGCTGCACCTGGATGGTCTCCGATGCTTCATGAGTTGCCACTAACCTGGAGGTGTGGGTATCCTTGATGAATATTGACACTCCCCCTCCCTTTGTGGTTCAGTCCGGGTTTTGGGGCCGAAAAGCATGATACGAGGTAAAGCCTGGTAGCGCTGAGGTGCTCTCAGGAGCCTTGAACCAGGTCTCAGTTACTGCACAGACATCGATGTTCTCCATACTGAGGAGTGCTTAGAGAGCCTGCATCTTGAGATTTAGACTTCTGGCGTTGAGCAGCATTACCCTTAATTTTTTTCCATTTTTGTTTTCTAAGGAGGTGGGTTCGTCTTTTGAGCCTTGCCTAAAAAAGGCACTATGTGGGTGGCAAGAGCCTTAGCCAATATCCGGAAGCCCAGTGGTGACAGGTGCAAGCCATCCCTTGAGAAGCAGCGTGGCTTGTCCAGCATGTCATCCCAAGCAGACAGACATTGGATCCCCCTAGAATGATACCAGTAATTGAGCCAATTATTAAAGCTGATCATCTTTTCTTTGTATTGTGGCATCATTCTTGGTGAGGGCAAGATGCTGCTCAGGGTCATACCAGCCTGGGCTACATAATCAGAGAGCTCCTCTACGTCTCTTTTTATGCAGTCCAAGGAGGTATGTCAGGTCATTCACGCCGGCATGGACAATGACGGAGTCATATTTGTAGGTGCTTTTGAGTGACCTGAGTGCGTGTGTTATATGGCGGATCCTAGCCCCCCCCCCCCGATAGGCAGCTTACCGTTACCCTCTCCTTGCTCAGCCTGGTAAGTGGGACGTCAGTGTGTCGGACTATAGAGTCACCTATCACTAGTGTATCAGGCATAGTGTTTGGCCTTAAGGGCTGTGATTTGTTGACACACCGATTTATTGAAGTGTGTTGCATGTGTTATGTTTTGAGGTGGTGGATTTTGGGGTGTCTGCTTTGGGGGCCTCTGTTGTTTTGGTAAGTTTTTTAATAGAGCCTCAGAGTATGTTTTTGTGTTATTATGGGTTTGATTTGCAGTTGGGGTAGGTCTATGTGTGACTGGGTTTGTTGTGTGTGTGGTTACCTTCTCCTCCTGTCTGGTCTTGCCAGTCCTGAGTTGAGAGAGTTCAGCCTCTAGTTTGGCTATATAGTTGCATCTCTCACGTGTATTTGTGTTTGTTGGGAGGAGGAGAGGGTTGTCTGTGTACATGAGACAATTATAGTATTGTCTCAAGATTCCTAGATTAACCAGCTGAACAGGAGAAGATGCTATCAATCTACCACTCGACATGCTAGAATATTATAAGAGAGTGCTGTCTGAGTTTGAGAGTCTGGTCTGATTTTTTGGTCCGATTTCCTTCATTCACTTTTAACAAGTCCCTGAATATAAGCTTATTCCTCACTTCTTGCAAAACCCTGGCACTAAAACTATGACAAATGGAGCAGGAGTCTTGAAGATGGAGTGGACCCAGACAGTACACACAACTAGTGTGTCCGTCAGTAATGGACATCTTCTGAATGCAGGAATCACCCTTTTCGAATCCTGACGAGTGTTCCTTAGCTGGTTCCTTAAACATGCTAGCTATAAGGAAGAAATTCTCAATAAAAGTTATAACCAAAAACTACAACTGTAAAAAGAGAAAAACAGCAAAGAAACAAGTATATAAAATAAGATATTTTTTTTTTTAAAGAGAAGTAAAGTGGGGAGGAGAAGTCTCCAATTTAAATGACTATCTCCTCCACCGGAGGAGACACCTCTAACGTAGAGTACTCCTAAAAGAGAAATAAGGAAGAAAAGGGCAAGAATCCTCCAATTTAAACAGATTCTTGAGGAGAAAACAAGGCCTGAAGAAGAAGATAGCAGCAAAGAAACTTACAAGGTTTAGAAAAGCTAAAAATAGCACAAGGCTATTATGATAGCACTAAAGTAAAAACAGCTAACAATTTGACAAAAAATAAATAAATAAATAAAAGTTATACAATATTACATTTTTCAAGCCTGAGCCAGTGAAGACAATCCCGAAGCTTCAAGCGGCAAACAAGATCTGGGGAATAGCCGATTAGCACTATGGGATAGCACTCTACCTCGAGCCAGTAGAAGCTCTTGAACTTTAGTATAGGCTGCATCGGAGCAGAGGTTTCGGCTCCAAACCCAAACAGCAAGACTGAAGGTGAGATGGGACAACATAACAATTACATTCATCAAGTAGCAGAATGTATTCTAAGAACCGGGCCAACACAGGAATGGAGAAAAAAGATATTGCCAATAGGTATGACTGCAAGTAGGGGTACAGAAAATGGGCAAGATGGGGGCCAAGGAACAAAGGTATTGGGAGCAAGTAACTACAGAGAGAGAGAGAGAGAGAGAGAGAAAGAAAGAGGAGTGGGACAAGGCCAAGATGATATTTGGACTTCAGGCTAGACAGACTGGCTTGCCTAACAGGGATTTAGAGTATTGGTGAAGAGAAAGAGATAGGGAAATCCAAAAGTAAAAGACCTGTGCTGATACAGTTTAGTGGACTACAACAGAAGCTACTGCTAAAAAATGGATAATTACTACAGCATATAAAACACTGCACGATAACTACAGGAAATCAATAAGGTTAGGAAAGATACATGAATAGCAACTGACAAGGGAACAATGGGAGGATAAGAATGTGGATACATAATTTATAGCTATAACCTGTTTTCATCTACATTAACCTTATTACTGTATCATGGAATGCAAATGCTTCCCTTGCCCTACTCAGCATTCCAGCTTACTCTGTTGATTGCTTTCTCTGCATCAACACCCAAGAGCAACAGTATTTTCTTACATTCTGCTTCCCACTGGAGTGGAATTGTTCCATTGATGTTGTCGGGGTCGGTCCCCTCCACAAAACTACTGAACAACGGATCCAACATCTATTAACGTTTGGAATACCTTTGCCATTCTTTTAACTACTGGAGACAAACATTTTATAATCATGGTTTAAAACTGAAATGGGTCTCTACGAGGCTGGGTCTCTCTCTCTCTTTCGGCTTTTCCCAATTAGGGGTCACCATAGTGGATCACCTTGACCGCTTAGGAGGCTGGGTCTAACAGGTCTTAACAGTCTTTGGCTAATAAAGACAACACAGCTCACTTCCAAGATGTCAGTGACACAGAGATCTTTAAAATATTTTAAAAAGAAAAGTAAATCAAGAGATCTCAAGTCTGGGATCACACCTGTGACCAGAGGGTGACAGGACTAAGCAACAGAGTGCAAAGGATTAGACAAGATAAAATCACTTTAGATAGCAGATCTAGGCGACTCTGCTCTCTGATTCTCTCCCTGTAAGAAAGGGCCTTATTTAAGTTTAAAGTAGTTTATTCAGTTAAGTAGGTAGACAGACAAGTGTTATTGTTCTGAACTACTTATGGAACCAAAATGAAATATTTATGAAAGGCTTATGCCACGGTTAGGGGCAGAAGAGTCTCAACGACTAATGGATGAGATTGGAGGAGGTGAGGTAAAAACATTCCAATCTGTAAGAAAGTCTCCAGGAAAAAAAATGGTCTCTCTGTGGAACAAGAACAGTAGTCCATCTACCTACTTAACACTTCAACAAGGCGTCTTGAGACAGTGTCTCCTACATCTGCCAGCTAAAGTGATTTTATATGGACTAATCCTTGATAAAATATTTTAAAAGGAAAGACTTTGTTTACACCTTTCTTCCCTCCTAACTAGCATACTTCCACATACATAACTTTTGTTTCTAGAGTGTCTTTCCTGCAGATTGATTTAACATTACATCACTGTTACTACCTCACATTCTCCTATCTTAACTATTAGTTGTTGAGCCTCATCTGCCTCTGACTTTGGCACAAATCTTCCCATTTCTATCTGGACTCAGATTTCAACATTTCTCTGTTTAATGCAAATTTTCCAAGATATCTCCAAATATCTCTACAGGATCGCTTGTTATTTTGCTCATTATAGGCTCCCTAAGTGTGGCGGCAACCCTTTCTACTTGTGTTGTCTAAGCTGTTGTGCTAAGAGTTTCTGTGCTCTGGAATCAAAACCCAGTTGCTTCCTGCATAGTATCCAAACACTCCCTTATTTTCTTGATAGGACTCTGCAGTTAATCTTCCTCTTCTGTGAGTTTCCCCTTATTCTACAATACTTTAACTTGTCAGCCTCTAAAGTAATTCCTATGATTACTTAACCCAGTGTTTTATTTCTACCCTATTTTTAAACTACATTTCCATTTTACCCCACTCATCAGCTATCACTTCTGAAGAAATTATGATCTTCCCTAATAACTCCAGAATAATTTTTCACTACCCATTCCTTGAATTACTCTCTTTATAATACGAAGGTGGGAAAGCATCAGTCTCATTTTTTTACTTCTTACTTTGACTTTTTATCTAAACCTTGGCTGTGCATTATCTGAAATGGTTACTGGACCTATGTTAACGCTTACAATTAAATACGCATGTTCCTGTGAAATAATTTCTATCCAATCTAATCCACTTACAGTACTCTGAGGAACACTATGTTACTGCTGGTGAGGTTTCGCATACAAACTTTTTTCATAAATTTCCTCAAAAACCTTTTTCCCTTCTTGGTCCCCATGATCTACATCCTCCGTATTGCAAATAAAGTTCTACTTCCCCACCTATAAGTAATATTCTCTGTTGAAAGAGAAATTCTCAAAAAATGTTCTTAAGTTCCATAACAGCAGTTTTTGGAGGAATATAAATACAGGACTCCATAATTCTCCTCCATTGCCACAGCCACTAACTACCACCAATCTATCATTATGGTCCCCCCCTTTTCTATCCTTATTTGACCACATCTAAGCAATCAGTTACTCCCTTTCCATTTGCCCCTGATATTCTGCTGAATATCCATCATAAAATCCCATCTTTATCTTATTCACATGCTTGTTTTTTTTTCCAAATGCATCTCCTGCAGCCTTGCTCTTTATACCCTGAATTTCCTAGCATAATTCAATATTCCTTCCTTTTTTCTATACCTGTAAAGTCATTTATGTTCCAAGACAGTATGGATAACAAAGCCATTATAATGCAACTGTTCCCAATTACACACAACTTTGTGTATTCCCAACTTTTATCTTTCATGCACACACTACAGTTTTGCAGCCTAATCTTTTATAGTTATTTCTTCAAGACTTAATAAAAACCATCAAACAAAAATATACATACATTTTCAGGAAACTCCACTCCCTGTTAACTTATAACACAGAAAAAATTATATTGGAATTTCATTCAAAAATAATGTTTAACCCACCAGATGTGAACAGCTGCCCCGAAAAACAACAACTGCATCCACAGGCATTAAGAACTCGTTTCAAATTTGAATCCCACATAATTGGGAATATTTTCTGTAGCAATACCTTTCCCCATGCTGCCAGGTGACAGATTCCACCCAAATAACCTAGCTTTCCTAAAAGCAATTATCATACTTATGTTTCCCCTAATAATTCCTCAAATGATTTTCACAATTTTCACCAATACATCCACTTTCTCCAATACTGGTCACGGATTACTCACAAAAGCTTACCAAATCTAGTGTAGTAATTTCTATCCTAGAAAAAAATGCTCCGTACCTTTACATCACCTAAATTATGTTCTTTCTTATTCAGAAAGAACTCCCTCACACACAAACCTTGCATGTCCTTCTATAAATTCTGTCATCCAATTCACATTTTAAGCCCTCGATACTAAATTATCCACTCAGGAAAAATTTGCTGGTATCCTGGTCAAATATCACTTCGTCAGGATAAATACCACCTTGGTTCTTTAATGAAGAAAGGCTGCTAGCCTAGTGGGATTAACCCTGTCAAATTTCACATACAAACATGCAAGCAAAAGTAAAATGTCACATTGAGCTTACCATGTCATGTAGTTACTTCAAGAAATTTAATTTTTTAAAGATAATGGCATCATACATAACAGACTTGGTACCTTTTCCATCACTCTGCACTGATGTGACTTAGTGGAGATAGTGCTGCATCGAAACCCTGCATCGAAACCCACATAGTACACCAGCTCTGGGCAGCAGCTGCCCTTGAATGACATTTTTTTTTGGGGGGGGGGGTTGAATACTTAAGATAATGCACCCAAGTGCATTAAAAAGTTACATGCACGGTAACATCTCACGAAAGAAAATTCACTGGGTCTGCAATACGGGTCTATATTACATCATCAAATGCTTAAAAAAGTGAACAATGATTAATAGACTCCATGTAAGCGAAAGCTTACAATGTCGAAACCTCAGAACAAAGATTTTTCCCAGGGGGGGGGACTTTAAAACATGGGGAGCTTTGCTCCCCACACGCCCCCCCACACCCCCTACTTAAATATACCAACTCCGAGATTGCACTACAGTGTCGAACTAATAGCAGAGTAACGGAAGCGGCCAAGCTAATTCTTGCCCAGGGAAAGAATTCGCTTAAAAGCTGCTTCGCTATTTTGCCTTTTAGGAAACCTGCAATACAGTCCACAAAAGTACAAACGTCTCTCCAAAGGAAAAGAACACTAGACTTATCAAAATTTCAACCAGTCCAGTCCCACTTCTAACAATACGCACAACTTCATCTTGCACATTCTGCTATGACAATTACTTTGCAATCAAATTCACAGTTGTCCTACATTTAGCTTTGGTCTACATAAAACATAAATAAAGTATAATTAACATTTAAAGCCTGCCACATCTCTGAACTTAAGTGGGCCTCCCCAGAAAGAAGCTAGAGCTGAATTAGAGCATGTGTATTTAAACAATAAAGTGGCAAACTAGTTACCACTGCTACCTTAATGGGGATGGTTCTAAAAATTAAACCCTTAGCTAGTCTGTCCTCCCTGTGGACTCGTGCATTTTTACCCAGTGAACCAGTTTTCTTCACATACAAAGGCATACCACAGTGAAATGGCAAGTCTCCAAAATGCTACTACAAATGTATGACCCAAGTCTGTGGGTCAGTTTTTCCATTAAAAGACTGGAATCTTATCTAGTATTACCCCCCCCAAAAAAAAAAAAAGGGGACATCGGTGTTATGAGGTGGTCATACTTTTCATCTCCGCATAGGAATGTCGGGTTAGTGAATGTTCAGTCTACTGAAGTAGACACACACACACACACACACACACACACACACACACACACACACACACACACACACACACACACACACACACACACACTATAAACTTTATCTTCTACAACCTATGTGGTGTATTTGCTTGTAGATGAAGGTAGAGAAGGAAAGATAAACTCCAGAATGAAATGGGGATGGTAGGAGGGTAACTTGGACTGCAACAGTGACTACACTAACATCTACATTTATGGTAAGTGTACACAACTGTACAATGTTCTTGTTTCACTGTTGCAGTCATTACATTTGGGTAGAATCCCAAAGCTATGGTTGGGAGGCTGGAGCTAAAACAGCATTAGGTGCGGCTGTAAGGCCCTGCAGAACTGCAGTGGCAAAGCCTACCCTGGACTTAGGAGTAGAGAGGCAAATGATAATGCTTTGTAAAGGTGTGAAAAGAACTCCAAGTAGCAGCCTATAGACTGTATTTGGTTGGTACTCCTCTGAGAAAGGCTGAAGTAGCTGCAGCTCTGCTGGAATGAGACCCAATGCCCTTGGGCACAGGTTTACCATGGTGTAAGTAGCAGAAACGGATGCAGTGGCTTGTCCACTTTGAAATGGTCTGCTTTGAAATAGCCTTTCCTTCTGATCCTGCAGCATATATCGCTAGTAATTGCTCAGTTTTTCTTAGAGCTTTAGTCCTGCTCAAGTAGAATCTTAGCTGTCTATGTCCAAGGAATGCAGAATTCTCTCCCCCTTATTCTGCGGATTTGGATAAAAGGATAGCAGATGAATAGTTAGGTTAAGAGCCACACTGGAAACCACCTTGTCTGGGTAAAATATGACAAAAGGCTCTACAGCCATGAGGGCCCTGTAGCTCTGAAACTCTTCTTGCTGAAGTAATCGTTAGTAGCAGAGCGGTTTTCCATGAGAAGAACTTTATATCAGCGGTAGCAGCTGGTTCAAATGGAGGCAGGGTGTGCTTTTCCGAGACATAATTGGAGGTCCCATGCAGGTATTGTTGATCTTCTAGGAGTCTTTAAATTTGTGGCTCCTCTAAGATACTGCTTTAGTAAAGGATGAGAAAAGATTGGCGGCTCTGTATTGTAATGAGCTGAAATGGCAGAGGCATAGATTTTAATTGATGAGAAAGATAAGTCTTTGTCAACCATCTCAGTCAAGTATTGTAATATCCGAGGAATATTTGGTTCTGCTGTATCAGTTCCTTGTCCTCGATTCCAAGCACAGAATCTCTTCCATTTATCAGCATAAGATTTTCTAGTACTAGGCCTTCTGGCTTCCAAAAATAACATCCATCACAGCTTTACTGAGAGGCGTTTGTATAACTACATGATCAGCCATGCTGCCAGGTTCAGTGTCTGGAGTCGATTGTGCAGGATCTGATTGTTTTGCTGGGACAGTAGTTGAGGACTTTGAGGTAAGGTCCAAGCTGGGTATTGAGACAAGTTCCTTAAAATTGGGTACCAGTATTGGCAGGGCCAGTCTGGGGCAATTAGTTTCTTTGGTTACTCTTGTCTGACTTTTAGGAGGACCTTGGGAAGAAGAGGCAGAGGAGGAAAGGCGTAAACCGATAGGTTTTTCAACTGAAGGATAGGGCGTCCACTTTCCATGCTTGTCTATGATAAGTCCTTGTGCAGAATCTTTTCAATTGATAATTTTGAGGAGAGGCAAATAGATTTATGTCTGGGCACCCCCATTTCTTTATCATGCTGATGACATGCGGATCTAGTTTCCACTCATGAGGATCCATAAGGTTTCTTCTTAAATCGTCTGCCAGAGTATTTTGCCTTCCTAGCAGGAATGGAGCTTGAAGATGTATTTGGCAAGTCAAAGCTGTGTCCCATAGTGCCATGACTAATCTGCAAAGGGGGTATGAGTGTGTGCCCCCTTGCTTATTTATATACCACATGACCGTGGTGTTGTCAGTCTTTATCAGTAGTTGTCCTGGATGAAGCAAGTCCTTGAAGGCTGTTAGGGCATTTTGAACAACTAGCATCTCTTTCTGGTTGAGAAGTGTATTTGTTTTGGGGTCCATATGCCCCGAATGCATCTTCCCGCCATGTGGGCTCCCTAGGCATAATCTGATGAGTCTGTTGTTAAGGTTTGGCTGGCAGGAGGTAGAGTGAAGGCCCGTCCCATGTTTTGGTGACATGCCTTTGCCCACCATAGAAACTCCTGTTATAGGCAGGGAATGAGAGGGATCCTTGTTTCCAAACTGTGGCAATGTTGACTCCATAAACTTTTTAGGTACCACTGAAGTTTCCTCATATGCAGTCTTGCATATGCAATCAGTAGGATGCAGGATGCCATGAAGCCCAAAGCCTGCAGAATTTGTCTTGCAAATAACTGGGTTTTTTGTTGCCATCAGTTTGAAGTAAGTAGTCAGTTGCCTTTGCTTGTCTGGCATGAGGTAAGCCATCTGGGCAGTTGTATTCAAGCTTGCATCCAGGAATGTTATCTTTTGAGAGGGTACCGGTTGTGATTTCTTTTTGTTTATTGTGTACCCTAGGCATATTAGAAGCCTTTTCACAAACGCCAGGTGTTGAAGAAGAATGTCCTTGTTCTCTGCTTGAATGAGACAGTCGTCCAAGTAAGGATATATTTGTATACTTCTTTGTCTGCAAAATGCAATTACTGGTGCCAGGCACTTTGTAAAGACCCTGGGCGCAGTAGATAAGCCAAAGGGCAGTGCAGAGAATTGGTAATGCATTAAGCCAGCCTTGAATACGAGGTATCTTCTGCACGATTGTCTTATTGGGACATGCAGGTATGCCTCTTTTAGGTCTAATGTCACCAGCCAAGCATTCTTGCCCAGCATGGGTAGAAACTGCTGCAAAGCCAGCATTTTGCATTTTGGAACGTCCAGGTATGTGTTCAAAAATGGATAAATCCAGTACTGGCCACCAGGCCTTGTCCTTTCTGGGTACCAAGAACAGTCTAGTAAAAACCTTGTCCTTTTTCCTGTTCTGGTACTGGCTGAATGGTCCCCATATCCATAAGGGACGTAACTTGTTTCTGTGCCTCTGCCCATTGATTTTTTGGCAGATCTGGCCAACCGTTTGCCACTGGCAGAGTATGGAAATGGAATCTATATCCCTGTGATACTATGGTTAGCACCCACTTGTTTTGGGTTATTAACTGCCAATTTTGAGCAAAAAGTGCTAATTTTCCCCCTAAATGGGGCTGTCAAAAGATAAGTGCTTGGTGTAGGCAGAGGGAAGTCATTGGGGACTGTTTTCGGTAGGTTTGCGCTTAATCTCCTCCAAATTTGGAGGTAGAAATCCCCCATTGCTTTGACCTGTATGAATCTTGTGCCTGGTATCTGGAACCCTTAGGGCATCTGGATTTGCCCCTTTGAGCTCTGACACAGTAAAGGACCAATTTTTTGTAGGCCAGCGTCTACTAAATCTTTGTGGCTGCACTTGTAAGAAGTCTTTTACAGTTTGCATCGACTTAACTTTGTCTTCCATTTTCTTTAAAACCTCTTCTGTGGGTGTCCCCTTGCTTGTTTATATACCACATCACAGTGGTGTTGTCTGTCCGTATCAGTAAATGGCCTTGCTGAAGTTGGTGTTGAAAGGCCTCGATGGCATGCATTACTGCCAGCATTTCCTTTTGGTTTATATGCAGATGTGTTTCCTTTGGAGACCATTGTCCTTGTATACACCTGCCTTCCATGTGCGCCCCCCATCCAAGGTCTGAGGCGTCTGTGGTCATGGTCTGTGTTATCTGTGGTTTTTTGAATGACATACCTGTGTTTGCCTGGCTCACCGAGGCCCACCATAGGAATTCCTTTTGTAGGCATGGAATGAGCAGTGTGGTTGTCTCCAAGTTGTTGCTGTGCTGAGACCAAATGCTTTTTAGGTACCACTGAAGCTTTCTCATGTGTAGTCTTGCTAATGGAACCAGGAGAATGCAGGATGCCATGTAACCCAGGGTCTGTAGGAATCTCCTTGCAGTCATCTGGGTGTGTTTTGCTAAACCTTTGAAGTAATGAGTTAACTTCTCTTGCTTGTCTTCTGTCAGGTAAGCCATTTGAGAGTCTGTGTCTAATTTGGCTCCTAAGAAGATTATTTGCTGGGATGGCTGCAGTCTCGACTTTTGGAAGTTGACTGTATCCCAGAGCTTGTAGTAATCTTATGACACAGTCCAAGTTTTGTGTCAACATCAATTTGTCGTCCGCTTGTATGAGGCAGTCGTCCAGGTACGGGTAAATTTGTATCCCCTGGAGCCTGCAATGAGCAATTACTGAAGCCAGTCATTTTGTGAATACTCTGGGCGCAGTAGATAAGCCAAATGGCAATGCTGAGAATTGATAATGCTCTGGCCCTGCAAGAAATCTGAGGTATCTTCTGCAGCTGTGTCTGATAGGGACATGCAGGTATGCCTCCTTGAGGTCCAGAGTAATCAGCCAAGACCCCTTGCCCAGCATGGGAAGGAGTTGCTGTAGAGTCAGCATTTTGAACTTTGGTACTATGAGAAAGGTGTTTAATGCGGACAAATCCAGTATTGGTTTCCATCGAGATTCTTTTCTTGGAACAAGGAACAGTCTTGAGTAAAATCCCTGGCCTTGTTCTTGTTGTGGAACTTTTTCTATTGCTTTCATCTGAGTCAGCAGAGAGATTTGCTTGATAGCCTCTGCCCTCTGGTTTGGTGGTAGGTTTGGCATGCCTTGTTTTCTTGGCAAGGTATGAAAATGGAACCTGTAGCCACGGTCTATAATGTCCAAAATCCATTTGTCCTTTGTCAGTCTGTGCCAATTTTCTGCAAACAGAGAATTTCCCGCCCAAGGGAGCTTCTATTTGTTCCCTGGTAGGCAGAAGTAGAGGAAAGTCATGGAGATTGAGGCTGTGGGGCAGGTGAAACCCCTGCGTCGCTTCTTTGGTTTCCTGGCTGCCATTGTCGTCCCCTGTAAGGACCTCTGTATTGGCCTCTTCCCCGGCCACGTCTGTTTTTACCCCTTTGAAACTTTTCTGTATTAGGAAAGGACCAGTTTTTTGAAGGCCAATTCCTACTGAATCTGGGGGGTTGAACCTGGAGGAAATCTTTCACCGTCTGAACTGATTTTGCTTTTTCCTCGATGGTCTTTAACACATCCTTAGCATTAGCACCAAAAAGCTTGCTCTTTTCCAAAGGTGCATCCAGAAGTTTTGCCTTCACATGATCTGGTAGAGGTTGATCTTTTAACCATGCATGTCTTCGAATGACTGCCTCTGTCATAGCTGCCCTACATGAAGCTTCCAGTGAATCATACCCACACTGTAGGAAGTGATTGCTTACTTGCTGAGTATTATGTACAGCTTCCTGCAAAGCCTTCCTGTCTAAAGGATCAGGAGTGGCCAATGTTTTTTGTAAATCTTCTAACAGGAAATCCTGATATTGTAACATATGAAAAAGGCAATTCAAAGCTCTCATAGATAAGGTAGTGGAAGTGTAAACCTTTTTGCCCCATCTCTCTAATGACCTAGCTTCCCTGTTGGAGGGCAATGGAAGCTGAAACTCCTTTAGGCCCCTGTGAAATAGTTTCCAAATCAGCAGAATGGGCCCTGAATAAATGGGAATGTGTTTCTGGAACCCTGTAATATCTGTCTGGCTTGGCTGGAGCAGGAGGAAGAGAGTCAGGGGTAACACTAGAGTCAGAATATAAATCATCCAAAACATCAAGTACAGGAGGACTAGCTAAGGGCCTGTGCTGGGGCTTCTTAAGGAAAGTCCGAAGGCGCTTTCTGGAATCAGAATATTCCTGGCCTTGCCACTTGAAATGTTCCCTCATGATATGCAGAACTTCCCCAAAAGAAATATCCTCAGGAGGGGAGGCCGAGGGAATGGAATCCTCTGCATCAGAGTCCTCATAGGTCTGGAAGAGCTCTTCCTGGCTATCAGAGTGGACAGAGCCCTCAGAATCTTCATCTGACGGAATAGGGTCAGGGGGTTCAACCCGGGGCCTTTTATCAGAAGGCGGCTGGGATCCTCTCTCAGGATGGGCCTGTGAACCTCTAATCATAGAAATTAGATCAGCAGCCATAGACATAATTTGCGTCTCTGGAGTAGGCTGAGGTAAGGTTTTAGTAGTAAGATGTTTTGTTTTGCTGGCTGCCTTAGCCCTAGTGTAGGCCTTAATAGACATGGCCATAGGAGGCCTGGCAGCTCCACGTGCTGGAGTGACCTTGTCTACAGCAATGGTCTCAGGCATTTCCTCGGTTTCGGTATCCGGAGGAAAATCAATAACTGGCGGAGTGATATCCGAAATCTGAGTCGTCGGTAATGCGGTGTCTTCGGTTTGGAGCACTTGTGATTGGTTTTGGCGTGGAGTCGGAGGTAGACGTGGGCCGAGGATGTCGGTCCCGGTCTTTTCGTTTCTTGGGAGTTTGCGATGTCAGAAGTTCCGACGGCATTGTGTAAGTAAATTTTTCGCCTAAAAAATCTTCAGCGAACTCCGCCCGGCGCCTGAGAGTGCACTTGTTGAAGCGAGCACAGGCTACACAGGCCGAGACGTCGTGGTCTGGGCCAAGGCAAGGAAGACAGTAAGAGTGGAAATCCTTATGAGGTATTTGTTTACCACAAGAAAGACAATTGTTAACTTTTTCAGTAATTTCTGACATCGGCTGAGGCAAGAAAAGGTCCCCAACGGGGTACTTAGCTTTTTTGATGACTTCGGAATCGAAGAATACAGGAGCTGACCGACCGGCACTTGCTAACTGCTTCTGCTTCAGGCACCGCGCGGCAAGAAAGACTGAAGAAAATGGCGTCGGCTGATGCTTATGTACCCCAGCCGCTCTGACGTCGGAGGAAAATGCGACATCAGCTGACGTCGGACCCAGACTTTGGAATCCGGCCGACCGAGGGCTGCCTGAGGCAGGACAACCCATATGTTATGACTGCAGTTGCATTCTTGAAGGACATCCTCTTCTGCCTTAATACCAAACAGAGCATCATGCTGTAAAGGTGCATCTAGCAATTTGGCTTTAACATGATCAGGCAAATTTTGTTCCTTTAGCCAGGCATGCCTCCTAATCACAGATCCAGTAACTGCTGCGCTGCAGGAGGCCTCTAAGGAGTTAAAAACCACATTGCAAATTATGCTTTCCAACCTGTTCAGCTGCATGCAATAATTCCTGCAATTCTTTATTTTCTGCACATTCAGAAATCAACATCATTTTCTGTTTCAACAATCCCATAACAGTTTAAGGCCCAACTTGCCAAGGATGCAGATGTACAAACCTTTTTTCCTCCCATCTGTCCAGTGCCCTTGAATCTTCGTCAGAGGGGGTAGGATTTTTTGCTGTGGAGGCCTCAACTCCCTTTGGACCCTGCAAAATAGTTTCCGGATCAGCAGCAGGGTTTCTAAATAAAAATTTATGTGAGTCAGGGACCCTGTAATATCTGTCAGGCTTGCCGAGGTAGAGAGTCAGGGGTCAAGCTTGACTCCGAAAAAAATCATCCACAATGTCTAAAACAGGGGGAATGGCTAAAGGCCTGTGCTGAGGGAGAAGGAAATGCCTGAGCCTCTTTTTTGATTTGGAGAAATCTGGACTCTCCCAGTGAAAATGCTCCCTCAAAGTATGCAAGGTTTCTCCAAACGAATAATCCTCAGGAGTTGATGCAGATGGTAAAGACTCCTCTGCATCAGAATCCTCATAGGGGGGTATAGATGATTCCTGATCAGAAGAGGAATCAGAAGAAATAGAAGCCTGATCTGAAGATTCATAATCAGTGTCTTGCCTAGGCCTCTTATCTGGAGGGGGATGGGAACCCCTGATCAAGGTAATAAGGTCTTCAGCCATTTTGATAATTTTAGGCATAGATGCCTGTGCACATGGCTCATGTGTCGGTTTTTTAGTTTTAGAAATTGCTTTTGTCTTTGGATTTGCAGCGGTCATCTGTTTGATATACAAATGTTGAGGCCTGAATACCCACTCATAAGCCGGTGTCTACTCAGCGGCTATGGACCCATCCGAGGGAGATACATCCGTGGGTCCAATACTTTGAGTATCTCACGGCATGCCAGACTCCACATGGGTGTCTGTAGGGGCCTGCGACTTGAAAGTAGCGGGAATCGGGCTGCGAAAGTGCCTGTGTACCGGCGAACTGGTGACTCGCTTAGGAGAAGCTTCGTTGTCTGTTTTGGACCTCAACTGTCTGTCCTTTTCTTTGCACTTTTTATGTACACCGGTAGTCGGATTGCTATCCGATGACATTTCCGGGTAGTTAAATCCGTTTCCAACATATTTTGAGGTAAAAATATACAGACGCTTAATAGTGCGTTTGTTAAATCTAGCACAAAACCGACAGCCAGGCACGTTGCGATCAGGGCCTAGGCAAGGAATACAGCATAAAATGGAAATCCTTAGGAGGCATTTGCTTCCAACAAGTAATACAATTATTAACTTTTTCTGACATTGGTATGGAGCAAGAAAAAAAAGTTTCCCCAACGGGGTGCTTCGCTTTAGTGAAGACTTTGGTTCTGCAACTCCAACTAGACTATTTCAGGAGTCGGCCGACCGGCACTTGCGAAATGCTTCTGCTTCGCGCACCTCGCAGCAAGAAAGACTAAAGAAAATGGCGTCAGCTGCATGTTTTATACCCCTGACGACCTGACATCATCATGGAAGAGGAGACAGCAACTGACACAGGACCCAAGACTTTGGAATTCAGGCCGACTGAGGGCAACCTGCCAGCAGATTACCCAAATTTAATGACTGCAACAGTGAAACACTAAGAACACCATACCCTTGAAAATGACTTTCCAGAGTTTGTGTGAGGCCAAGGAACTGTTTTAGGACCCAGAATGGAAGTCAGAAATGGATTATACTTTAATGGTACAGCAACTAAATACAGCACATAAAAGGTTGAGCCGAACTGTAGAAGTTCTGGGATGGAGCCAAGAAATGAGTCTAAACCATATTCTGTAGTGCACGGGCACATGCACACACACAAGTTTCCACATATGCTTGTAGAGTTTACAGACAGATTGCGTTTGAGAGGCAGACAAGTGTACCATCGTTTGAGAATAGAAAGATTTCTTTCCATTAAGAAGTTGAATAAACCATGCGGTTAAATCCAAGCTTTTGTATACACAGGTGAAGCCTACTTGACAGGTGGGATTAAGCAATCTGGTTGTGCATCTATAAATCATAGAGGTTTCCTCATATGAAACTAGAGTAAAGGAAACCATATTTGCCTTGGCCACCGTGGAGAAATGAGAATTATTCTAGATACCAGACTTCTATCCCTGTTGTTTCAGCTTTAACTAGTCTGTTTACCATCTTTTACCGCTTTCACTTTAGCCTGACTTGTACCTCCTTAGCTCTTCCTTCTCCTATTCTTACCCTGAACTTGACTCCCCTCTACTATGAACCTTGCAGGCATATTTACACTTGTGTATCATTTAACATATGCAATTTATTACTTCTGTCTTACCATGATTGTAATTATTTTATTTTCCATAGTTTTATTTATTAGTTTCATCCAATGTAATACTACAGCTCGACCTTCTTTGCCATGTGCATTAATAGTTTCTTTGTACATAATTATTGTGGAGCTTTTCTCCCCGGGCCTCCACTGAAAATGGGCTCATTCTAGGCCCAGTGGACTTTCCCACTTAACTGCAATCAATACATAAATATGCATAATGAGACTATCAGTAGAAACTTACAAATGAGAGGAATTAGAGGAAAGGCATAGACAAGTCGCGGGGGGGGGGGGGAGATAGACTTGGGCATCCCTGGTGAAGGACCCTGGGTGGGTGGGGGTATCAGGAAGTAGTAGCTACCAT
>NC_056748.1:161017215-161189715 GCF_019279795.1 Protopterus annectens
TTGAAGGGGACACCACCATCCTCTTCAATGCCTTGAAAGCAAACTATGAATCTGTTGGTATTTGAAATCCCTATCCTGGCATCAATGCGGTCCCCACTGAAGAGGACAGAAGAGACAGCAAAAATCTCTGCCGACACAGAAGATAACCACTCTGATAGGGAGAATGGGATTGATACTTTGAGACAAAGGACTCCGACCAAAATCAAGCAAGTTAGCAATCATGACTGTGGTGAAGACCCAGCATAAAGCAATTGGTCCAGAGAGTCACCCGATACAGAAGTTTTCTGTGTCGAGTACCACATGCATGGAAACTGAACCAGAGATAATCGTACTTAGCATCAAGTAGAGGGGCTCTGGAAGGCGACTCTTTCTCTAACACTGATGCTTCAGCGGAGACCAAGGAAAGGAGCTAAAAGTGATGAGGTAAGCCAATCTCATCTGCCTTAGAAAGAAATGCAGGATTTTTTGAGCTATGATACAGCAACAGAATTGTCTAGACATGGTAAGGCCTTGCGGTCTCAAATTATGGTAGAAGCAAAAAAAAGCAAGCAATTACTAGAAAATATAAACCAAAAACTAAAATTTAAACCAACTGTATTGGAAATAGTGATAAACTCACTAAACTAGGTATAAATCCCTAGGTCACAAGATGGGTTGCCAACTGGCTGACAGACCCACACTGTGTAAGTAGCAGACTCCAAATCAGACTTCAGACCAGTGACAAGTGGAGTACCACAGGGTTCAGTCCTGGGTCTTCTCCTGTTTGGTATCTACTTCTCTCAAGTACAGGCTAACAGGTCTTTGGCTAACTAAATTCACAGATGACTGCAAATTACGAGCCATAATCGAAATTCCTAACGATGTGGATATCCTACAAAAGGGCCTCACTGAGACAGATGCCTGGTGTCAAAGCCATGGTCTCAAGCTCAATGCCAAAAAGTGCATAGTCATCCCTTTGGTAAAAACGTTGTACCCATGAACTACCAAATAGGCGATAGTCTACTTAACACCAAATGTGTGATGAGACCTTGAGACACAGGTGGACAGTAGTCTGTCCTTTGATAACCACATCGCCACAGTGGTCAGGAAATCCCTCTACGTGGCACACCTCATCACAAAAGGTTTCTCATCCAGAAGAAAAAAAAAAAAAAACGGCAATTGTTCTCCTCTACTCATAACTCCTTAGACCCATTATAGAGTACAACGCCCCTTTTTGGTATGTACCTCACAAGTCATCTACAACAACTGAAAAGGCAGCAAAAATACCTCACAAAGAGGATTACTGGCCTCAAACAGATGCCCTATGCAGACAGTCTCAAAAAACTCCAGCTTTACTCTGTCGCATATCACCTACTCAAGAGGCGATCTCTGCCCAACATACAAAGTTATATCAAACCCAGAGCCGTTGGACACGCTCCACTTAAAGAAATCCTAATCCCTCTGAGCTACACGCTCTAGGGATCAAACCTTGTCACCACAATAAACAGAACATGCTGGAGGGATGGATTCCTGTCCCAGAGACTTCCCATACCCTGGAACAGATGGCTAATCTATGTCAAACAGAGCTTCTCATTGGCACTCAAGAAAAATCTTGATGATTGGATGGGTAATAGGAAATTCACCCCGGGGATCACTTCTGTGGTTCTGCTAGACAGCGGCACAGGAAAATAATTTTCTTGGGTGGCAAAAGCCAGGGTACCTTTTTGACTAGGCTTGTATAGGCCCTAGGGCCAATAACCTAGTACCTACCTATGAACCTACAGCAACAGATATGAAACAACTGGAACTGAGATTTTTAGAAAAAGACGGGAGAAAACTACATAGGAAAAATTGGGAAGTGTGGGAACAATACATACAGAGGAGGAATGAGGTTTAAAAGCTACATAATGTTCGACTGAAAACGATTGGGTAGATAAGTGATGTATAATATGTGCAACTGGGAGTGTGTCAGCATGGCTTGTGCTGTAAAACGTTTGCAACAGACTGTGTTGTGTGGTATGTTTTCATTTATATAAATGTAGGATTACTAATCCACTTTATATCAAAGATGTTTGTTTAAAATAAAAGGGGGGGGGGCAGGAATTTAATTATGAAAGGTTGCCAAGGTTATATATTGCTATACAGATCATGTATGAAGAATGTTCATTTTAATTTCTTAATACAGTTTGATTACTTTTATACAAATGTAAATGTGCCTCTGTAATACGAGTTAATTCAATACAAGTTAGGATGACTCCCATCTCTATCAGCACCATCAAAAATGCCCTCAGACTCCCAGCCAGTGTGAAGCTATGAAAGCATTTGCCAGCCTTTCAAGAGGATGTAGCAGATGTAGAGGAAAGGAAAAGGGTGAGTTCCATCTCAGATGGATACCTGCTGAAATGTGACAGGAAATTTGTCCCAAACCGCTTTAGAGACTGCAAACTGTTGGTTAGTGCAGGCAGCGACTGTGCTCACTCCTCTCTAAAATACTAATGCTAGAACTGGTCCTATAACCTCAGATTCTCTTCCTCCTTTACTCTTCTCCAGGACCGAAATGGACATCCGGGGGGAGCAACCCCTTTATATTAAAACATCTGACAACAGATAAAGACCCGAGAGCAATCCACCTACAGGAGCAGGACCTCTAGCTCCAAGCATAAGCATAGGTCGTGGAATGGGATTCTATAGTCACTTTTTTCCGCACTTAAAGCTTTTCTCTACAAGACAAAACTTGAAAGCAGTTTACCAGAGAGCTCATACACAATAGCTAGAACCCAAGACTGCACAACTGTACAGTTGTGAAAGTAAATGTTGAAATGATCACTGCTGCAGTAGCCTTTGCATTACGAGTTGTACCCTACCAAAGAACAGCCACCAAGCTTCCAAAGCTTAAATGCACCTTCCATGAACTAAAACCGATAAGCAGCACAAGCACACTAACTAAAGGACACAGGTTTTAGCAGCAAGCCACTCAGACCTTTAATGTCAACTGACAGAGGGATGCAGAGTCCTGACAGAACACAGCTAGGAGTAAATATTTTATCACAGGGCACACAGACAAAGATCTACTTTAAAAGCTCGAACGGCCAAATTACAAAGTGTGACTTTCACAAGACCACATCAAATCTTGATTTCCCAAAAGTTAAACTTTTGCCAGGCAAGTAAAACACTTGCCCAAAATTGCATAGAAACCCACCACAGTATGTAAAACACACCTAGGCAGGGGGGGGTATGCCCCCCAAACTCCACCCAACTATATATACAAACACCAAGATCGCACTACAGTGGAGAAAAGGATACATTTCCCCATGTTAGGCAACTGTTTACAGACCCTGGTAAAACTTCTGCATTCAGAAAATCAAGGTTTCATGTTGCCATCTTGCAAAAATCACGTTCGGTAATCTGGACTTTCGACCTTTCAAAAGTAAACACAAAGACGCAAGCAAAAAAAGAAAGAAGGTGGAGCAGCTACTTCAGCAGTAATCATTCGAACATCTATACTTACAGCTACGTTCACCTACATAACTATACTATATACATTACATTTATCATTGCTGCAGTAGCCTTAGCTGTATGGCTTGATGATCTTCCCAAATGTAAGCTAGGGTAAAGAAAAAGGTTCCAGACTCCATGGAAAATATGTCCTAGCAAAGCCTGAGCTAGACAAGTCAAACAAGCTTGTAAGTACTTTGTGAATTTATGTACAGAAGACTAAGTTGCTGGTTTTACAATACAGCCCTTTCCACAAATCCACAGATAATCCCCTTCTAGAGTGGGCCTTGACCCTGCCTAAAACAGTTTCTTTATGACAAGCTACCACCTTTTGTTAATCTTAAGACAATTGTTTGGAAAAGTCCATTTTGATAGAGGTTGACCTTACCTTTACAGGAACAACTGAGCCAAAGATCTGAAAGATTTTGTTCCATAAAGATAGTACCAGAGTTGTCTGTGGACATCCATGGTATGGAGTATCCTCTCTTTCATTTTTAGGTTCAGGAAAGAAAACCGTAGATGGATAACTGGATTTAAAGTAAACTCGAATACCCCCTTAGGAATAAAAGATTACTTCTCAAACAGACCACGTCTTTGTGGAAAATAGAATATGGTTGACTCACAATAAGAGCTTGCAACTCAGATACTCTTCTTCCAAAGGCCAGAGCAATCAGTAAAAGTCTTCCCTGTCAAGAAGCTCTAATCACTCAGAAGACAAGATTCAAATAAAAAAGTGCTAGCTTCTCCAACGCAAAATTAAGATCCCAAGAAGGGTGTCACTGATTTCCTTGGAAGTCTCTTATCCAAAGCACCTTTCAAAAATATTTGAACAATGCCTTGAATGAGGAAGATCCATGTGCAGTCATGAAATGGCCAATACATGAAACATGATGCAAGAAAGAGTAAGAATGGCCAAAAGGATAGCACTGGGCAAAATACTAGAAAATCAGAAACAAGCTGGCAGTGAATAGATGCTGGTTATGTTGTTGGCACAGACATTTACTAATATAGATTTTCTAGTAGCACACTTTCTTGCCTCTTTAGTACCTGCTGAATCAAGATCCTATCATCCACACAGTCCAATGAAGTTGCTGGGCTCAAGGTGTACTTAAACACCCCTGTTCTTGTGTGAGTAGATCTAATCTGTGAAGAAGCTTGCGGCAATTGCCCACAGCCATTTCCAAAAAAAAAAAGGGAGAACCACTGTTGCTTGGGCCAGAAAGGAGTCACCGCAATGATCCTGGGGGATTCCTTCTGTAGCCTGGATATTAGTAGAAATGGTGGAAAAGCATACAGGAACATTACTGTCCAATGAAAAGGAAAAGGCACTTGTTTTCCAGGCCTTCTTGTATGAAGTCCAGGAGCAGAATTTTGCCAGTTGATTTTCAAAAGAGGAGGCAAAACGTGGTCTACTTGAGAAACTTCCCAAAGATGGACCAAATCATTTAAGACACCAATCTACCTTTGTCCTGCTAAGCTTGCCTGCAACACAATTTCGCTCTGATGGTATACAGAATGCCTGTAGAATGAGACTGTGCTGTAAAGCTATAGCCCAAGCCAACAAAGAGGATAAGACCCAGTTCCCCCACTCTTGTTGATATGACTGCAGTATTATCTGAAACTACTTGAAGTAGTTGATGGGCCCAAGGTCATTTATAGAGTAGAGTGCCTTGCTCAAAGAAAGCATCTTGTATTTATCTGCTTGTGTCTGTCCCTGGTGTCCCAAACACCTTGCAATTTGATCCCTCCTCAATCCAAAAAGACCAAGGCATCTCCAATGACTGCCTTGGACTGGGGTGGAGGAGGAGAAGGGGGGACCCAGAGTTGGGGAAACGTGCTGTGTCCACAAATTGATTTCTCTTCTGACAAGCCGCAAAAATGGGATTTGAAAAGACACTGGGGTATTGGTGCTAGGACCAGAGAAACTTCAGATAAACTCATAAGGAGTCTTTCTCGCTCTCTCTCTCTCTTTCATAAAGAATCTTGCTAAGGCTATCATCAAAATCATACATGCAATGAGACCCAAAAGTCTGATATTTTCCCTTATTGTGGATTTAAGTCTTGAGTGGAACACCCATGAAATAGATATGGGTATAGATCTATTGTCCCCTGTGCAAGAAAAGCTCTTTGGACTGAGGTGTCTAGCAGACACTCCAGAAACTCAATCATTAGTGGAGTCAAAAAAGACATTTCAATATTCTCTTGGAATCCCAGCTTGTGTAGGCTCACTCGTCCAAGAGAGACATTCCTGACACTGGAAAAACTCTGCAAGTCATCTAATTATAGAAAACTGTGGATAACCTGTAGACCGCAGTGAGCTATACACTTCGTGAACACTTGCTGCAGTGGACAGTCCAAAAAGAGTAAGGCACAGAACTGAATGAGATCCAGACAACATTAAGAAAACATCCGAGGTCTAGAAGAATAGGGATGAGACAAGCATCTTTTAATTCGAATGTTACCAAGAAAATTAAAATGAGGAAGAAAAGTTAAACAGCTTGCCAGGTGATAGTATTTTGAACATCAGCACTACGAAAACTGGTCTCCAAGCACTCTTTCTTTGGCACAAAAAATATTCTAGAATAAAAACCTTTCCCTGACTGGGTAGGAGGAACTGGCTCCATCACTCCCAGAGAGGGCATGCGTTTAAGGATGGTGAGAATAAGTAAGTCTGGTCTAATAAAGGAGGAATTACCCCCTGGAAAGGGACGCTGCTGAATGATCTTCAGAATCCATTTGTCAGACTGTTGCAAGACAGTGAATTGGAGATTCAGATGTTCTGAAAAGGAAAAAAGTGACTGCCAGGAAGGAAAGGAGAGACAAGGTCCAAAAAGTGCTCTTGGCAGCACCTACAACCAACTCGTTTTGCTATCCATACGGACTTACAAGCATCGGTAAAACATCTAAATATGAATGTAGGACTGCACATTCTTTTTTGTTCAAAACTGTTTGGTTTTTTAACATGAACAATGAACCAACAGTTACTTACATTCACAACTATAGCAAACTACATACAGTCCACAACAAAATAATTGTATACAATTACATACAATAAGGAAATCATTCAATATTTCTCCAGTAACAACTGCAATGTTTCGCAAGCAATTAGTTTGTGTGTTTGTATTCAACTTTATGGAAGATATTTCTTTATCACATATAGGATTTGGCTAAAGATTCAGATTTCTAGTTCTTTGTTACAGTTTCCCTTGCAACTGCTAGAATTAACAATAACATATGTATTTGAGTTTTAGGTACAACTTCTGGTACATTAAATAGAATGAGAGAGAGTCAGATATGTAACGATCATTATTCCATAAGGCTTTACAGAAATTTCTAAGATAATTCCAAAATGAGGATACCTTTTCACAAGTCACAATCATATGGAGCCAAATCTGCATGCACTGTTTTAAATCTCCAACATTTTGCACCATTCCTTTTATATATTTTTGCAATTCTGTGAGGTGCCAGGAAACACCTGTGTAGGAACTTCTATGTATAGATTCTCTGGTAGGGAGAAGTTAGTTTTTCCTGTTGACTTTAAATAAAGCTTTTTATTACAGATACTGAATGTTTTCCCATTTAATTCAGTAGAATAGTTCCAATAAGAGGAATCTATAATGGTAAAATCAGATCTAATCATTTATAACATTATGCATTATATTTAGTATTTTAAATGTATTTTCATTGTACATTCCTAATAACAGTTGTTACAAAAAAAATTCCTGCAGGACTGGATATCTAACCAATTACTACTTTGTATGCCAAATGTAGTAATTAAGGAGTCAGCTGAATATATTTTGTTTACAGACAGAAATTGGTTCCAAAATAACAAATCTTTTAAAGGCTAGCATTTTGTCAGTATCAAAGGAAAGTAAACACTCACTATTGTAGGCATTCGGAAAAACAGAAAAAATATTAGATTTTTGGTTAAGTGACTAGAATGTACAAGTCTCTTAAAATTTTAGCAATATCTAATTAGAGCACAGGATTTTAATTTATGCTTATCTTTCTGTATATACATTTTTATTGACCATATAAAAATATTCCCATTTGAGTAAGAGGTTCAGGTAATACTCTTATTTAATAAGTTAGTTTCATGTATTACCTTCCAGTAGGATGTGTATGAAGTATTGAACCATAACAATATTACATTAATAACAGCTTTAATATATAAATCGATGTTAGGGAACCCAGTACCTCCTTCTTCCCAACTTGCTGTATGCCTTTGTAAAGATATCCTGCGGTTCTTAGGGCACCTAAAGAATTTTAATAAAATATCATTAATTTTGAATACATTAAGTGGGGGGATAATTAAAGATGGACTTAAACAGGATTTTAGGTAGTAATATAAATTTTCATTAGTGTTAATCTGCCTTCAAAAAGGTAAAGAATAGTTTGTTCCAGCTATCAGCTAAACTAGTAATTGTATGAATTAGGTATTGATAATTGACAGATTGTTTCTTTAAGATTAGATTTAAAATATAAACCTAAAATATTTAACATTTGTAGTGTCCCAGTTCAATTGTTTGCAAGTTGTCAATTTAGTGTTGACTTTAATTATAAGTGTTTGAGCTTTGCGACAATTAAATTTTAGACCACATAAACTTTCAAATAGGTGTATAGCACTAGCTAGGTGGTCTATTGAGTTTCAATATCCCCACTAGCTAGTAATAAGTCATCAGCAAATAACTGAATCTTGGGTAACAGTTCAATATTAAGTTTATAACCTTTGATGTTTGCATTGTTTCCGATATAATTTGAAAAAGGTTCTATGGCCAATGCAAACATTAAAGGAGATAATGGGCAGCCTTGTTTTATTCCTTTCAAAACTTTGAATTGGGAACAAAGTGCCAATCTTTACAAAGGAAACAATTTTCATATAGCTTTTTAATTAACTTCAAAAAATCTAGGAAAAAGTTATATTCTTGCAATACTTCAAATAAATATGGCCAGCTAAGAGTCAAATGCTTTGTCAATATCAAGACTTATTACGGTCAGTTCATTTTTCTTTGCTATATCTATTAAAGAGAAGAGTCTTAGTAGATTATCTTGAACTTTTCTATTTCTTATAAAACCTTTCTGGTCCATTACCTATCAATTCAGTAATGATGTTTAGTCTGCTTGCAAGACTAGTCATGAAAATCTTATCTATGTTTAGAAGGGAGATGGGCTTTAGTACAGAAGAAACATATTTCCATGAAGGTGGAAAGTTTGATGTGTTCTTTACCTCATGGAATGTATTTAGCAAGATTTTTAATATGTTGTCTGGAAAAATGTTATAGATTTCTGGAATCAGGCCATCCAGCCTGGCCCTTTATTAGTTATTAGATTTTTTTACTTTATCTTTTAATTCCTTAAAGGTAACTGATTCATCAATGTTGGCAATATTTTCATGGGACTTTCTTTGAAGTGTTCTCTTAAAATTTTTCTAGGGTTTTATCATTTGTAATTGGTTTATTACCGTTTACATTTTCATAATGTTTTTTAAAGCAAAGTAGTATATTTGTCATGTCAGACATTTTTTTCCTTGTTCTCTAATGTATAATTTCTTTTATATGATTTTTCGATACTTGCATATTACCACAACCAGACTTTCACAGTTGCGATATGCTTGATGGCATGAAAACAGCTGCGGGAAACCCCGCAAGCTGTCACTGTTTACTGTTGAATTACTAGTTTTGCTGACATTGAGAAAGAGAAGCAATCATGGAAATCTTTTTTCTGTTTTGCGTGCATGATGGACGCACGCTTCAATTGGCAGAGCTTGTCTGTTACTGACGAAAGGAGTACTTTTACTGTGAAGAATCAATGCTGACAAGAAAAACACAGATCGCTTAGAAATGCCCTCTGCTGAAGTCTCTATTAAATGGTAAATTATTTGTTTCAGAAAACTTGCAAAATGTAAAGCTTTGTGGAACTGATGGCGGATGATGTTAACAGGTGTTTGGGAATGGAATGGTTGACGACAGTGTTTTGGTTTGGGGTTTTGAAGAGCATGCATTACACAGCCTTCAATGTGAATGAAAACACAGTAACTGACACAGCAACATTACTTTCTTCATTTTCACTGATAACTCTGCCTAAAACTATGTGTAACGTGAACCGAAACACACTAACTTGCATCATCATAGCACTTATGCTTTTATTTTAACATCGGGAAGCGTACTGTATTTAAAAAGAGAACACACTGCTCGCAAATAGCATGTGTAAACAGAAACAGGATTTTCTACATTTTCAATGATATCCCTGCCTAAAACAACCTTCAATCTGAAGGAAAAAGTACAGTTTTGTACCTACCATAAATGTAGATGTTCGAGGATTCCCTTGCTGCAGTCCTGACAATTGGGTATAGTCCGCGTCCCAGTCGGCCCGAATACCAGAGTATAAGGCTGACGTCGGTCATGGCGCCTTAGACTGGCGTCAGTACGTCAGGGTACTAATGCGCATGACCGACGTCATTTCCTCAGTCTTTTCTTGCCCCAGATGTCAGAAGACCCAAAAAGACAAGTCCCAAAAACAACCTGCACCAAAAAACATGTACAATATATACAGTAATATATACAAAAATATAAGCATGTAAACTCACCTACACAACCACCCTGAAACACAGAGGGGAAGGAGGGAGGGTAAATTGGACTGCAGCAAGGGAATCCTCGAACATCTACATTTATGGTAGGTACAAAACTGTACTATGTTCTTCGTCTTCCCTTGCTGCAGTCCTGACAATTGGGTAGAATCCCAAAGCAGAGGTAAGGGAGGCTGGCAAATTATAAAGTAGCAGGAGCTGACAACATGCCTTGTAAAACAGCTGTGGCAAAACCAGCTCTAGTCTTAGAGTATATAGGCAGGTGATAATGCCTAGAGAAAGTATGCACTGAACTCCAAGTAGCTGCCTCCAGAATATCCTTAGTTGCCACCCCCCTGAGAAATGCTGTTGAAGTGGCAGTAGCCGTAGTGGAATGAGGCCTAATCCCAGCTGGAACCTCTTTGCCATGATGGGAATAACAAAATGCAATGCAAAAGCCAATCCACCTAGAAATAGTTTGTTTTGACACAGGCTTGCCCTGTGAACTTAAAGCAAAAGAAACAAGTAACTGCTGAGACTGCCTAAAATCTTTAGTCCTGCTCAAATAGTAACGCAATTGCCTGTGTACATCTAAAGTGTGTAAAATCTTCTCCCCTTTATTTTGAGGATCTGCAAAAAACGTAGGCAAATGAATAGTTTGGTTTAAAGCCACACTAGAAACCACCTTAGGCATAAAGGAAGGATTAGTACGTAAAGATACCCTGTCCTTATGGAAAATCAAGAAGGGCTCTACTGCCATAAGGGCCTGCAACTCAGACACCCTTCTTGCAGAAGTAATAGCCAACAGAAAAGCAGTCTTCCATGACAAATATTTCAATTCAGCAGTAGCTGCAGGCTCAAAAGGTTGTAGAGTAAGTTTTTCCAACACAAAATTGAGATCCCAAGCAGGAGTAGGAGCTCTACGTGGGGGTCTTATATTCTTTGCCCCTCTAAGAAACTGCTTGAACAAAGGATGCGAAAACAAAGGTGGGTCACAATCATAGTGAGCTGAAATTGCTGCAGCATGAATCTTTATGAAAGAGAAAGACAAACCTTTGTCCAATAATTCAGTAAGATATTGAAGAGCCACACTCAAATTAGGCTCTGAAATCTCCAAATTCTTTGCTGTACCATTGCAGCTTCCTCATATGCAGTTTGGCATTGGGAAGCACCAGAATACAAGATGCCATGAACCCTAATGCTTGAAGGACTGTCCTTGCAGTCAGCACGGACTGATGAGATAGTTGATGGAAGTAAAGTGACAGACTCTTTTGTTTGTCCGGGGTTAAAAAGGCCATCTGGGCTGCTGTATTCAGTCTCACACCCAGAAAGCACATGTCTTGAGAGGGTACTAGACTGGACTTTATTTCGTTCACAGAATACCCTAGGCATCTTAGCACTGCTATGACATATTCCAGATGCTGTAGAAGGTGTTCCTTTTCTTGAGCCAGAATCAGGCAGTCGTCCAAGTAAGGATAAATTTGAATGCCTTGAAGCCTGAAGTAAGCTATCACTGGAGCCAGAACCTTTGTGAATACTCTGGGCGCAGTAGATAAGCCAAAGGGCAATGCAGAGAACTGATAATGAAAATCTCCAGTTCGAAACCGCAAATACTTTCTGCAACTTAGCCTTATGGGCACATGAAGGTAAGCTTCCTTGAGATCCAAAGTTACCATCCAGTGATCCTTGCCCAGCAGAGGTAGCAGTTGCTGTAACGTCAACATCTTGAACTTGGGAATGTCCAGATAAGTGTTGAGGATAGATAAATCCAAAATTGGTCTCCACGTGTTCCCCTTCTTTGGTACTAGGAACAGGCGAGAATAAAATCCGAAGCCCCTTTCTGACACAGGGACTGGCTGAATAGCCCCTATCTGGAGTAACTGAGAAACTTGCTTGTGAGCTTCTTTTCTTTGTGGAGGAGGAACATCTGGCATGCCTTTGAAAGGGGGCATTGTGTGGAAATAAAATCTGTACCCGTGATGAATGATATCCAGCACCCATCTGTCTTGAGTGATTAAATCCCAATTTTCTTTGAAAAGAGACAATCTTCCTCCCAAAGGAGCTGCCAGACGAGAGTCCACTGGCAGCTGAAAAGGCAGGTCATTGGTTCTGCTTACGAAAGGACTGACCCCTGCCCTCACCAGAAGTCTGAGCAGGTGAACTGTCTGATCTAGGCCTAAACGAACCTTGAGCCCTGCCCCTACCACGTCTAGACCTACCCCTAGACTGGGAACCATAAGCAGGATATGTCCACCCCTTAGCAGGCCAATTTCTACTAAACTCGGAGGCTGCACCTGCAAAAAATCTTTAACAGTCTGCATAGACTTAGCTTTGTCCTCCATTTTCTTTAAAACTGCTTCCACAGGCGGTCCAAACAACAGATCAGACTGTAAAGGAGCATCCAAAATCCTGGTCTTAACATGCTCAGCTAAATTCTGATCCTTCAACCATGCATGTCTGCGAAGAACAGAACTAGTAGCAGCCACCCTCGAGGAGGCCTGAACAGCATCAAAACCACACTGCAAAGAATGCTTACCCACTTGTTCAGACACATGAACCAAATCCAGCAATTCTTTACACTCAATACCTTCCGCCAAAGCATCCACCTTAGATTTCAATTGTGAAAGGAGATAATTCTGATATTTCAGCATATGAAATTGACAATTCAACACCATCATGGCTAGAGTGGAAGAAGTATATACTTTCTTACCCCACATATCCAAAGCCCTTGCCTCTTTATCAGAGGGTACAGGATTTTTAACCACAGAAGCTTTAACACCTTTAGGCCCCTGAGAAACAGTTTCTGGGTCCGCCCTGGGACTCTTAAACAAATACTTATGAGCTTGGGCACCCTATAATACCTATCAGGCTTAACAGGAGCAGGAGGCAAGGAATCAGGGTTCAGAGAAGCCTCTGCAAAAACATCCTCCACCACATTCAGCACAGGAGGAATAGCTAAGGGCCTATGCTGGGGCAAAAACAAGAATTCCCTAAGCCTTTTCTGGAGTCAGAGTAATCTTGGCCTTCCCATTTAAAGTGCTCCCTCATGGAGTGAAGAGTCTCTGAAAATGAAAAATCCTCAGGAGGAGAAGCTGAAGGAGTGGAATCATCCACATCAGAATCAGAATAAGTAGGAAACTCTTGCAAGTCTTCCACAGAAGACTCTGAAGCCTGTGAACACTGTTCAAAACTATCAAACTCCTGTTCCACCCTAGGCCTCTTATCAGGTGGGGCATAGAACCTCTAATCAGAGTAATCAAATCTTCTGCCATTTTAAGCATATGTTTCTTAGGCACAGAGCCGAAATGCTAGGAGAAGCCCCTACAGAAGCTGAACTTGGCCTTCCTCTAAAAGAAGCTTTGGCAACAGAAGGAGAGGCCCTAACTACCTTGGGAAGAGAGGGAAGAACAGTTACCTGAGAAGCCCCTCAGCCTGGCCTACCTCCTGAGAGGGCACATCCTGTAACAGTAAAGTATCTGCCTGAGACTCCATAGAGACTCCTGGCAAAACCTCTGGCTCCCCTGAGCCTTCTAAAGGACCGGCGTCCGGGACTGCCGGTTCCTCACCCCTAGACTTCACTGTTTTGTCCTTGCGCTTCTTAGATGAAGCAGGCGTCGGAGCATCCGACGGCATAGTATAATTGCAACGCTTTCCAAACACTAACCTAGCACAATCAAGCCTCCTCTTAATAGTGCGCTTGTTAAATCTAGCACAAGAGCGGCAACCAACAACGTCGTGCTCAGGCCCTAAACAAGGTATACACAATGTATGATAATCCCTATGCGGTATCTGCTTCCCACAAGAAATACAGTTATTCACTTTTTCTGACATCCGGTTAAATACTGAGGCAAGAAAAACCAAAATGTTCTAACGGGTTACTTAGCCAACTCTGTATTCGGTCTGAAACTCCGGTTTCGGAAAATCTCAGAACGCCAACCTGCACTCGCAAAATTGCTTCTGCATCGGACCATGCGGCAAAAAAGACTGAGGAAATGACGTCGGTCATGCGCATTAGTACCCTGACGTACTGACGTCAGTCTAAGGCGCCATGACCGACGTCAGCCTTATACTCTGGTATTCGGGCCGACTGGGACGCAGACTATACCCAATTGTCAGGACTGCAGCAAGGGAAGACGAAGAACATCACACTGACATCATCACAGCATTACTGTTTATATTTGCACATCGGGAAGCGAACAGTATTGCTGCAAAAATCTGGTTGCGATAGTACGGAAATAGACTTTAGATATTTTGATCTCATTGCTATTTTATGTAAGCTTTTGGGGTTACAGAATATGAATATAACTAACTTTTCTAAATGTATACTTGTTTTGTTGTAGGATTTGATATTATTTACTTTATGCTGTCTAATACTTAATCACTTGATATAAAATTTTGTTTTAGGTTGGCAATTTCTTTTTGTATGTCAATTAGACTTTTATCCCATTCTTTCCTTTTTAAAGGGTACCAGCTCTTAATTTTTCCATAAATGACAACCTTTAAGGTGTCCCATAAAATCATGCTTTGACCAAACTGAAAGATACTCTAACCGGGATTATAACTATGATGCTCATAATAATTTTGTAAACAGTACAAGAACATCAGACAGAGAGAGGAAAAATGAACGAAGAAAAATGTACGTAGTTACTTCATATAATGCTTTTTCTGACCCACAAGTTATTAAACAACTTTGGCCTTTCTTGCTTAGATTTAGGGTATTTGTTACTACCTTGTTTACATCCTATTTTTTCTTTTACCAGAGGCAGGAACATACAAGATATAATAGTTCATAAATTTATTAAACCTGTAGAAAGTTTATATAAAGAAGTTATTGTTCAAGGAATGAGTGCTTGTACTGAATGTTCTGTATGCAATTATATAGTAAACTTTTTTATTTATATTAATGGGATTAGCTTTAATCCTACAGGAAATTATAACTGCTGTAGCCTAATATAATTCATGCTTTGAGGTGTCCCTGCAGTCTTTTCTATACAGGAGAAACTAAAAGATCCCTTAACATTAGACTGCAGAAGGGCATTAAAGATATTAGACTAGAGAAAATAACCAGTCCTGTTTCTGTACATTTTAAAACTTTTCATAACAGCAACCCAGAGTTTAGGGCCAGTATTTTGAAACAAGTTACCGTTAATACTGATGATTTAAATGTTAAAACTAGGTTGCTGTATAAATAAAATATTTATATTTTAAAATATGGCACTTTAAGCCCTTCGGGGTTAAACTCAGAATGCACATGGAAACTTTTGATTTAATTGATGTTATTGGTCTCAGTTTAATGTTTTATTATAGAATTGTTTAACTGTGATTCTTAATGAGTTTATTTTAAGTGTATATACTTGGCTTTAGTTCTTGAATTTTGTACTCCTGGAAGGCAATTCTGCCAAAGTGCTAGGAGAGAAGTGAAGTGTTCAGTAAAACTGAGCTTTGACCTGCACTGGATTGTGTGGCACTGGCTTTTTTTGTTGTTTTGAAGAGCAAGGTGATTTTATGTCATTTTAAGTATCTTTCAAGTTTGTGTTGATATAGTGTTTTGCAACAGAAGACACTAAAACCTTTAGAGTTTTTCATCTTGTGACAGAATGCAATTAAAATCACCTGCAAAACTCACTTCTCCTCTGGAGTGTAAGTAATGGTGTCCAAAATATTTCTTCACTTTTCCTGTACCAATTCTGGGAATCCAATAGTAATTAGAGTGTGTATAAAATTTTTTTTTCAAGTTTAATTACTGCTAATGCAATCATTCCATCTTTATCCATGTACAAGTCTAATCTCAGGTACTTGTAAGCCTTTTTTCCAAAGAATTAAGACACCCCTTCTTTTATGTTTAAATTGGGAACTACTCAATATTACATAGTTCCTTAGTAATAATTTAAGTCTTGTGATATTAGGTGTTTCTTGGAGAAAAACTATATCTGCTTTAAGCAAGGAAAGGTATTTGTTCACACTAGCTCTCTCTATAGGATTATTTAGCCCATTTATATTTATGGACAAGAGTTTAAAAGTTGACATTGATTGTTATGTTGTGTGTTACACAAATTTGCAGAATGGCTTCCTACTTTAGTTTTAAAACCATTTAAATATTATTTGTTATGGATGAAACTACTATAAAATCAGAGCCCTCAACAATATGTACATTAAAAACCTCTATTCATGGAACCTAATCTTCCTGGCTTTATATGTTCTCCATATAAAAGCCACAAATCTGCCTAACCATATCATCTCATGGTAACTTTCTACTACTCAAATGAAGTTTTAGGAGGAGAGAAACAGATACAAGAATAAAAAGCATGCAAGAGAGGAAAGATAAAATTAATATTTATAATAGCAAATCTGTGTATAGATGAGAAATATATTTTCATTCATCTGATTAAAATTAATTATAAGCTAGAATGACAAGTGTAACATGTTAGTCTAATCATGTTGCTATCTTACATATAATCAATAGTTAATCAATTTGGGGGGGGGGGTACATTGTATAAAACATTTCTATTGCCTCGTACGACATTAAAGGCTAGTATCACTACAATATGACGACTAGACACAAACTGTATCCTAAGTACAAATTAAATCTTGTCTGATGTAACTGACGTACCTTTATTTACCGCCAACTCCTAACAGGTGTAGGTACAAGTATATTTTAACTGTTTCAGGAAACAGGTTTTCTGCTACATGGGACCCTGTTCAATTTGGTCTATTTACAAAGTACAGCAATACCAAAAACAATTAAATATTGTCAGGTGTACAATATATTTGACTCTGATTAATCTTTGCTGTTATACAGTATTACATGCAAGTCATGAATGAGCACTTAAAATATCCAAGTTATATATATTAAATTGAAATGAATTCCCATACTTTGGCAAATCTCACATCTTAAATATTTAGATGACATCATAGTTAACTATAACATTTACCACAACTGCTCACTGCAGTCTTCCATGAGAGAAATCTACCACGTTTACTAATGGAACAAATAAGCTTGACTCTATTCAAGTAGTGTTCTTATGTCTATTAGCATTGTAGTTAGTTATCACATTAAGCACACAGAGAAAAATAAGTTTGAAATATGTAAACATGGCCATTATTACCAATTTTATTATGAATTTTGTGTGCCTATTGAATTTATTGTTAAATCAGTGCTTTAATATATACAACCGATTGTCTTTTCTGCTATACGTGGTCAAGCTAACTATATATATTTCTATAAAAACTTAAGTGACCAACTTGAGTCAGTTGAACAGAAAACTACTTTAACAACGAACCACAAAGCACACAGCCAACAGAGCTTGGATCCCAGGAACGAAAAAATAATAAAATGAAGTAAATCCAATCACAAAACGCTGTAATGGGATCCTGATGGCGCAATCTATTTGCACAAAACACCAACCAAATGTAACAGTTCGTTGTAACAGTTGTAACAGTTCCAAATATAAAAAAGACTCACAAAGCGTATATCACATTTAATTGTGACCGTTTATTAAAGTAAGCGCTTTCACCCGAAGGCTTCCTCAGACTTTTAAAATAATTAATTGTAAAGCACATTTAAAAACACTACATTAGTATCTCATTGGTCATGCTATATTCAGAACTTACAGCGAGAATAAGGCAATTCACGTTCCAATCAACCATTGAATACGCATTTAACAATGCGCAAAAACACAATCTAAATGCAGAGTAAAAACATATAAAAATAGTACAAAACTGTCTGCCAAACTAGCGCTACTTATATAATCTAAAAACATATAACTAAAACCCTAATATGAAAACTACAACATATTCACTATACATATAATCCACTAGTCAGTTTGTGAAACCAACAGAACAGTTGTACACAAAGCATTTACGTATAGTGTATAAGGGAAATACAATAAAAATGTAAACAAAATAAACATGTGTATAAAATGTGACAATTACAAGCGACATAACATTACCTATGTGCACAAATTCAAACGCATAAAGATAAGAACATGGCCACAGGAAAAATCTTGAGACCTACTACCAGTTCAAGTTACAATCTTTACATAAATCTCAGTTATAATTTAACAGAGAATGCTAGCTAGCATAAAAGCTAAATGCAAAAGCTAGAATTAATCTATTCACTGTAATAAATTTATAAACTGATTATAACACGTTAAGTGTCTGGACTGATGATGGAAAAATACAATTTTTTATTGACTAAAGTCCCCCAACAATTATAAAACGTTGAGCCCCTATCAGTCATCCAAATAATCAGAAAAATTATGTTAACAACAGATATAAATATAGAAAGTCTCCTACGATGAATAAAAAGGAGAGCACGTAAATGCATCCCTAATTCATATATATATATATATATATATATATATATATATATATATATATATATATACATATATATATACACATATACATATATACATATACACATATACACACACACACACACACACACACACACACACACACACACACATGTATTCCCACAAACTATAACCAACCCATGAACAAAGATATCAGAAATCAACTAAGCTAGTGACATGGGGGCCAACTAAATAGGAGGCACATGCACTTGTCAGCATACCATGTCATTTCCTAGGTCTATTAACTCTTTTCTTCCTCAATATTGGTTTGACCTGAATCTTGTCGTTAAGACCTGGTGCCCTGTCAGCCCTGCATCTAATAATCCATCTAAGTTCATTTTCTAACGTATAATTTATCAAATCTCCTCCTCTCATTTTCAAAAATGACCTGTAACACACAAAAACTAAACGTGTGTGTATTTCCTGACGCAGTGCAATGTTTAGCTACAGCATTATTCAAGGTTCCAAGCCTTCTAATGATAAATATGTTCCCTAATACGCTCTCTTAGGGATCTATGGGTTTTTCCAATATAGAATGAGGCGCACATTGTGCATCTCGCTAAATATATCACATTGGTGCTGGTACAAGTAGTGCCTGTATGTAATCTAAATACACGTTTAGTTACAGGATGAGCAAAAGTCAAGCTCGTATCAATATAAGAACATTGATTGCATCTACTACAAGGTATGGTATTGTAATCATACAGATTTTCAGTATCATGGTAAAATATATTTTTTGGACCACATAACATACCTTTGAGATTCGGCTTATTTTTATAAGCAACCTTTGGAGCTGGACCTACCAAATCACCAATCTTGTTATCTAATAACAAGACATCCCAATGTTTCCTCATGGACTCTCTTGTAAACAACACATCTTTAGTGAAAAACATTGTAGCTCTCACTTCATGTGTACCTGAAAGGGGGGGGGGGGTTCAAAAGTTACTGATGGTTCTGAAAAATAAGGTCTAGCTCTATTAGATCTCATGGCACTCACTTCTGACACCACCTGTTCAAATTTAGGGACTCCGTATCCCCTGTTGCTAAAACTATTTATCAGAAGGTCCAGTTCTTTCAAATATCCTTCATCCGAGGGATTCAGTCTAGAAGCCCTCATGACTTGTCCCTTCATTACATTTTGGAAAACATACCTCGGAAGTATTTAGGAGCCCAGTACTCAACCTACAGATATTAACATCAAGGTAGGATATCTCATAAAGAGAATAATTAAGGGTGAACCTCAAAAAATCAGTGGACCTATTCATTTTTTCAACAAAGGTCAACAGACCCTCAATATTTCCTAACCAAATCATAAAAAGGTAGTCGACAAACCTCCTATATAGGCCAGCATGTTCACTATAACCTTCAGCTTGGAACAAATATTCATGCTCCCATTTTGCCATAACAAGGTTGGCGTAGCTATTGGCACAAGAAGTGCCCATAGCTATGCCATCACCTTGTATAAAAAGGTCATCCCCAAACATGAAAATATTAGAATATAGAACAGTCTCTAAGAGTAAAGTTAACATGTCTATCCTCTCTGGACTATAACTTGATTTAGTACATAAATACTGTGATATAAGAGAAATACCTTGGTCATTGGGTATCACTGTTCTTCAATATAAAGGGGTTCGCATCTACTATAGGTCGTAGATAATATTCTTAAAAAAAAAAAAAAAAATCGATAGGGGTTCAGTAGCCCAGCCTTGTACGGCAACTATTGGGCGCATAGGAGGTTTATGTAAAGATTTATGGACTTTTGGAAGTCCCTGTATTATAGGTATACGGGGATTCTTAATCTTAAAATAATTGTATAACTCCTCATCTATCACTTTAAGTAACAAATCAAGCATGTTATATATTTGAAAGACTTTCTCAGTCACTTCACTCATTCCAATCCTATTATAGAAACGTGTTTCACTCAACATATCATACATGCTATCTTTGTAGTCCACTAAATCCATAATAACGATGGGTCCACCCTTATCTGCTGGTCTAATTGCTATCGTGTTATCTTTTCGCAGGCCCATTAATGCCTGTCGTTGTTCATAATTCAAATTGTACTTATGATGAACATTAATATTATTTTCAAAGTACTCATATATATCATTTTCCACCAATTCCATAAATGTTTCTACTAAGGGATGTAATTGTGGAATATACACACTATTGGGACGAAACCTCATTGTCTTATCCTCACTACTATTGACACCAAAATCCAATTTCAATTGTAAATTTCTAGCGAATAATTTATCAATGATGGAATCAACTACATTGCTTCTATTGGTTGGAATGAAACTGAGACCTTCCTCAAGCACCTGTGTTTCATGCAGAGTCAATACTTTATGTGAGAGATTAATGATTAGTGACTTATTGTCTTTTCCCACATTTTCTTCAATGTCGGGCCCTGCTGCTCTCCCCCTGAGCCCTTCCTTTTGTGTCTGCCTCTGCTCGCAGAACGTTGTCTCCCCGTGTATGTATACTGGGCTATGGGGAAAGGGGTATTGGCCCTATTACTTTTATTGTTACTGGATGTAGAAGGTACAGCATTGGTAACTGTTTTTCTTCTGACAACATCCAGCACTTCTTTTTCATTAGATGGATTAATGTCAGAACCATTATTCCCTGTGGTCATACTATTAACAAGATTAATCATAGTGGGGGGAGTCGGTATGTTATGATTAGACACACCTTCGCTCTCCCCATTCACTTGCTCACAACGATTCACATTATTCGTAATACTGTTACTACGGTTATTAACTGGTCTGTTGGTTAACTGATTAACATTAACTGTAGAAACATGCTGTACATTCAAATTCATTGCCCATTTCAGTATGTTGTCTAGGCCAAGTAAATACGTTACAATTATTAAAGTCTCTTAGGTCACGTAATATTTTAGTTTTCTTCTGTTCAAGGAGTCGTTTTTCGAACATAACATTGTCCAATACTCTTTCTAATTTGAGTCAACGGAGTCAGCTGAATAGCTCATTCTAACATTATCATATATTTCGTTCACATGGCTTCTTAATGCTTCCTCTTCAGGTTTAAAGAAGTCTAAGAGTCTCATATAATTGAAACTCAACTCGAGATTAAGTCTTTGCCATTTGTATAGTAACTCTGGAAATTTGTTACCTGTAGTGGGCATAGTAACTCTGGAAATTTGTTACCTGTAGTGGGCATCTTAAGGATTCTTAAACCCCTAGGAACAATTTTCTTTGCCAAACAAGCCTCGAAATGTTGGCGCTGAAGTTGGAGCTTTTTCAGCTTCAACAATTCCATTTCCAGCTTACTTAGTTCTTCCGTTAGATTCAACAAATTCTCGTCGCTTTCAACCGCAATATCATGCTCCAAGACGGGTTCATAGTCCATGAGCGCATTCTCCCTTCCTGTCACGCATACTTGAAACCTTTCGGTCCTCGGATTGGATACGCCCAAAACGTTGGGCACATATGGTAATTCAACGTTCTGAAGTGTACTTTCAGCCATCCTCTTAGGCTGGTGCGATAAAAACAACAAGTCAAAGCAACAACGAACCACAAAGCACACAGCCAACAGAGCTTGGATCCCAGGAACGAAAAAATAATAAATGAAGTAAATCCAATCACAAAACGCCATAATGGGATCCTGATGGCGCAATCTATTTGCACAAAACACCAACCAAATGTAACCGTTCCAGTTGTAACAGTTCCACATATAAAAAGACTCACAAAGCATATATCACATTTAATTGTGACCGTTTATTAAGTAAGCGCTTTCACCCGAAGGCTTCCTCAGACTTTAAAATAATTCATTGTAAAGCACACTTAAAAACACTACATTAGTATCTCATTGGTCATGCTATATTCAGAACTTACAGCGAGAATAAGGCAATTCACATTCCAATCAACCATTGAATACGCAATATTATCTACGACCTATAGTAGATGCGAACCCCTTTATATTGAAGGACAGTAAGCAGTTTTTAATAGACTTATATGACTACACTAAACAGTTGAATGATAATCAACATTATTATTTAGTGACGTTAGACGTAGTCTGTTTACTGTGATATCCAATGACCAAGGTATTTCTCTTATATCACAGTATTTATGTACTAAATCAAGTTATAGTCCAGAGAGGATAGACATGTTAACTTTACTCTTAGAGACTGTTCTATATTCTAATATTTTCATGTTTGGGGATGACCTTTTTATACACTGCGATGGCGTAGCTATGGGCACTTCTTGTGCCAATAGCTACGCCAACCTTGTTATGGCGAAATGGGAGCATGAATATTTGTTCCAGGCTGAAGGTTATAGTGAACATGTTGGCCTATATAGGAGGTTTGTCAACGACCTTTTTATGATTTGGTTAGGAAATATGGAGGGTCTGTTGACCTTTGTTGAAAAAATGAATAGGTCCACTGACTTTATGAGGTTCACCCTTAATTATTCTCTTGATGAGATATCCTACCTTGATGTTAATATCTGTAGGTTGAGTACTGGGCTCCTAAATACTTCCATACACCGTAAGTTATGCTACAGGAACACCTTTTTGCATAGGGAAAGTATGCATCCGAGGTATGTTTTCCAAAATGTAATGAAGGGACAAGTCATGAGGGCTTCTAGACTGAATCCCTCGGATGAAGGATATTTGACAGAACTGGACCTTCTGAGAAATAGTTTTAGCAACAGGGGATATGAAGTCCCTAAATTTGAACAGGTGGTGTCAGAAGTGAGTGCCATGAGATCTAATACAGCTAGACCTTATTTTTCAGAACCATCAGTAACTTTTGAAACCCCCCCTTTCAGGTACACATGAAGTGAGAGCTACAATGTTTTTCACTAAAGATGCGTTGTTTACAAGAGAGTCCATGAGGAAACATTGGGATGTCTTGTTATTAGATAACAAGATTGGTGATTTGGTAGGTCCAGCTGCAAAGGTTGTTTATAAAAATAAGCAGAATCTCAAAGGTATGTTATGTGGTCCAAAAAATATATTTTACCATGATACTGAAAATCTGTATGATTACAAATACCATACCTTGTGGTAGATGCAATCAATGTTCGTATATTGATACGAGCTTGACTTTTGTTCATCCTGTAACTAAACATGCATTTAGATCACATACAGGCACTAGTTGTACCAGCACCAATGTGATATATTTAGAGAGATGCACAATGTGCGCCTCATTCTATATTGGAAAAACCCATAGATCCCTAAGAGAGCGTATTAGGGAACATATTTATCATTATAAGGCTTGGAACCTTGAATAATGCTGTAGCTAAACATTGCACTGCATCAGGAAACACACACACGTTTAGTTTTTGTGTGTTACAGGTCATTTTTGAAAATAAGAGAGGAGGAGATTTGATAAATTATACGTTAAAAAATGAACTTAGATGGATTATTAGATGCAGGGCTGACAGGGCACCAGGTCTTAACGACAAGATTCAGGTCAAACCAATATTGAGGAAGAAAAAGAGTTAGACCTAATGACATGGTATGCTGACAAGTGCATGTGCCTCCTATTTAGTTGGCCCCCATGTCACTAGCTTAGTTGATTTCTGATGTCTTTGTTCATGGGTTGGTTATAGTTTGTGGGAATACATGCATGTATGTATATAATTATATATATGAATTAGGGATGCATTCACGTGCTCTCCTTTTTATTCATCGCAGGAGCCTTTCTATATTTATATTTGTTGTTAACATCATTTTTCTGATTATTTGGATGACTGATAGGGGCTCAACGTTTTATAATTGTTGGGGGACTTCAGTCAATAAAGAATTGTATTTTTCCATCATCAGTCCAGACACTTAAATTTATAAACCGATTATAACACGTTATTACAGTGAATAGATTAATTCTAGCTTTAGCGTTTAGTTTTTATGCTAGCTAGCATTCTCTGTTAAATTATAACAGAGATTTATGTAAAGATTGCAACTTGAACTGGTAGTAGGTCTCAAGATTTTTCCTGTGGCCATGTTCTTATCTTTATGCGTTTGAATTTGTGCATATAGGTAATGTTATGTCGCCTGTAATTGTCACATTTTATACATATGTTTATTTTGTTTACATTTTTATTGTATTTCCCTTATATACTATACGTAAATGCTTTGTGTACAACTGTTCTGTTGGTTTCACAAACAGACTAATGGATTATATGTATAGTGAATATGTTGTAGTTTTCATATTAGGGTTTTAGTTATATGTTTTTAGATTATATAAGTAGCGCTAGTTTGGCAGACAGTTTTGTACTATTTTTATATGTTTTTACTCTGCATTTAGATTGTGTTTTTGCGCATTGTTAAAGGCGTATTCAATGGTTGATTGCAACGTGAATTGCCTTATTCTCGCTGTAAATTCTGAATATAGCATGACCAATGAGATACTAATGTAGTGTTTTTAAATGTGCTTTGCAATGAATTATTTTAAAAGTCTGAAGAAGCCTTCGGGTGAAAGCGCTTACTTTAATAAACGGTCATAATTAAATGTGATATATGCTTTGTGAGTCTTTTTATATTTGGAACCGTTACAACTGGAACTGTTACATTTGGTTGGTGTTTTTTTGCAAATAGATTGCGCCATCAGGATCCCATTACGGCGTTTTGTGATTGGATTTAGAAAACTACTTTAATTCTTAACTGAAATGACCTAGAGCAACTTTAACAGATACCACAGAACAGCCCATTAACCAGGTATCTCTTCCTCCAGGTTGGTGAAGGTGAGATTTGTATATCAGAATAATTAGTCATCAATAACTAGACCACCATCATGGGAGCTAGAGACATCAATTCAAGAACTAAAGACTGCGCATCTCTATCTGGAAGTAAATCTCCACTAAGAGGGGTAAATGGCACATCTCTTTTCTTTCAGTGATGTAATAAGTGCCTAACATTATAATGGTTATACGGCATCAATTCACTTGTAAAGGAAGAGATTAAGTTATTCTAATAGTATATAATATAGTAATGTACAAATGTGCACAAGTGCATAGATCTTCTGGTCACAACCATTTTAAAGGAAAGAAACATTCATGTGAATGATGCACAACCTTATTAAAATCTGCATGACTAATAGCAGAACAAGATTAAAACAAGCAGCTACACCTCAAAGAATTCTTTCCTTTCATGTTTTTTGTATCACAATAATAAGCACACTGACTTTAAAATACATTAGTGTTTGGCTACTTATTCAAAAGACATGCGTTTGTAGAAATATATCCGGAGTATACAAAACTGCCTAAAAACAGTGTCTGTAAACACTTTTATCCATGTCTGAAATCTGTTACTTTGCACGTACTAGCAGCAGTGTACAGATTCCCCTTGTATCAACTTCAGTTATCCTTACGATGTTTTAAACAACTGTTTTAACAACGGACGTATTTAGTACAAATTTAAAATATACACAAATATGAATTGTGTTTACTTACAGGCATGTTTTCTGAAGAGAAAAGTTATTTTAATGTTTTAGCAGCGAATTCTGACTTTTCCACCTTTCCAATTGAATCGTAGAGCTTCCTGTAATGTTCAAAGGCCAGTGGCCATATCTAGGATACCAACTCAGCAGTTTCTCCACAAGAGAACGCCACTTAGCTTATGCAGGTACTCGAGCCAAGCTCAAAAGTCAACAAACGCAGGATTTCAAAGGCGAGATAGCGAGAAAATTTACTTGCAAAGTGAAGCTTTTGGTACAACAGTCTCGCAGGTGTGATATACATGCCACGAATAAAACAAAACTTTCTCATGCCTACTCTAGTTTCAGGAAGTTAATTTAGCAATTTACAAGAGCAGTAAACCTATTTGTATAGCTGCTTTCCTTGCAATACAGGAAAAATATCGGACACCAAAAACCAACAAATTATTATATGTATATAATGACCAAGCTTACATATGTTAAGTCTAAACAGCAGCAGTACAAGACAGACCAGTGTATCAAATGCTTTAACAGTATAGAATATGGATTTTATATCAACCTTAACCTTTACAAACAAAACATCTCCAGTGACATTTTCCCCTTGTCTACATTAAACTATATAAAATAATAATGGAGTGGTAATCAAAATGTTGGCCATCATATATTTACTGTACAACTATAAATACACCTGTATCTACAGGTTTTTTTTAGATGTTCTCAAACATTTATGTATTGCAGAAGTTGCCATTTCACCAAAAGTGTCTAAAAGACTAATACATTTAACTCAACATTTGATCACTATAGTTTAGATACTCTAAATTGGCCCTAGGCATGAGCACATGCATGTGTGTGCCTTCCGTGGAAGGTTGGGCGCCGGGCTGGCAACTCGACACCATAAAACTCTACTGCCAATCATGAGCGTACAGGTGATCCGCTGTGGCAACCCGTAACTGGGAAAAGCCGAAAGAAGTTTAGATCAAAAATAAAAACCTTTTGTAAGTCATTACATAAGTCACGTCATAACAGAACAAGAAAGCATTACTTTTGTTGTTGTTGTAATTAAGGAAACAAACCGTTTATCTTGACTTTATATAAATTTCACAATGATGGATCTTGGTTGAGCGACTTTGTTATAAGAAGTGACAGTGGATAGATATCTATGGGTTCTTTCGATGCCGCAAGAGAGCTGTTTTAAGGCATCACTGAATGGCTTTTATTTGTTCTGCAGAATCTTTGATTTTGTCCACTTTAAGGTCTAGTCCGTCTATTTTCAGTATTCGGTCTTGAATATTTGTTAGTATTGATTGTAGTTCTTTTTTCATAGAGTTTTCTTGGTGGGTGGATTTTGCAAGACTCCTCTTTCTTCAGTGTAAAGTTCTCTCCTTCTTTGAAGTCTGACAGGAAAATATAAAAATTATCTGCTGGAAAAAAAAACACCAATAGATAGCCTGATACTTGTAGAATGTAGACAGATATATCTTGTAGGATGTTATTGGTGAATTTAACATCTAATTCCTGTCAGAAGATTACCGATACTACAGAGCAAAAAATTTGTGCTGCTTTCAGTGCGCAATCTAAGCCACACCACCAACTGTAAATTCTTTGAGACCTCTTGCTCCTTCTGCTACTGGAACTGGGTATCCTTTGCAAATCCACTACCCTGGGCCGCCAATATTAACCTTTCGCCTTTTGGTTTTAAATTCACCTCTCAACCATTCCTGCATCAAATACGGACAGACGTGATGTTGTTCTACGAGTTTTCTGTACTTGCAACTACATTTATGCCTTTTCCACATTTCTTGCTTTCTCATCAGGTCCTTCACCTTATATTCTTTTTGTTTTTTGGCACATTCAATTGTCGACTGATTTTTTGTCTACTTCTTGTTTGATTTCCAGTGCTGTTCGACACCAATATACTTCTAAATTAAGCAGGAAGTCCTCTTTGACCCGTTCTCTTTGTGGTTTAAAATACGTACTAGGTTTGGATTTGGTCAGGTCAGCAAATGTGTATGCACTCCTAAAATTGCAGGTCTAAACATTTAACCAATTTTTTGAGGATGCCCACATCTCCTTCAGAAAAACAGACTATATAATATTGGTATACACTGACTTTTATAAATCACCTATTAAGCATTTTTCTCATTTTCCTGTACAAAATGAGAAATATCTTTTGGGGCCAGTTAGTCACCACAAAACTATGTTAGAACAGGAAGAGCAAATTGGTTTATAGCTTGAACTGTTATTTTCTGGAAGCCAAGGTGTAACCATGACCTAATCTGTTAAGTGTACAGCTTAATGGGTTAAGGGCAAGACAAAAGAGCAGTGGTGACAATCACCTGGTAATTATCCCTTATCCCATGGATAAACATTCAAAGACCTATATAGTTTGCAGCTAAACCATGATAAAGAATAAAGTGGCTTGCCTCTGTTCCATGGTCATTGTAAAGTAACAGAGCACTGCAGGGTATACCTTATACATTTGTAAGCACTCCTTTATCCGAATTATGCTTATGTTAATCTGGAACCAGAGATTTTTTTTTGTAAAATGCTCTCACTGGAATATAAATAAATAAAAAGCTACTTGTACGTCCTACTTGCATGTCCAAGGCAGCCATTTAGAATTCATCAAACATAGTTTGTTACCATCCTGCAAATGTAACTTTAGCAACAGAAACACAGCTAGTACAAGAATTACTCTGGAATAAAAAGCCTTACCCTCTGAGCCAAGTACACCTCAGGTAATGTTTTCCGGTTAACCCACTTACTGCAAAGGTTGCTGTACTTGCTGAAATGGTGTTTGCAGAATGAACTGCATTTGAAAAAAAAAAAATCCCTTGTGCAACATCAACATAACGATAAGCAAACTGCAGTGTGTGAACTTACTGCAACTACCAGCTTTTCTATTCTATAAGTAACAACTTTCCTGTTTCATGTGAATTATGAAATCATGACTATTCAAACGTTTTAAATATTGTGTCAGCTTCCTGGGAAAAGGGGGGGGGGGGGTAATAAGATGATTTACTTTCCAGTCATAAAACAGTATTTCTTTTTTTAAAAGATTGTGTCAGGGGAAATTGAGGCTAAAGTAACCATGAGTATTCTTCCAAGATGGCTGCACACTGAAATAGCTCAACATTCAGCTGAGAAAAACAGGAGTGCCATTTTGTGGGCAAATTCACTTACTGGCTATTCAGTACACTGCCTAGATACCAGCAAAAAAGAAATCTGGAAAACCTGAATGAAAACTTAACCAGAAAAGGTGATGAGAAAAAAACTTCTGGGAAGGATTCCACAGTAGTTCATCATTTCACCTTTGGTTCAAGAAATGGCTTCCAGTAATTCAGGGTAAAACAAATACGTTATGTACTCCCCATAACGTTCCATGTGTATTGTCCATCTTGCCTTCATTCTTAACTGGCTGGGTTCAGAACCAATCCTTGGTTGCGACTCGGCCTTATACAAAGCTAGAGGTCTTCCACTAGCTCGTGGCTGTAACCCTATTCCATCATGCCCTAGGAAAGCTCCCCAGATCTTGTTTGCCGATATAACAACAGGTACCAATAAAACTATCAAAAAACTTCTAGCAATGAAGGTCGGACAACATTTATTTCCAATTGTAACCGCTTTGTCCTCCAGGAGCAAAAGGTTGGGGGAAGGAGGGTGGGATTTAAGAATGAAGCAGAGATGGACACACATGGAACGTTATGGCGAGTACACAACTTGTGAGGTTGTCCCATCTCGCCTTCATTCTTAACTGGTTGGGACAGCATCCCTAGCACCATATTTCTTGTGTGGCTCACAGGAAAATATTCTTCAGAACAGTGGAGCCAAAAGAAGCCCAGTTCCTGGAGGTCAAATCCACTTTTTAATGAGTGATAAAAGGTATGAGTCCTTGGCCCATGTTGCTGCAGCACAAATGGTATCAATTGGTGGTCTCGCCCAAAAAGAAAGAGGTTGCTATGGTTCTTTTAGAATGACCTTTTACTTCGGGGAGATCTTTGTATTTTAAAACCTGACAGCCGTTTTGGAAGTGTCACTTTTGATACAGGAGCACTTTTTTGTAGTCTGAAAATGATGCAAATAATTGATCATATTTTCTGTAGTCCTTTGTCCTATGCAAGTAGATAATTGCCTATGTACATCTAGGAGGTACAGGATATATTCTGCCTTGTTGCCATAGTTAGGGGGAAAAATGGTAGGTCTATGGACTGGTTCAGATTAGATTCTGAGCATACTTTGGGTAGAAAGGATGGGTTTGTTCATAGGAATACTCATCTTTGTGGAAAAAAAATGTGTGTGTGGGGGGGGCGTTTACTGACAATGGTTGTAGCTCAAACTCTACTAGCAGAGGTGATGGCTATCCAAAGGATGGTCTTCCAAGTTAAAAACTAGATCACAGGATGATGCAGGTTCAAAAGTGGGAAGAATCAGACGGAATAAAGACAAAGTTTAGGTCCCATGGTGTTGGACGGGCATTAACGGGTAGTCTTAACATAGTGCCCTTAAAAAAAGCCTTGCAAAGTCTGTGGGACATCACATTTGGCCCAGATTCACCTATGTGGAAATTGGGTATCACTGCTAACTGAACTCTAATAGAAGCTGCAGCTAGTCCCTTATTAAATAGCTTTGCCAAGAATAGAAGGTATAGGGGCACAGCAGGGATCAATGTGGTACTTACTTTCCTCACTTGCTTAGAGAAAAACAGCTCTTGTACTCCCTTTCCTCACTTATCTTTAGGAAAATAGTTTTTTTTTTTTATTCAGGCATGTCCAAGGATCAGCTCCCAGTGTTCTCTCCTGTCTATCTGATGAATCTGGGCATCTAGGGGCAATGTAGAAATTGCCTCATGTACACAGACAACCCTCTCCTCCTACCACCCAACACTACAACCTGTGAGAGATGCACTTATCTAGCCAAACTGGAGGTAAAGCTTTCTCCAATCAAGAAAGAACTTGACAGTCAAGAGAAGGTAAACACTTGCACCACACCACACATCACAATCTACACCACCACACCACACATCACAATCTACACCACCACACCACACATCACAATCTACACCACCAAAATCCACACAAAGAAACACAAAAACATTTGTGGAGGCTCTCAATAATAATCTGCTCAAACAACAGAGACCTCCGAAGCAGAAATGCAAGCAACTTCCACCCCCCAACACAACACAAATGACACAGTCCGCAGACTCAGTGTGCCACTCATCCACAGCCAATAAGGCAAAACAACGTACCCAACACACTAGTCATAGGTGACTATAGTCAGGCACACTGATGTCCCACTCACCAGACTAAACAAGGAGAAGGTTACGGTCAGCTGCCTGTCGGGTGCCAGGATCCACCACATAACCCACGCACTCAGGTCATTCCACAATAAATACACATATGACTCTGTCATTGTCCATGTTGGTATGAACGACCCAAGACGTACTTCCCTGGACTACATGAAGAGACATGGAAGAGCTCTCTGATCTTATAGCCCAGGCAAATATGACCCTAGCCCCGAGTAGCATTCTGCCATCACCCAGAATGATGCCGCAGTAAAAGGACAAAATGATTGACAATTGGCTAAGCTTCTGATGCTATTCTAAAGGGATCCAGTATCTGTCTGCCTGGGATGACATGGTCGACAGACCATGATGCTTTGCCAGAGATGACTTGCACCTGTCACTCCTGGGATTCCGGATAATGGCTAAGGTTCTTGCCACCCCTATAGTGCCTTTTTTAGGCAAGGTTCAAATGACAAATTCACCACCGTAACAGGAACAGGCAAGCAAAAACTGAGGGCGATGCTACTCAATGCTAGAAGTCTAAATCTCAAAATGCACTCACTCCTTAAAATGGAGAAAGTACAGTTTTGTACACTTACCATAGACGTAGATGTTAGAGTGTCTTCACTGATGCAGTCATCACTGTAGGGTTCTTCCTGCCGGCAGGCAGTCCTCTGTCGGCCAGAATCCCAAAGTCTGGGTCCGGCGTCGACTGTTCCATCATGCTCACTGACGTCAGAGCGCCAGGAGTACAAAGTTGCCAGCCGACGCCATGTTCTCCAGTTTTTCTTGCCCCAGATGTCAGGTGCCTAAAAATGAAGGCCAATAGTAAAAACCAAAAAATAACATACCACAAACCCCATAGCCTGTAGCAAATACACCTCAGAAGAGAGGTGAAGTAGGTAAGCACACTAGTGAGAGTATAAGAGGGGACAGGAGGGTGGATAACCCAGACTGCAACAGTGAAGACACTCGAACATCTACATTTATGGTAAGTGTAAACAACTGTACTATGTTCATCGTGTTTCACTGTTGCAGTCATCACTGTAAGGTTGAATCCCAAAGCTGAGATAAGGGGTGGTGGTTATAGAGAAGGAGCGGCTAGAAGGCCCTGTGGGACTGCAGAAGCAAAGCCTGACCTAGACAGAGTAAAGAGGGAGATTATAGTGCTTAGAGAAAGTATGCACTGAACTCCAAGTTGCAGCTTCCAAAATATCTTTGGTAGGTACTCTCCTGAGAAAGGCAGCTGAAGTAGCAGCAGCTCTGGTAGAGTGAGTCCTAATTTTTCCTGGGATTTGCTTTCCATGATGAGAGTAACAGAATCTGGATTCCACGCGCAATCCATTTAGTAATGGTTTGTTTTGAAATGGCTTTGCCTTGGGAGTTTGTTGCATAAGAAAAACAGTTGCTCTGTTTTCCCCGATATCCTTGGTTCTGTCCAGGTAAAAACGAAGTTGTCTATGTACATCCAAGGAATGCAAGATCCTTTCCCCCTTATTTTGTGGATTAGTGAAAAAAGTTGGCAGGTGAATGGTTTGATTTAAAGCCACTTTGGAAACCACTTTAGGTGAAAAATAAGGTAAGGTTCCACAGCCATGAGTGCTTGTAACTCCGAGACTCTCCTGGCTGAAGTCAAAGCCAGTAGGATAGCAGTCTTCCATGATAAATACTTAATATCAGTTGTGGCAGCAGGCTCAAAAGGAGGCAGAGTGAGTTTTTCCAGAACATAGCTGAGGTCCCAGGCAGGTATGGGTGGTGTCTTAGGGGGCCTTAAATTCTTTGCTCCTCGTAGATATTGTTTCAGAAGTGGATGTGAAAAGAGTGGAGGGTCTGTATTGTAATGTGCAGAGATAGCAGAGGCATGAATTTTTATGGAGGAGAAGGATAAACCCTTACGTAGCATGTCTGTTAGGTAAAGCAAAATCAGAGGGATATTAGGAATGAGAGGATCTGAATCCTGAGCATGCATCCAGGAGCAAAATCTCTTCCATTTGCCTGCATAAGATTTTCTAGTGCTAGGCCGCCTGGCTTCTAAAATAACATCTATGACCTTTTTGGGAAGGGGAGGATTAATCATAGATTCTGAATTCACCGGGCTGTGAGTTTTGACATGAGAGTGCAGAACCTGGCCCTGGTGTTGGGACAATAAATTGGGAATCTGAGGCAAAATCCAAGGTGGTTCCCGAGATAGATTCTTCAGTGTTGAGTACCAGAATTGACTAGGCCAATTTGGGGCCAGTAGAATAATAATCTTGGGCTTGTCCTGTTTGATCTTTAATAACACCCATGGTAGAAGAGGTAGTGGTGGAAAGGCATACCCCTTGAGGTTTTTCCAACTGAATGATAGTGCATCCACTTTCCATGCTAGCCTGTGAGAAGCCCTTATGCAAAAAATCTGAAACTGGTGGTTGAGGGGGGATGCAAATAGATGTCCGGGCAGCCCCAGGCTTCTGTAATAGTCTTGAATATGTGGGTGTCTAGCATCCACTCGTGTGGGTCTGACAGGTTCCTGCTCAGGCTGTCTGCCAAAGTATTTTGTTTCCCTGGCAGGAACTGAGCTTGTAGACCCACTTTGCAAGCTAGTCCTGTGTTCCATAGAGTCATGGCTAGTCTGCAAAGGGGGTAGGAATGTGAGCCCCCCTGCTTGTTTATGTACCACATAACTGTGGTGTTATCTGTTCGTATCAGTAGTTGTCCTGGTTGTAGAAGATCCCTGAAAGCCAAGAGAGCATTCTGAATGGCTAACATCTAGAACCCACTTGTCTTGGGTTATGCAAGTCCAATTTTGTTGAGAGAGAGAGAGAGAGAGAGAGAGAGAGAGAGAGAGAGAGAGAGAGAGAGAGAGAGAGTTTTCCTCCTAGAGGGGCATCCAGGAGAGAAGTTCCTGGAGCCATGCAGGGGGAAGTTATTGAGCCCATTTTCTAAAGGATTGAGGTCTGTCCTCTCCACCCCTGGGGGTGGAAGCACTCCATTGTCTAGGTCTGTAAGAGGCCTGTGTTTGAGGCCTCCCTCTGGTGCGCCTATATCTACCCCTCTGAGACCTGTGAGCTGGGAAAAGACCAATTATTTGTTGGCCAATTTCTGCTAAATCTGGGTGGCTGTACTTGAAGAAATCCTTAACTGCTTGCATGGATTTTGCCTTATCCTCCATTTTCTTTATCACCTCTTCAGCCTTAGACCCAAGCAAAACATTATGCTGAACAGGAGCATCCAGTAACTTTGCTTTCACTTGATCAGGTAAGTTTTGTTCCTTTAACCAAGCATGCCTTCTAATGACTGTGCCAGAGGCAGCCGCCCTGCAAGAAGCCTCCAAGGCATCAAAACCACAGTGTAAACCATGCTTCCACACTTGTTCAGTAGCATGCATCAAATCATGTAATTCCTTATTATCTGCACATGCAGAAATGGTGCCTAACTTTTGTTTCATAACAGACAGCAGAAATTGCTGATATTTTAGCATATGAAATTGGCAATTTAAAGCCCTAATCAATAAAGCAGAAGTATACACCTTTTTGCCCCATCTCTCCAAAGCTCTGGAATCCTTATGTCGGAATAGGATTTTTAGCAGAGGCAGCCTTAACCCCCCCTTAGGACCCTGAGAAATGGTTTCTGGATCAGCAGTAGGATTTTTGTAAAGGAACTGGTGGGAGTCAGGGACCCTGTAATATCAGTCGGGCTTAGCAGGAGCTGGAGGAAAGGAGTCAGGAGTTAAATTAGCCTAAGAAAAGGCATCATCCACAATATCCAAAATAGGAGGAATAGCCAGGGGTCTATGTTGGTGAAGGAAATCCCTGAGCCTTCTCTTAGATTCTGAGTACTCCTGTCCCTCCCAGTGAAAATGTTCCTTCATGTCATGTAAAGTTTCCCCAAAAGAAAAATCCTCAGGGGGAGAAGCTGATGAAATAGATTCCTCAGCATCAGAATCCTCATAAGGAGGAAAAGAATATTCCTGTTCAGAGGAAGACACTGAAGAAATAGATGCCTGATCAGAAGAATCATAGTCCAACTGTTGCCTTGGCCTTTTGTCTGGAGGGGGATGTGAACCCCTAATCATGGTTAGCAAGTCCTCCGCCATTTTAAATAACTGTTTCTGTGATTTGGGTGCCGGATCAGAAGAGGCCTGGGCTGGTGTCTTAGATTTAGAAGGAGTCTTTGTCCTGGGTTTTGCCTTTATCAGAAACTGTGTAGGCCTGAAAACCCCCTTGGAAGCCGGTACCAGCACAGTGGCTCTGGACCCATCCGAGGGAGCCTTGTCCAAAGGTCCTGCAGCTGGAGTGCTCAAAGGCCTAGTTGGCTCCTCGTGGGAGTCCGTTTCGGCTATCTGTTCTGAAATGGCCGACAGGGGCTGCGAAAGCGCCTCACTGATGGTCGAACCTGATGCTGGCTCTGGTTGTGCAACGTCGTCTGATTTGGACCTCAGAGGCCTGTCCTTATCCTTACGTTGTTTCTGAACTGCGGTAGTCGGAAGAGTGTCTGACGACATTTTATAATTAAATCGCCTACCAAAGTAGTGAAAAGCAAAATCGTACGTTGGTTAAATCTAGCACAAAACCGACAACTAGCTACATCGTGGTCAGGGCCTAAACAAGAAATACAGCAAGAATGGAAATCCTTATGAGACATTTGCTTCTCACAAGAAATGCAATTGTTAACTTTTTCTGACATCGGACTGGAGCAAGAAAAGGTTTCCCCAATGGGGTACTTAGCTTTGAGAAGAAGTCAGTCTTCGGACTGCAGCACGAAACATCGGGAGTCAGCCGACCAGCATTTGCTAACTGCTTTCACCACACGGCAAGAAAGACTGGAGAACATGGCATCGGCTGGCAGCTTTGTATTCCTGGCGCTCTGACGTCAGGTAGCATGACAGCAGACGCCAGACCCAGACTTTGGGATTCTGGCCGACCGAGGACTGCCTGCTGGCAGGAAGAACCATGCAGTGATGACTGCAACAGTGAAACACGATGATCATCATAGATATCTGTGCAGTGACTGAGACCTGGTTCAAGGCACCAGAGAGCACCCCTGCACTACCAGGCTATAACTCATACCACACTTTTCGGCCATGTACCTGGACCAGAACACTAAAGGCGGAGGTGTGTCCATATTCATTAAGGATATCCACACCTCCAGGCTAGCTGCTCAGCATAATGCAGCCGAGGTTATCCAAGTGCAACTAACTCTGGGCAAAACTGCAATCCAAATTGTAGCTTGCTACAGATCACCCACCATGCCCAAAGATTCCCACTCCTGTTTTCTTGATGTACTGGAAAATATTAGGGTTCAACCAAACAACTTAATAATGGGCGATTTCACCTACCCCACCATTAACTGGGAAAACTACTCATGTACAAACTCCTTCGCTCAACACTTTCTGGAATTCTTAAACTCCAATGCCCTGGATCAACTTATCCACACCCCCACCAGGGGCAACAATATCCTAGATCTAGTCATTACCAACATGAGTGACTACACACCTGAAGTCAACACCTCATTGGTCCGATCAGGCAAGTTAATTACCCTAGATATTCACATCCTGCTCCCACCCCCCATTAAGGATACCATGGTAAAAAATTTCTCTAAAGCCAACTTCATGCTTCTTAAGACAGAAGTGGTGAATTTCATGACACCCATGCAGATGGACAATACAGTTGCGACTACTGAATCCTACACAATTGCACTTAATAAGCACTTACACGAGTGCATGGATCGTGCTATCCCAAACAGAGCCAAGACGCTATCCTCCAAAAAAAGGGAAGCCAATCTGGTGGTCCCCTGCCATAAACAAACTGTACAACAGAAGGAAGAAATTGTTGCAAGAGTAAAATCCCATGAGTGGAGGAGCTCCCGGGTCAGCCTCAGTAAGAAGCTGCGATCCCTGATAAAATCCTCCAAAGCTAGTTACGAAAACAAAACTGCCACTGAATCTAAGAAAAACACAAAGCATTCTATAGCTATGTCAAGAATCTCAATGGCAACACTCAGATCTGCTCAGAGTTACAGCACAATGGCACTAAATATACAGACCCAACTGATATTGCCAACATCCTGGCAGATAGGTTCAGTGCTAATTTTACCCCCCTCAGCCCCTAAAGAGCCCATCTCTATACCGAAAGAATGCAAAGTTCAGGTAATCATGGCTGCACAGGTAAAAACACTCTCCAAAGCCAAGAGCACAGCATCCATGGGACCAAACATCCCAGGTTGTGTTCCACATGAACTACAGACCGAACTGGCACCCCACTTAAGTACCATGTTCAATCATAGCCTCACCTCAGGCTTTGGGCCTGCTGAATGGCACACAGCTGTTATCCCACTCCACAATGGGGGAGCCACTCTGTATCCAAGAACTACAACATAAGCAGTAGTATACTTAACACCGAAAGTGTGATGAGACCTTGGGACACAGGTGGACAGTAGTCTCTCCTTTGATAATCACATTGCCACAGTAGTCAGGAAACCCTTCTATGTGGCACACCTCATTACAAAAGGTTTCTCATCCTGAAAAAAAAAAAAAAAAAAAAAAAGTCATTGTTTCCCTCTACTCATCACTCAGACCCATTATAGGAGTACAACACCCCATTTGGTATGTACCACACAAGACATCTACAACAACTGGAAAGGCCACAGAAATACCTCGGAGAGAATTACCGGCCTCAAACAGATGCCCTACGCAGACAGTCTCAAACAATTCCAGCTTAACTCAGTCGCATATCGCCTACACCTCTATGTCAAACCCAGAGCTGCTGGACATGCTCCACTTAAAGAAATCCTAATCCCTCCGAGCTACACGCTCTAGGGACCTAAACCTTGTCACCACAATAAACAGAACATGCCGGAGGGATAGATTCCTGTCCCAGAGACTTCTCATACTCTGGAATAAACTACCTATATCAAACAAAGTTCCTCATTAGCACTCCAAGAAAAATCTTGATGATTTGATGGGAAATGAGAAATTCACCCAGAGATCATCTCTGTGCCTCTGCTAGACAGTGGCACAGGAAAATAATTTTCTTGGGTGGCAAAAGCCAGGGTACCTTTTTGGCTGGGCTTGTATAGGCCCCAGGGCCGATAGCCTAGTACATACCTATGAACCTATGATGTCAAGTCCAAGAAGAAAATCTCTTCCATTTGCTGGCATACAACTTCCTTGTTCAAGCCTTATGAGACTAGATCAAGATGGGTTTCATAGGTTCATAGGTTTATACTAGGCTATCTGCCCTAAGGCATTTATAAGCCTAGCCCAAAAGTTTTGTGGCTTACGCCACCCCTTATGTTAAAAAATACTGTGCCCATTAGTTTGTTATGCCTCTGTCCAGCAGTGACACAGAGATGATTCCCAGGGTAAACCTATGATCTCCCATCCACCGGTCAAGATTTCTCTTGAACACAGCCATCGAGGTGCTCTGCCTCACATGGACTGGGATTTTATTCCACAGCATAGGGAGTCTCTGGGTGACAAATCTATCCCTCCAGCATGTCCTATTTATATCCGTGCTAAGGTTTAAGTCGCTTGCTCTAGTGGATCTGGTAGATTTGGATTTTTTGAGGTGGAGCATGTCCATTAATTCCGGGTTGGACATGGCCTTGTATGTCAGGCACAGGTCACCTCTGAGCAGGCGGTATGCAACTGAATAGAGCTGGAGTTTCTTCAGTCTGGCAGCATATGACAGATTTTGAGTCCCTTTATCCTTTTGGTGAGGAACTTTTGGGGTCTCTCCAATTGCTGCAGGTGTCTGGTGAGATACATCCCGAATGGGGCATTGTACTCTATCATTGGTCTGATAAGTGAAGAGTACAGGGGAACAATGACCTCACTTGATCTGGATGTGAATCCCTTCATGATCAGGTGGGCAATGTAGAAGGTCTTTCTAACCACTTTAGCAATGTGAGTGTCAAAAGAAAGGCCACTGTCAACCTGGGTCCCCAGGTCCCCGATAACCTCTTCTGTGCTTAATGGATTGCCACCTATATGGTAGCTTGGGGTTACCTTGTTTTTCCCCGAAGGGTATGACTATACATTTTTTGGCATTTAACTTCAGGCCATGGCTCTGGCACCAGTTATCAGTTTCCTTCACCGACTGAGAAAGGTTAGGGTGCCTGGTTATGTTTGGAACCGGAGCAACCAAGCTGTCAATTTGAGAGTTTGAAGGGAGTGGTGGAGCATGCCTGATGCTAGAGTCAGAAGGTCTGGAACTGGGTCCAGAATCCACAGCTCCTGCTGAAGAGGAGGCCAAAGGAAAGTGAACCAGAGTTGATGAAACCAGTAAGGAGCAATGAGAATCAAATTCCTTTCCAAGGAATTTGCTTTCTGAAGAACTTTGGGTATCAACAGAGAGGGTGGAAAGGAGTAGAGGAGACCAGAAGGCCAATCATGTACAAGTGCATCCAGAGGGAGGATAAGGGCAAGACAGCTGCTGCATTTGGCATTCATGGACGAGGCAAAAAGGTCGCAGCAAGGCTTGCCCCATTTCCAGAAAATCATTTCTACTTCTTGTTTTAGGGACCACCCATGAGGCATCAGAATCACTCTGTTGAGTTTGTCTGCTATCATACTGGATTTCCCCAGGATGTGTTGCTATCAGAAAGCGCTAGGAAGTCGCCGCCTACTGCCATAATCTGACGGCCTCCCGCCAAAGGGCGCAAGACCTGGTTCCTCCTTGTGTATGTACCACACAACTGACATGTTTGTCTGTAATGCAATAGTTCCTAGCGGAAGAGAGTATTGGAATGAGCACTGCCCTCATCTGTAGGACACTGATGTGCAAATGGGCCTTGCGATCCTGCCTGTCTTTCCCAGATAATGCCACCCCCCCTCCCACCTGGGAAGCATCCGTGGTCATTGTGGCTTAAGGTTGTAGAAGAACAAAGAGTCGACCTAATGTCACATGAATGAATTGAAGCCACTAATGAAGATCTTTCTTGCAAGATTCTGTTATAACTTGGTGGGACATGGGTAGGTCACGCATGGACCACCGAGTTAAGAGTAGCCACTGCAGGATTCTCATATGCAAACATGCTAAATGTAATTAAGTTGATTGCTGCTGCCATGGTCCCCAAGATTTTCTAAACTGTTCTTGTTTGTACTTTCTTCTTGGAAAGTAGGATGCTGACTTGGTGTCGTAGGATTTGAACTCTTTCAGGGAGAAGTTTTGCCATTGTTTTTGTTGCATCTAGATTTGTTCCTATAAAAACGATACGTTGATATGGCAACAAGGCAGATTTTTCTTAAATTTAATTTATTGCGATTCCTAGGTGAGAGCAGAGCTGTAAGGTGGCGTCGCTTGCTCTTAGAAGCCAGTCATCTAGGTATGGAAACGCTCTGATTCCTCGGAGTCTCAAGTGACCCGTGACCGCTGCCATACACCTGGTGAACACTCTGGAGGAAATGTAGTGAGACCAAAAGCCAGAGCTCGAAACTGGTAGTGACCTGCTCCCAGCCAAAAACACTGATGACTCCTGGATCGCCTGTCTATTTTTATGTGGTAGTACACATCCTGGAGGTCTACAGAGCACATCTGATCTTCTTGTCCCAGAAAAGGGAAGTACTGACTGCAGAGTTACCATCCGGAACTTTGACTTTCTTACAGATTTGTTTAATTTGCTGACATCTAGGATGGGTCTCCAGTCCCCCGTTTTCTTTGGGACTAAAAAAAAAACCTTTAGCAAGTTCCAGATCCTATATGGGGGACTCTTTTCTCTAGCAACTTTTATATTTCTAGAGTTGCCTGTTCCCTTTGACTGGGTGGAATGTCCAGGATGTTTGGGACAAGGAAAGAAAAGGGTACAGAGAAGTTTCTGGATACAATGCTTTGTATCCACTCATTTTTTTTGTTATTTTTAGCCAGGCTTCTGGGTACAAAGATAAGAGACCCCTCACTGTCTAAAGATGGACAGACGGGGCCTACTTTCAGGAGTGCTGAAAGGGCTTACCGTGGAATGATTCCCTGTCACACCGATTCTGCAGACCTCCTCTGCCACTTGGCATCTTCCATTACTGTTTCCCCCCTACCCCTGGGAGAAGAATCACCATGTGTGTCCCGAAAAGCTCTCTGGGATTTTCAGAGCCACATTTTTCCTCCCTTTTGACCTTTTGAGTAGGGTCTAGAAGTTAGAGAAAAGTGTACTCCTATGGCAGAGAGTTTTTCCTTCTTGCTCACACCCGGTTAGTGTGCCTTTGACTTTTGGCCTGAACAAGGACGAGCCATCAAAAGGGGCATTAACAAAAAAGAAGGGCTCTGCAAAGTCACACAAGAGCATCCTGGAATGTCTCCTTAGGGAAATTCCTGAACCCACTGCCCTACTGCTGCACAAGAAACAAGTCTCATGGAGAAATTGACCACCGAGTTTAAGGTGGAGAGCTGAGAGGAAACCTTTTAAGATAGTCCTTCAGCTACTGAACCTTGAACAGCACACATCTTAGATCCTTCAGGAGATCTCTCTGAAGTCTGGTAAAGTGGGTGAGATAATTCAGCGATCCAAGTGCAAAGGTCGCTGAAAAAAAATCCGTCCATCATATGAGACTTTGTTCAGCAGATGGACAGACGAGGAGGTCTCTGAAAAGTTCCTTTTGATGGCTGCCTCCGCCACCACCATAGCATCTACTGGGACACCTTTCATAAGAAACTCATCTGTAGGGAATATTATGAAGTTATTTGGCTTCTGGGGGATCAGGCTCCACTGAGTCTGGAGATTCCAATGCCTTTCAAACAAACTAGGTCTATCAGTTCAATGAATGGCGGAGACTCCAGCTCAGAAGGGCTGATGGTTTCCCCAGACTCCAGCTGAGAAGGGCCGATGGGTTTTCCCAGACTCCACTCTGTTTAAGGATCTCAAGGATGTCTGCAAAGCAGACATACTCAGAGGGCGACCGTGAGGACCCTTCCGACCCATCAAGGTCCGTGTCGGATGTGATGGAGGGGAGTCCAAATGCTTCCTCTTGCAAAGTCTCTTACGAGGGACCTCTTCAGAAGGGTAATCTGGAGAGGTTTCGGAAGAGAGAGGTACACCCAATGGGGCATCCCGAGGCCTAGGGTCTCTGCGTGTCTGTGGACGCAGTGGTGCAGAGACAGACACCAGTACCTTTGGGGGAAAAATGTCAGAACCCAAGAGTGGACCTGTCTGTGGAGACAGCACTCTCCTCATCACCTTGAAAGCTCCCCACACCCCTGATCTGAGGAAGCTTCCAGCTCAAAGAACCAGAAGGCATCCCTGAAACTTAAGGGGGGTGGCTCCAAGGCCGATGTAGGAGCATAGCTCACCCAAGCCAAAGCCCAGAGGGTAAAGTTCAAATCAGACAACTGTCGGATCACACTCTCCTCCCCGGACCCAACCAGAGTGTCCACTCCTAGACTAGAGTTCAGACAGAACAGGAGGATGTCAAAGCAGTAGTGGGGCTCGAAGATCCTGGAGTAGATCTCAGCTCTGACAGTTCCACTAGAATCAGTCCCAGACATTCCGGCTCTGAGGAGGAATCGATGGTGAAGGGGTAAGTCTTGGTCAGTTCAGAATCCTCTAGGTTGGAGCCAACAACAGTTTGACAAGTGCCAGTGTCCTTAACAGCCTCCGCACCACATGATTCACATCATAATCAGAGAGGCTCCAGGGAGGATCGAGAGGGAGGAGGAGAAGAAGATATAGCAGACTGTAACAAAGGGGATATCAAAGTGGGAGAAAGACTCCCAATTCCAGGGGCCAGCTTCACAAATGAAACTCCATCGGCACAGACATAGAAGGAACCGAAGTAGCTGTTTTCTCTGACCCAACAGTCTTCGGGGTCTGGACAGGACAGTTTAGATAATTAAGTGGCTCTGATTGAGTACTGGAAGAGAATGACACCCACCCCCCACTTCTCGGATTTTGCCAATTTTGCAGTACCTTGACTTTCTTCAATAGCTTCAGAGAAGGGGGTCTTTAGCAAAAATCTCAAAACAAGCTTATTCTTTCTCTGAGGCAGAACTTTATGGCTGAATGAGTGGCAGATGGCACAGGACTCCTGTAAGTGAATTGCTCAAAAGGCAGTATACATAAACAGTGTAACCATCACAGACATTTTTTGGTTACACTTCCCACATTTTTTAAACCCAGAGGGTTTAGTTTCCTTAGACATTATAACTGTAGCAAAAACCAAAACCACCAAATTGCTACACAAGAAAAATCTATTTTTTTTTTAAACAAACAAGGACAGAATGAATTCCCAGGGAAAAGCCCTACAAATTAGAAACAGAAAAGAGCTGTTCTCTCAGTAAACATAACTGTCCACAGTTAAAAGGGGAGTAAGAAGCCCTGAAACAAGCCTGAGTGGAAATTTAAGAGGCGGCAAGGGAAAAAAAAAAAAAAAAAAAAGTTCACAAAGCTAAACAAGCCTGTTAAAGATTGCTTTAACTAAAACTTACACTTCTAAACCCGTTTAAGCCAGGATATGGAAGCGAAAAAGGGCTAGAGAAGAAAACAGCAAAAATCAACAGAAGCAAACACTCTAAAACTAGTTATATGTATCTAATAAAAACTTTAGAAAAATGTCTTTATATTAATTAACTGACAATTATCCAAAACAAGGAAAAGAAAATTCCATTTAACCAGAGCAAGTATGGAAGCACCCGATCTTTAGCGGCAAACAAGATCTGCGGAGCTTTCCTAGGGCATGATAGGATAGGGTTACAAACACAAGCTAGTGGAAGACCTCAAGCTTTGTATAAGGCCGAGTTGGCACAGAGGATAGGTTCCGAACCCAACCCAGTTAAGAATGAAGACGAAATAGGACATCACATTAAATGTTATGTTTGGGTGGCCATGGTGGTGCAGTGGTTAGCGCTGCCGTCTCACAGCAAGAGGTGGTTCGATCCTCAGCTGGGGTGCCTTCTGTGCAGAGTCTTCATGTCCTCCCTGTGGTTGCGTGGGTTTCCTCCGGGTGCTCCGGTTTCCTCCCACATGCCAAAGACATGCGGTAGGTGAATTGGACACTCTAAATTGGCCCTAGGTGTGAGAGTGTGCCTTCTGTGGAAGGATGGGCGCCGGGCTGGCAACTAGACACTGTAAAACTCCACTGCCAATCATGAGCGGACAGGTGATCCGCTGTGGCGACCCCTAACCGGGAAAAAGCCGAAAGAATTAAATGTTATGTTTACTGTATCACCTCTGAGTTGATATAGTCCTTCAGTGTACTCAAACGGCTGGAAAAATAGAACCTTTAAACTAAACTAAACTGTTGAGATGAACAGATAAAAATGCAAATAAATCAGAGATTGAAATGAAGAAATTGAGGCAGAGTACAAGGCTTTTAAAGACGACGACTTGTTTAAAAAGAAGAGTAAGAAGACAGAGCAAAGAGAGAAAACCTAAGATTTTCTGCAGTACCAGAGAAAATGGAAGGAATAGCCTGTACCAATTTGATGAAAGCTCAAATAAGCAACTGGAGTGGTGGTCCAAAGCATGATTTTAATTGAAAATGCACATTGTTTTCTTACGTCCAGGTTTGGAACATGCACTCATTCAAGACCTATTTCAGTAAAGAAACAATCATAACAGCAGAAATAGTTGGTCTTACCACAACTATGGCAGAAGGGCAAAGTTATAAACCTGGAAACAGCAGTGTTTCCAAACAATGGATTATTCACCAGGCAGAAGAAAGCAAATATACTCAAGCAATCTGTGAATGTTGACAGGCAGGTGTAAAATCCAAGCTACTGTATCTAGCTGTATTCCAAATATATAAATAAAGACATTTATGATGCAGCACAGGCTGAGTAGGAAAGTTTATCCAACAAAGAGTGAGCCAGCAAGCAGAAGAGGACTCTGCGTCTCATTCTTCTGCCATTAGCCAGTGCAACCTTTTCCCATGTTCCAAATAAAAATACTTGAGATAAAAAGAGGACAGGAGCAGACTTGACAAATCAGGAGTACGTGAGATTTGAACCAGAGTCTGGTGTTGAGAGACTGAGATAAAAAGGAAGACCACCAACACCGACATTTGTGAATAAATGGGAAACTACAAAGCATTAATCCTGCTTTGCAAAAAAAAAAAAAAACAAAAGTGGTTGAAAAGACTGGACTTTTGTTGACTCTGTTAAACTTGGGGGGGGGGGGGGACTGTCAACCATATACCCCTTTAAGTCATTAAGTTTTAGGAGGACACTAATAACGGGAAAGATTAACAGACTGTTCTTATTAATACATGTATAAAAAATTTCAATATATATAAACCATGTTAATGCATAGTAAAGCAGTTCTCTTGTCTATACTCAGGGGTATTTTAAATGGGGGGGGGTCTTTTCAGGGAGTGCTGAAAAGTACTTTTTAGCTGCAAGTATTATAGGCTTTACAGTATCTTGAGAAAAAAATGAAGAAAAGTTTAATGATAAATGCGCCGTGATCTTGAGATGCAAGGGTGGCACACTGATTATATGTAGGACTGACAGTTAATCTAGACATTCACCCTTGTAAAAATAAGATAAATGCCCTTGGCTTAAGCTATTAATTGCTTTTATGTTATGTAGGCTTTAAGAATAAGACAAAATGATCAAAGCGATGAAAACACCAAGTTTCTTACAGCTGCAAAGACATTCAGCTTGCCCCCCCATCACCACAAGTTCAATAGAAGTCATTAAGTCTGCATATAAAAGCAGCTGCACACTCTGTTTCAAGTGAAATTCACACATTTATTGCTAAATACAACAGAAACTAGCTGTCTGCAGGTGTCGAGAACCTTAACAGTTCTGACATTCTTTGCAGAAGGAAATGCACAATTTAAAGGGTACAAAATCGAACAGCTTAGTGAGAAATACAAGTTTAAAATTACCAAAAGTAACTAAGACATTTCCCTAGCAGCCGTAACGCATTTAATAGAACAGTGTACAATTTAATGTTATTTAAATATAGCCAGTGAACTCGGTCTTAGGGCTAAAAGTTAAATGTTTTCTAAAACTAGCTGTTTTCACATCTGGGATGGGAACAGAGATAAAAGAACAGACAACAATTAGTGGGAACACAGACAACAGCATGCATTTTAGCATGGATAACCTTAATTTTAAGTTCAGTAATGCCTGCTGGTGTAGTAGTTGATTTGGTGGCATTTGTTCCTAATGCTGGGGGGGGGGGTAAACTTCATTTTAATTGCATAGTTTTGTGTGTTTGCTTTAAGCTAAAAGGGGATGGGGGTGTTCTGATAGTTTTAATGAAAACCAGCAAGCTAAATACATGGTCTTGAAAAATGTCAAAGGTTCAAAGGGAAATGAGAACAAAACTGTACAGAAGATAAGCCTGCCAAAAAGTGCACTCATGTAACAAAAGTTGGAAATACGTATTAAAACACTCCTGTAAAACACATGGAAAAATAGCTTATCATAGCTATGCTGTCCATATCATGGAATGCAAATGGCCTTACAGGTATACACAAAAAGGAAAGACTATTGTATTAGATTAAGAAATGTAATGTGCAAATAATGCTGTAGGAGACGCTGTGAAATTGACACGCTTATTTCTTTCTAAAAGAAAGGAGTTCAGAATGGATATTCAGCAACATTTTAGGGACAAAGGAAAAGGGTGGTGATAATACTGATTGCTAGAGGAGGTACAACACCGATTGAACAGAGGAAAAAAAAAGACAACTGTATATTTGAGGTAGTAAGAGAATGACAAGAGAAGCATTACAGTGGCATGTATTTTATAATCCACTGAATACTGCTATTATAGAACTTGGAGAAAAAAAAACAAAAGTGGAAGGCAGTAAAGGCCCGTATTCCAAAAGAAGTTGCAGACCAAGTAAAAATGTTCCAGAGACCACCATTTTAAAAACTTACATATTTATTATAAAAAATGTTAGCGCTTTCAAGTGTAAAAACCCTTCTTCAGACAAAGTATTCACCAATTCTTAGTGCATTTATACAAAAGTTACACCAATCACAATGCAGAATCAATAAAACAATTAAAAATCAACTAAATACAATTATTTTAAAACATGTGGTCTACGCCTACACAAAATGGTTTTTAAATGCACCATAGCATTCAAACCTGGGTGCCTGTTGGCACCTAATTAAATGATCCATCTAGTCTCTCGGTATTCTGTGTAGCTCGTTAAATTACCTTTTCTACCATCCCCATTAACCTGCTGTAACACTAATAAAGTAAACTGATGTCCCAAATTCTTATCTATATGTAGGGAAAGTGCATTTTTCTTATCTATATGTAGGGAAAGTGCATTTTTCTTATCCTTTAATCTAACAGCTGACAAGTGTCTTAAAATTCTATCTTTGAATCGACAATTTGTCTTCCCTACATAAAATGAGGGACAGTTATCACAGATGGCTAGATATACAATACTGGTAGTTAAACAAGTAGCCCTAACTATTCCCTGCCTGTTGTTGGATGAACAAATTTGGAACTCTTATTAATGAATCTACAAGCCTTACAGCGCTGACATGGAAACATTCCCATCTTATTATTGTGAATGGAATCATTCACTTTAGTCCGTTTATCACAGAGTATTGTTTTAAGTTCTTATTCTTCTTAAAGACAAAAATTCACCCACTATGTCCTTTAATGTATCGTCAGTCTGTAAAATTTTCCAATTACTTCTACATTACATTTTGTACCCATCTAATATCACTACTGTAAGTCACATGTAATGGAACCAGCTATTTTCTTCTTTCTATTATTTCTATATGTACGATTCTAACACCTTTGGAAGAAAACCAGGGTGCTGCCTTGGTCTCTCTAACACCCAAGACATCATTCATGGTGCTATCTACATAATTTTGTTTATAACATCTGGCTATTAATCTGGTACTAAACAGATTCAATTAATCTTGCAAAATATCATTGTCTGTACAAAGCCTTGATAGACGCATAGTTTGTCCCTTAATTATGTTACGGAATACAAACCCTGGATGCATACTATCCTTGGATTGAAGGCCATTCTTCCAACAGGGTTTCCAGTATACTTTAGAGTGAATCATGCCCTCATCTCGTTGATCTAATAGTATATCTAGAAACTCTTAGTATACGAGTAATTAGCCAAAAACTTCAAAAAAAAAATCAGTTGATTGTTCAATATAATGAACTATATTAACATCCCTTCTGTTCCAATCCACAACATAAAAACATGGGTCGACAAAACATACATAAAATGCTACATATTGTGACCACTGATTACAAGAATTAAAAATAGTCTCCTCTTCCCATAGGGCAAGGACTAAATTTGCATATGAATTGGCACAGGGGTGCCCATGGCCACCCCCCATTTCTGCCAAAAATACTGTCCATTAAACATAAAAATATTATGCCCTAATACTAATTCTAAGAGAGAGACTTAATTTGTATTAGTTCTTGTTGACTGATTCTTCTTCTAGATAACTTTCCAATGGCTTTAATGCCATACCCATTAGGTATGACAGTAAACAAATCCTTTACATCCATCCAAGGTGACCATTACATGTAAAGTATTAAGGTCATGCCCATCTACAAAACCATATAAACTGGTTAAAAAGTGTGCACTATCCTTCAATATTCTAGGAATACAGCCAACAACATTTTTCAACTTGGATTCTATCCATATGAAACCGTGCTCAGTGACCCACCCCCTTCCCGAAACTATGGGTCTAAGGGGTGGGTCCTGTGCATCTTTGTGAATCTTAGGCAATGCCTTAAAGATGGGTATGACTGGATAGTAAACAGAAACAAAAACAAATATTTCTTGAGCAATAATACCAGATTGCCTTACCTCACAAAATATTTTTAACATGCAAAATTATATTAACTTAGTTAACATCAATCTTATAAGTAAAATTAGTAGAGCATAGATTCAATCTTATCTCTATAATAAACTGTGGAAAAATACTGAAGTCAACATATTTTGTATTCTGTATTTAAAGGGTTAAGCAGAAAAATGTTCACTGCGTGCAAACTGAAATGTTCTGGAAAATGTTGATCACTGAGGAATGCAGGAGTTAATCTTAAACTGCTGATAAAGTTAATGGTGCAAGAATAACTGTGGTACTGGCTGGTAAAAACAAGTAATCAAACTATCAATTTTAATGAATGTTCTGTGTGCTACGTGTATGTACGTGCAGGAGGGTCTATATAAGGAGAACTCAAAGTAGAAGTAACCAGACTGCTGGCATATTACTATCATGTAGCAGATCTCCATGCATGTAAAATAAAGCTGTTTTACTTGCTTACAAGAACTTGGTGTGATTCTTCCAGAATATGTTAGAAGAGTAAAATCTTCGACATAACTGGCGCCTAACGTTAGGGCGGCCCCTGCACGGCGAATCGAACAAAGAGAGGCTGAAAACCTGCGCAGGTGGAGAGAGATCAGGCTCTCCTCGAATGAAAGACCTCCAACTGAAACAGGTTGAAATTAGAGGCCAGTCACTCTTTCCAGATTCAATACGTGAGGTGGCAGCGAAACAGGGCGGAGGAATCACAAAGGTAAGCAAAAAGAAAAGCTATTTTTTTGTTGTTTCTGATTGGAATTTTTGTCTAAATTTTAAGGGACTAGTCAAGGGAGAAATTTAATTTTCTCAAAGTATAAGGAGTATATGTGAATAGATTCCATATACAAGAGATCTCAGGAACAGGAATAGTTTCTCGTAAGAGAAATGGGAACAGGAACCAGTTAAGGCCAAAGGTGATGACATAACTAAAGATAAAAAGTTTATGTTTGATTTACACCCAAAGAACGTAAAATATTTAGATAAATAGAAAAAAAAGATCATAGGTTTAGTGGATGTTTAAATAAGTCAGAATGTCAAAATCTAGTAAGATTACTGCACAAACAGGCAGGAAATAAGACACAAAAAAAAAAAAAGAGAGGGTGTGGTAATTCAAGTGAAAGAGATGTGTACTTTGTTAAAAAGGAAGATAATAAAACTTCCAAGTGTGCAGAACTAGAATAAAGACTCTCTTAGATAAAATAGAAGAACATTGGAAGCCCAAGGCAGATTGGACTTGCATTAATCAATGCATTCAATCAGATGACGAAACCGTAGACAGTTATCTACATCGTCTCACACAATGTTTTGATGCTCATAGTGGGTTGATTAAGGTAGAAAATCAGGAAAATGACTCGCCCTATGAACAGCAACTGAAAATGCATTCCTAAAGGGCTGCAAGACAGCCATTGGTAACTTTATACAAAAGCATATGATCACACACAGGACAGCGCGTCTACAGCCCCTTATGGATTAGGCTAGACATGCTGAGAAATATCTGAAGGAAAAAAAGGATAAAAAAGCCCAGACTTTTACAGTTAGTGAAGATGGAACTTTAATGTTAGTTCAAGGTTCCGTGGACCGCGGAAGAAGACGTAGATGGAGGGTATGAGGAAGAAGAACAAAGTGAGAATGGGGAAGTAGGTACAAGTGAAGGCAATTGGTGGGAACAGGAAATGGCAAAAAATGAGGAATATCAAATGGTAAATCTAACAGCACTAGCATCAACTATGCAATTGGAATCCCAACCAGTGCCAAACTTATTATGGTCGCAGGGTCAGCACGATATTGGACTGATTAGAATGGCAGGACAGGTAAAGATTACACCCAAGTCAGAATTTAGACCTCATAAACAGCAGTATCTCTTGAGCAGAAAGGCAGAGGAGGGCATTTTACCGGTAATCTCAGCACTTTTGAAAGCTGGAGTATTAATTCTGTGCACAGACTCACCGTGTAATACGCCCTTATTTCCAGTAAAAAAACCGGATGGGACATGGAGGATGGTACAAGACTTACAGGCAATAAATGCCACAGTGGTACCTCGGGCCCCCATGGTCCCAGATCCGTCTATTCTGCTGAACGATATCCTTCCTACGGATAACTACTTTTCTGTAATTGATATCAGTAATGCCTTTTCTCTATTCCCTTGCAGAAAGATAGTAGATTTTGGTTTGCATTTACGTTTATGGGCAAGCGTTATACCTATACCAGGTTACCGCAGGGACACTGCGAAAGTCCGACCATCTTCTCACAAGAGATGTCCACCAATTTGGCTCAGTTCCAATCCGCCCAAGGATGCCACCTACTGCTGTACGTGGATGATATCCTCCTGGCCGCGACTACGGAAGAACTCTGTAAGTCCGAGACTATTCAACTACTACACTTTCTGGCACACGAAGGACATAAGGTAAATAAGTCTAAGTTACAATTTTGTAAATTAGAAGTATGTTACCTGGGTTATACTATCTCTGGGAAGGGCAGGCGATTAGATGACAGCAGAAAGAATGCTATTTTACAAGCCCCCATGCCAACTACAAAAAAAGAAATGATGTCCTTTTTAGGCATTACGAACTTCTGTCGTAGTTGGATTCCCAACTACGCCGAAGAAGTGCACCCACTATCAGACTTAATTTTTGCAATACCAATGGCGGCAAAAGATTTGCTGCACTGGACAGACAAGGCAGTACAGGCATTTACTAGGATCAAGCAACTGATAGCTGGGTCAGCAACACTGGGGTTTCCAGATTACAGTAAGACCTTTATACAGACTGTAGATTGCAAGCAGGGATTTATGACATCTGTTTTAATGCAAATGTATGGAGATAAGTTAAGACCATTGGCATTTTACTCTAGCAAATTAGACTCAGTAGCACGAGCATTACCACACTGTGTGCAAGCAGTAATTGCAGCCGCTTTGGCGGTACAAGCGTCTGCCACGTTGGTATTGTTCCATGATCTTACGTTAAAAGTCCCGCACTCTGTAGCAGTCATCCTTCTGCAGGACAAGTTAACATTTCTGTCACCTAGCAGACATTTATCTTGTATGACTACGCTGTTATCGCAGCCACACATGACAATTGAGAGATGCACTACCTTAAATCCAGCGACATTGCTACCTGTTGCTGAAGACGGTATTCGCATGTATGCTTAGATTTCATACATTCTAAAGTTCTACCAAGACCGGATCTTAAAGATCAACCCTTACTACATGCGGACTGGACACTGTTTGTAGATGGGTCAGCACGCAAAACAGAAACAGGCACCACTCAGGTAGGGTATGCAGTTACTACTGCAACTCAGATAATAGAGGCAAGACCACTCCCCGGGAACTTATCCGCTCAAGCAGCGGAACTGATTGCTGTGACAAGGGCATGTCTCCTTTCAGAGGACAGGAATGTCACTATCTATACGGATAGTCAATATGCCTTCTACGGTGCATGTGTTTGCTCAGCAATGGAAAAATAGGGGGATGGTTACAACCTCGGGGAAAGACATTATGCACAAAGACCTAATCCTTGAATTACTACAAGCCGTCCAACGGCCACGGGGTTTGGCCATCTGTAAATGCGCTGCTCATACCCGTGCTAAGGACCCGGTATCACTTGGTAATGCCCTAGCAGACAAAGCAGCCAAAGAGGCAGCTATGTCCAGTACCTTTTCACTTGAAACCACACCTACAGAATTACAACCAACAGATGAATTTGATTTGCAAACCTTACAAGTCATGCAGGAACTTAGCACAGTACAGGAAAACAACGCTGGACTAGGTATGGTGTTAGGCAGAACAAAGGAATCTATGTGGGACCGGATAATAAATATGTTTTGCCTACTAATCTTTTAGGTATGCAGCACTAGTTGTGCATGGCCCTTCCCATCTGGGCCCTGCAGCTATGGTTAAAATTATCCACCGTACCTTTTGGACCAAGGGTTTTATTGCATATGCAAAACGTTTTTGTCTATCCTGCATAGTATGTGCTAAATACCACGGGGGAGGGTCAGAGTTGCTCCGGCATCATTTCCAACACCCCTATCCTTTTCATACAATATGTATGGACTTCATCGAATGGACCCCGGCACAACTAAAGAAGTTTGTGTTAGTGATAGTGGATGCATTTACTAAGTGGGTTGAGGCCTTTCCGGTGACACATCCGGATGCTCAAACAGTGGCTAAAATTGTGGTCAATCACATCGTCCCACACTTTGGACTTCCTACACGCATCTACTCTGACAACGGCACGCATTTTGTCAATCAGATCATTCAGAAACTGTCTACAGTTTTCCAAATTGAATTGAAACACCATTGTGCCTACCACCCACAGTCAGCAGGGTTGGTGGAATGCCATAACGGCATTCTAAAAGGCAAGTTGAGAAAACTCATGGCCGAGACACATCAGTCTTGGATTACCTGTCTACCTCTAGCCCTCCTTTCCATGCGGACAACTCCCAACTCAAAAGGAGTCACCCCATTTGAGTTGTTGTATGGGAGACCTTATTACGTCCCGCAGTGGCAAAACTTGTTGCCTGCGGAACGTGAGGGGGTGAGGAGTTAGCTGAGTACATGAGGAAAATGCTGACCAATTCTAACAGCTGTTTAACGAATGATTATTTTTCAGGTTCAAGAGACGGAAGTCGCAGCAGTAGCCATGAAGGACAATAATGAGAATAAGAAAAAATGGTTCTATTGCAATGCTTTATTGTTTATAACTATTGTGATTGTAATATTTCTGTTTTGGCCATTTCTGTTTTTTTAATGAAGCTAGCCATTCAAAAAGAGACAAACACACCAGCTGGCATCCAAACTTTAATACATATCAAGCGATTAAATATGCATATGCATCCTCAATGAATGTCTCAAATTGTTGGGTATGTACTGCAATACCTACTGTATATAGTGGCTTAATGTTAGGGACAGCCCCTCTGGGAACAAATGATACTTGGAATAATTTGTTGTTTGAAACCACAGAAGTACCACTGAGAGACAAGGTGGCGCTGCCTTTCTGGGGTGCCAAACGGAACAGTGTGTTTTCAAAAGATTGGGAAAGTTAAGGTGGGGCTGAGCCTATGTAATATGACAATAGTTCATAATTGTACCCTAGAAGGGCAGTGTGAGACCAAGTTTGGAGCTATAAAAAAAGACATCAATGTAAATGATACTAGTTTGGTTGAAAAAATGCTGTATGTATATGGCCTGTTATTTAAGGGGCTAAAGCCAAATGGGAGTTATGAATTTGCAACCAATATTACCATCAAAACAAATGATTGTTATTTTATTTGTGGTAGGAAAGCATATAAATGGTTACCATATGGCTGGTCAGGAAGTTGTTTTTTGGGATATCTGATACCAGGTATCAGATACGCAAATGTATTACCTCAAGATAAAATATGAAATGCACGTTCTCTTAATAAACCTATTAATCCCGTAGGTAACATTGATGCGTCATGGATTTATCACCATGACTTGGCACACGTTAGCAGCAAAGGACTCTCACATATGGACCTAGGCGATGATGTAATTGCTTGGGCTGGTATTTTGCCAGCGTATGGGACAGTAAAATCCATCTGAGAACTGAGAAAACTGTCAAAACTGTTAGAGACTCTGAGTAATGTGACATTTTCAGTGCTAGAATTGGTGATGGGCGAATTAACGGCGATGAGAACCGTAGTGTTGCAGAACCGTATGGCGCCGATTTCACCCTAGCGGCGAAGGAAAAATAATTCAACAAGTTTTTGAACTGACTAAACCTGGTCCAAACCCCTTGACTGACTTTTTCCAAAACCTGTTTGGAAACTGGGGTTCTGTGTTGATGAACATTTTAATTGCTGTATGTGTTGGTGCAATCATATTTTTGCTGCTTGGCTGCTGTTGCATACCATGTATCAAAATGATAATATCGAAGGTTATCTCTGCCAATGCTACAAAAGCATATTTCTCTGATTATGAGAAGGTATACAACGTATCTGGGATTGTGTAAAATAAACAGTATACAAAATGTTGTAAGGGGGGAAATGTGGAAAAATACTGAAGTCAACATATTTTGTATTCTGTATTTAAAGGGTTAAGCAGAAAAATGTTCACTGCGCAAACTGAAATGTTCTGGAAAATGTTGATCACTGAGGAATGCAGGAGTTAATCTTCAACTGCTGATAAAGTTAATGGTGCAAGAATAACTGTGGTACTGGCTGGTAAAAACAAGTAATCAAACTATCAATTGTAATGAATGTTCTGTGTGCTACGTGTATGTACGTGCAGGAGGGTCTATATAAGGAGAACTCAAAGTACAAGTAACCAGACTGCTGGCATATTACTATCATGTAGCAGATCTCCATGCATGTAAAATAAAGCTGTTTTACTTGCTTACAAGAACTTGGTGTGATTCTTCCAGAATATGTTAGAAGAGTAAAATCTTTCGACATAAACATAGTCCATTACCACAATTGCCCCCCCCCCCCTTGTCAGCCAGTCGTATGGCTAAATTTGGATTGTCCTGTAATGATTTTAAGGATTTTTCTTCCTGTGTAAGATTATAAAAGCAATGGTTGGAATGATAGTCCACTAAGGAGCATAACTGATCTCCACAGGTCTTAATAAAAATATCCCCAGTAGAGTCATATTTGGGCATGAATATACTGGGTTTCCTTAAACAATTACCCATTGAAACATTCATTCCTCTATCACCAAATATTTTCTTTAATCGTAAATTCCTACCAAATTGTTCCAATTCAATGATCAAATCTGTATAATTGTATTTAGTGGCAGGAACAAAGTTAAGACCTTTGCTTACACTCGTAATTGTGTATCTCATAGTTCAATGCTAGATAAAGTAAACACCAAATTGTCAGTACCTGCAGTCATATTGAGGTTTTTCTCAGTTTTCTTTGTCTGCTAGACTTCATGGAGTCTTCCCCCTGCAAATCCGGTCGTTTCTCTTTCTTCTTCCTTACAGGGACTGGTAACGGATGAAAAACCAACTGTGAGTATAGGGTCTTCGGTCGTGCTCCTTTTTCCACTGTGTCCTTCCTACTTTCCTGCCCCTCATTGGTTGCTGTGATATCACCTAGAAAATCATTCATGTCACTGCGAACAACGGCGATATGCTGTTTATTGCTGGTAGTCTCACCTAAAAGCTCACCTGCATTATTCAGAATGTCTGCTTGTACTGCTGACCCCTCAGACGTTAAAACACTGTTCACCTCAACCGTTGCTCCTCCCAATGGCGTTTCAATCGTAGTGATAATCACCGATATGGTTATTCCCCTCTGTTCACCTGAACAATTGGACAAGTTCCTCGGTTGTCCAATGGAAAACGAGGGACTATGTGAACTGACCAATCAATTGTGACCCATTCTCGCTCGTAGCAATGTTAGTGGTTCTAACCAGGAACGAGGAACAGAAGTAGAATTCCACGGCCACAACGATATTTCCATGCCGAAAATCATTATAGTCTCACCAATTTCTTAGCCTTCACTTGTTGTAAATTTAGTATCATAAGCACGGATAGTACAATACAGCACATCCATCTGAAGTACATAATTATCGCTGGAAAACTTAGTTTCAATTTCCAACTGTTTAGGCTCAACAGATTTAGCTAGCTTTTGTTCCTCAGGTAAAAAGAAGTGAGGAAGAATAAAGAGAAACGACTGGATTTGTAGGGGGAAGACTCCATGAAGAGGTCGAACAATCAAGAAAGAAAACGGAAAAACCTCAATATGACTGCAGGTACTGACAATTTGGCATTTAATTTATCTAGCATTGAACTATGAGATACACAATTACGAGTGTTAAGCAAAGGTCTTCACTTTGTTCCTGCCACCAAACACAATTAGACAGATTTAATCATCAAATTGGAACAATTTGGTAGAAATTTACGATTAAAGAAAATGTTTGGTGATAGGGGAATGAACGTTTCAATGGGTAATTGTTTAAGGAAACACAGTATATCCATGCCAAAATATGACTCTACTGGGGATATTTTTATTAAGACCTGTGGAGAGTGGACTATCAATTCAACCATTGCTTTTATAATCTTCCACAGGAAGAAAAATCCTTAAAATCATTACAGGACAATCCAAATGTAGCCATACAACTGGCTGCTAAAGGGGGGGGGGGCAATTGTGGTAATGGACTATGCTCATTATAAAGATAAGATTGAATCTATGCTCTCTACTAATTTTACTTATAAGATTGATGTTAACTTGGTTAATGATATAATTTTACATGTTAAAATTATTTTATGTGAGTTAAGGCAATCTGGTATTATTATGCAAGAAGTGTTTGATTGCGTTTCTGTTGACTATCCAGTCATACCCATCTTTAAGCCATTGCCTAAGATTCACAAAGATGCACAGGACCCACTCCTTAGACCCATGGTTTTGGGTAGGAGGTGGGTCACTGAGCACTATTCCATATGGATAGAATCCAAGTTGAAAATTGCCGTTGGCTGTATACCTAGAATATTGAAGGATAGTGCACACTTTTTAACCAGTTTATATGGTTTTATAGATGGACATGACCTTAATACTTTACATCTAATGGTCAACTAGGATGTAAAGGATTTGTTTACTGTCATGCCTAATGGGTATGGCATTAAAGCCATTGGAAAGTTATTATCTAGAGAAGAATCAGTCAGCAAGAACCAATACAAATAAGTGTCTTTTAGAATTATGTTTAATGGACAGTATTTTTGGCAGAAATGGGGGGTGGCTATGGGCACCCCCTGTGCCAATTCATATGCAAATTTAGTCCTTGCCGTATGTGAAGAGGAAACTTTTTAATTCTTGTAATCCGTGGTCACAATATGTGGCATTTTATGTACCTTTTGTCGACAGGAACAAAAGGGATGTTAATTCAGTTCAGTTCATTCATTATATTGAACAATCAACTGATTTTAAGTTTTCGGCTAATTTCTCATATACTAAGATAAGAGTTTCTAGATACACTATTAGAGCAACGTGATGAGGGCATGATTCACTCTAAAGTATACTGGAAACCCTGTTGGAAGAATGGCCTTCTATCCAAGGATAGTATGCATCCAGGGTTTGTATTCCGTAACATAATTAAGGGACAACCTATGCATTTATCAAAGCTTTGTAGAGACAATGATATTTTGCAATGAATTGAATCTGTTTAGTACCAGATTAATAGCCAGAGGTTATAAACAAAATGATGTAGATTAACACCCAAGACATCATTCATGGTGCTGAGAGACAGACAGAGGCAGCACCCTGGTTTTCTTCCAAAGGTGTTCAGAATCGTACATATAGAAATAACAGAAAGAAAATAGCCAATAAGAGTAAGGTTCCATTACATGTGGCTTATAGTAGTGATATTAGATGGGTACAAAATGTAATTTATTAGTAATTGGAAAATTTTACAGAATTTTAAGACACTTGTCAGCTGTTAAAGGATAAAGAAAAATGTACTTTCCCTACATATAGATAAGAATTTAGAACATAAATTTTCTTTTTTATATAGTGTTACAGCAGGTTAATGGGTATGGTAGAAAAGGTAATTTACACAAGCTACGCAGAATACTGCGAGACTAGATGGATCACTGAATTAGGTGCCAACAGGCACCCAGGTTTGAATGCTATGGTGCCTTTAAAACCCATTTTGAGTAGGCGCAGATCATATGTTTTAAAATAATGGTCTTTAATTGATTTTAATTGTTTTATTGATTCTGCATTGTGATTGGTGTAACTTTGTATAAATGTACTAAGAATTGGTGAATACTTTTTTATTTCTGAAGAAGGGTTTTATACCTGAAAGTGCCAACATTTTTTGTAAAAAATATATCTACGTTTTTAGCCTGGTGGTCTGTGGAACATTTTTAATTGGTCTGCAACCTATTATAGAACTTAAGAAATTTTTGGGACACGTATAGGCTTTCAGCAGGGATTACTTATTAGGTGGGAACTGCTACTTGATTGGCAATATTGAAAATATATCGGGAGGACCTAGAAGGGAAATAAGAGTAGGTTTATGAAGAAATCTATGAAAATATTTGATATGAAATGCATGAATTCAATAATAGAACGGTGATAGAATTTACATATTTTTCAAGGAACAATAACTGGACTAGACTACAGAGAAATTGTATTTCACATTAACATTTGCATTCAACTGGAAGCTTCTACACATATCAAATACATACTTCAGATCATGCAATAAAAACTACATAAAATGCAGGATAATAAAACAAAGGACACTGCTACTTTCCCACCTACTTGTTAGAGAAGAATTTAAGGAATGGTTAATGGAAATTATTTGAGAGTTATTATGGAAGATAGAAATATATTCAGATGTTATAGCAAGCGAGTGGGATAAATGAAAATAGAGTTAAAAAAAAAGGGTAGAAATAAAAAAAAAAAAAAAAAAACATGGTTAAGTAATAAAAGGAATAACTTAACAGGGGTTGACAAAGGTTAATGTATTGCAGAACAAGTAGTATTTCTCAAAACACAACAGGCTCAAGTGCAGAGTGCTAAAGAGAAAATAAGGAAGCATCTAGAGATCATGCATATGTTTACAAAAAGATTGCTGTTAAGCAATTATAATTTTAAGTTCAGAGCAGACAGTGCAAGGATCTAGGCAGCAGGAAGTAGAAAGGGTTGTCAAACTTAAAGAACCTATAACAGGAAAAATAGCCAGAGATCTTGCACAGATTTGAGAGATATTGTGGAAATGTTACGAAAATCTGTACAACAGAAATGTAGAATCAAGAAAGAGCACATAAGGAAATATTTACGGAAAACTTTATTATGTCAAGGTTAGAGGTACAGGAGTTAATCAACCAACAGTAAAGATAGGAGAGGATGAGATTATAATTCCCGTTTAATCAATCTTCAGGAAAGTCTTCAGGAAAAGATGGTATTCCTGCAGAAATTAAGAGTGAAGATTGATAAACATATGGAAAATTTTGTTTAACCATATTTTTCAAGAAAGGAAGGCATCTATACCTTGGAAGAAAGCTGCAGTGGCTATATTACCTAAACAGAGGGAAAAAAACAGAGGGGAAAAAAAAAAAAAAAAAAAAAACACATCAGACAGCTTCATATAGACCATTTAAATTTTAAACCATGGTTATGAAGTGTTTATGCCTATACTAAACTGTAACAATGGCAAAGGTATTGCCAAAATTGAAAAACTGATCAATGTAGTTTAGCAGACACGAGACAAACCTTTGACATTAACACAATGATTATCCAAATGGAAACCAGAACACAAGAAAACGTAGCTGTTGCTGGTGGGTCTTGATGCAGAGAAAGCATTTGACAGAGTAAGCTGGGATTTTAAGAATAAGGCAATAGAAGCATTTGCAATCCCTGACACAGTAAGGTTAATTAGGAGGATATATGCAGGACTGGAAGCAAGAATTAGAATGAGACAGTACCTCTCTGATGAAAAGAAAAGAAGTCGTGTCTTACCACAACGTTCCATCTGTGTTGTAGATCTTCATTCATCACTGATAGTACTTTGGTTCCATCCCTTTAAATGACATGGCCGGTACAAAGCTCACTCCAGCCAAAAACTCTCGGCTAAGACCTACCCACAATGCCCCTCTCAGTCTTCAGAGACAGTTTGCCCACCCTTATAGTATAGGAATAAGAATAGTGACAGTAGGAGGCTCTGTCTGAACATATACCTCGACTAATAACGAGATCCTAAAGTCCACCCGGAGTCCAGGCAGGGGAAAGGAGGGCGGAAGTAATGAATGAAGATCTACAGCACAGATGGAACATTATGGTAAACATTAAACTTATTTATCTGATGTAAATCTTCCATTTATTCCATACTGATAGGACCGAGTCCCCAGCTACTCGAGTCCTGGGTGGCCCTAAGGAAGGACATTCCTGAGCACCATAGAACCAAAAAATGCTAGTCCCCTGGAGGCCAAATTCAATTTGTAATGAGGGATAAAAGTAAGAGGTCTTACCCAAGTGGCTGCTACGCAGATATCCAGAGGCTCTAGAATGAAAGACCACTGAGGTAGCTATCAATCTAGTAGAGTGAGCCTTTATTTTGGAAGGCAAGGATATTTTGTTTTTATGGTAGATGAAAGTAATGACGTTTCTGAGCCAAGAAGAGATGGTCATTTTGGAAACAGGCTTACCCATTCTGGGTCCTGCAAAGGCCACAAACAATTGATCAGTTTTTCTAAGATTTAATTCTGTACAAGTAGAAACAAAGTTGCCTATGAACACCGAGGGTATGCAGAAGGTATTCCCCTCTATTTAAATGGTGGGAAAGGAAAACCAGTAGGTCAATAAATTGGATAATGGAAAAACCAGAAATGACCTTCGGCAAAAAGGAGGCGTCAGTATGTACAGAAACTCTTTCCCTATGAAAAATTAAGTATGGTCTATTGACGCTCAAGGCCTACAACTCAGATATTCTTTCACTGAGGCAAGGAGTACTAGAAGTAGAGTTTTCCAAGACAAAAATTTTATATCACAGGAATTTGAAGGCTCAAAGGGAGGACTTGCTGACAACTGGTGCACCAAAGTGAAGTCCCATGGCTCTATAGGAGACATGACAGGAGGTTTAATGTAGAATACTCCTTTCATGAAGGTTTTGCACAGTCAGTGTGACATAACAGATGAACTGCAAATGTTCACAATGGAATTGACAGTAGCTGCTAAATGCACTGTCGAAGCTGAAGCTCCTGCGTGCAACAGGGTAGTGAAGTATTGTAGGATCTTCTAAATAGGCATGAAAAATGGGTTTATGCTATGTTCTTTGGCCCACCTAGAAAACAGTCCACTTAGTGGAATACATTTTTCTGGTGGATGGTTGTGTGAAGCCAGAAGGATCTCGCGAACAGGGGATGAAACATCAAGCAGCCTGGCAATCATCGGAAGTGGAGAAACCAAGCTGTGAGCTTGAGGCTGTGGAGATTGGGGTGACTCAGTCCCAGAGGACGAGACAGCAGTCCTTGGGATGGATCCAGGATCCACAGGCTGTGAATCAGGTGAGGGCCATAGGAATGGGAACAAGACCCTACACGGCCAATGAGGATCACTTTGCTTCTCAACCGTTGAGCTTTCTGTAGAACTTTCGGTACGAGGGGAAACGGGGGAAAGGCGTACTGTAGACCACAGGGCCAATCGTGTGTCAGAGCATCCCTCAGTGACTCCCCCTGAGGGGGGGGGGATCAGGGCAAAGTAGCTTCTGCATTTGTTGTTTAGGGATGAAGCAAACCGGTCAAAGCAAGGCCTACCCCAGTGGCAGAAGATTTGAGCTGCTATTATCGGGCTGAGGGACCATTCGTGAAGCATCAAAATGTTCCTGCTCAGATTGTCTGCAATAAGATTGGAACTCCCAAGAATGTACATTGCTATAAGAAAGCAGCTGGAAGCCATCACCCAATGTCAAATTTTCATGGCTTCCCGACACAGGGGGTAAGACCTGCTTCCACCATGTTTGTTGATGTACCAGATGACTGACATGTTGCCCGATTAAGCTGCAATTGTCCTGGAAGGAAGAGATGTGTGGAATGTTTGCAACAGTAAGAGAACTGCCCTCAATTCCAGGACATTTATAGGTTCATAGGTAGGTACTACGCTATTAGCCCTAGGGCCTATAAGGCTAGCCAAAAAGGTACCCTGACTTTCGCCACCCAAGAAAATTATTTTCCTGCGCCCCTATCGAGCAGAGCCCACAGAAAGGATCCCTGGGGTGGATTTCCCATCCAATCATCAAGATTTTCCCATTTCCCATCCAATCATCAAGATTTTTCCTGAAGAGTGCTAATGAGGAGCTCTGTTTGACAAAGACATGTAGTCTGTTCCAGAGTATGGGAAGTCTCTGGGACAGGAATCTATCCCTCCAGCATGTTCTGTTGGTACTTGCGTATTATCGCAACCAGATTTTGCGCCGTCTTCTAACTGTGTTGATTTTTACTGAAACGGCATCAGTGAAGTGTAATATGGAAAGTCTGCCGGGATATCGGTGATGGTTTTAAAAAATGTTAGGACTTATAATTTTTAAGATTTGTGGGAAGCGTCCGTTGATGTCAAGCACTGAATTCTGTGATCGCAGTGGTTACGTGTGTATGTATGTTGGTTCTGAAAGGACTGTGGCAGTTAGCGGATGAGATATTGCACACAAGCAGAGTTTAAACAGCACATTAGGTGCTTGCTATTAAGATGCTCAGAAATCTAAGGATATCTGTAGGCTGCTAGAGTTATGACATTCCACAGATGATCTTTGGCTTGCTTTTGGGTAGATTTCCTTTTCTGGAACGACTGTTTGCAATCAACATGACAGCATTTTTATGCTTTATATCGCTGAACTATTATTCACCACAATATATTTTCCACATATTGAATCATTTTGGGAAGTAGAGTCAGCTATTTAGTTTTCCTTCTTCAGTTCTTTCCCCGATGAGATGAGTGTGGCAGTTAGCGTAGGATATTGCACACAAGCAGATTTTAAACAACAGATGAGGTGCTTTCGTACTGTGGAATGGTTTTTATTTTTTTTACTTGCAGTTCTTGTGGCGAAGGATACTTTCTCAGCATTACCTTGTTCTTTTTGGATGTATGAAAGCATCGTGAAGGTTATACCGAAACAAGATTTTCTGTAGTGTTTCTGTAGTCTTAGGTTTACCATTGAATCAGCTGTGAAAAAGAATAGTAAAAGGTTTGAAAATTATTTATTTATTTAATTTTACATTTGTTAACCGGGAAATTCCGACTGGACCAGGTCCATTTTCAGCGGAGGCCCGGGGAGAAAAGCTCCAACCATCAAGTTATACAAATACAGTACATCCAGCATAATACACAAAACAGGTTACATCATGTATGCTGAGCATAGTAATATAACAAGAATTAAAAAACACTCCAGGTAAAAGATATAGAACATGGATAAAAAGACAATGTCAGTCATACTTTGGTAAGAAAAGAAAATATATCAAGCAAGACTCTACAGTAAAAAGTACCCTTTCAGATGACCAAGCCTACAGGGGATCAGAGCTCCAGCATGTGATCAGAGAGGAATTTGGGGAGTTAATACTAGTATGGGTAGGGTTATGTGATACAAGGGCATAACCATGTACTAAGAAGGTGCGATTTGAGGGAGTTTTTGAATATGGATGTGGAGGGGGCAGTGGACACAGACAGGGGAAGAGTTCCAATTTCTGGCAACGGTGTGGGAGTAGAGCGCTTTCCCTGCATTATTGTTAGCCTTGGTGATGGAGAGGAGAGATTTTTCACTGGATCTTAGGTATCGGTTTGTAGTATAGATAGTAAGTAGGTTGGATAATGGGGGTTTTTTTCAGGATATTTGAGAATATTGTAGGCTGTGCCCAGCTGGTGATAGTTAAGTAGCTGTGGTAGCTGAAAGCCATTTTAGTTCTTTTAGTGCAGCACAGTGATGGGTTCTATAGGTTGAGTTAGTAGCAAACTTGGCTATTTTATTGTAGCATGATTCTAGTTTGTCTAGGTCACATTGTCTGATTTGGGTAAAGATTGGTGCTGCATATAATAGAGTTGAGAGGAGGTGGCTTTGTGCAAGAGTGACTCTTGCTTTTTGTGAGAGAAAGGACTTATGCCTGTATAGGGAGCCTAGTTTTTTGTGTACTAGTTTTATGGTATGTGAGATGTGAACATCAAAGTGGAGATTATTGTCTATTTCAATGCCCAGAAGTTTGGTGTGGTTAGAAGGGGAGATGGTGGTGCAGTCCTTGTTATGGTAAAGGAGAGTTTTTTTTTTATTTTTTATATCTATTAGGGGTAAATAGTAGCAGTTTTGTCTTTTTGGGATTTAGAATTAGTTGGATCCCAGATATCCATTTTTCTACTGAGATAAAGGTATCTTGAGCGAGTATGTAGGGTGGTGGATGAGGCGGAGCAGATCAAAGTTGAATCATCTGCATATTGTACGAGTGTGGCATGTTGTGTAGAGTATTTGAGGTTATTTGCGAAAATAGAGAACAGCGGACCCAGTAGAGCCCTGTGGGACACCTATGGTGGTTGGAAGTTGTAGACAGAGTTCCTTTCCACTGGACTGATTGTTGCCCGTCAGACAAGTAGCTTCTGAACCAGGCTATAGTAGAGGAGGTGAAGGATAATAATGTTAGTGAGTCTAGTAGAATGGAGTGGGAGACCATATCAAATGCTTTTGAGAGGTCTAGGAAAAACAGATCTCTTTCCTTCACCGACAGGCAGCATTGTCAAAGGAACGCCTTGGAAGTAGAATGGGACTTGCATAAACTGACACGACATGCTGGCGGTAAAGGAGAAACCTACTTTTCAAACCTTCCTTTTCAGACTTTAGTTTTTTCAGCCGTTTCAATGATAAACCTTCATAAAACTACAAAAGCATTACAGAAGACATGTGTCTAACCTTCATAGCACTATATTGCTACTACTTGATCTAAACAAAAATAACCAGCACTGCCGAAAAAAACTGGTTGCGATAATACGCAAGTACCGTTCTGTTTATTGTGGTGACAAGGTTTAGGTCCCAAGAGTGTGTAGCTCGGAGGGATTGGGATTTCCAACAGCTCTGGGTCTGACATAGCTTTGTATATTAGGCAGAGATTGCCTCTGAGTAGGCGATATGCGACTGAGTGAAGCTGGAGTTTTTGGAGACTGTCTGCGCAGGGTATCTGTTTGAGGCCAGTAATCCACTTGTGAGGTATTTCTGTGGCCTTTACAGTTGTTGAAGTCTTGTGAGGTACATACCAAAAAGGGCATTGTACTCTATAATGGGTCTAATGAGCGATTAGTAGAGGGGTACAATGACTACTTTTTTTCTGGATGAGAAAGCTTTTGTGATGAGGTGAGCCATGTAGAAGGATTTCCTGACCACTGTGGCAATGTGATTATCAAAGGAGAGACTACTGTCCACCTGTGTCCCAAGGTCTCTTATCACACTTTCAGTGTTAGACTACCACTTATGTGCTAGTTCATGGGTACAGAGTTTTTACCAAAGGGGATGACAATACACTTTTTGGCATTGAGCTTCAGGCCATGACACCAGGCATCTGTCACAGTGAGGCCTTTCTGGAGTATGTCCACATCGTTAGGAGTTATGGCTCCTAGTTTAAGTTTGCAGTCATCTGCATACTTTTTGTTAGCCAAAGACTGTGTTTGGTATCTACTTCTCTGAAGTACAGGCTAACAGGACAGGACCCAGGACTGAACCCTGTGGTACTCCCACTTGCCACTGGTCTGAAGTTGGATTTGGAGTCTGCTACTTTCACGGTGTGGTTTCTGTGAGCCAGTTGGCAACCCATCTTGTGACGTAGGGATTTATACCTAGTTTAGTGAGCTTATCTATAATTCCAGAGTAGGGGATGGTGTCAAAAGCCTTAGCGAGATCTAGATAAGCTGTGTGAACCACCTTACCCTCAGCTATAGCTTTGGTGACTGTTTCAAAGAAGTCAATCAGGTTTAGGAGACATGATCTGCCTTTGACAAACCCGAACTGGGTAGGGTCCAGAGTTTGGAGATTACCAATGTCTTTGTTTAGGAGTTCATGACTATATGTTCCATGGCCTTGCATACTAGGCTAGTCAGGCTAATGGGGTGGTAGTCCCCGGGGTCAGTCGTGGCCCCCCCCCTCTTTGTGTAGTGGATAACAGTCGCGATGCGCCATTCAGTGGGCATAAAGCCTGAGGTGAGGCTATGATTGAACATGGTACTTTGGTAGGGTGCCAGTTCATTCTGTAGTTCGTGTAGAACGCAGACTGGGATATTGTCAGGTCCCATGGATGCTGTGTTCTTGGTTTTGGAGAGTGTTTTTTTTTTTTTTTTTTTTTTTACCTGTGCAGCCATGATTACAGGAACTTTGCATTCTTCTGGTATAGAGATGGGCCCTCTAGGGGGTGAGAGAGGGGGTAAAGTTAGCACTTAACCTGCCAGGATGTTGGCAATATCAGTTGGTTCCGTATATTTAGTGCCATTGCGCTGCAACTCAGAGCAGATCAGAGTGTTGCCATTGAGATTCTTGACATACCTATAGAATGCTTTGTGGTTGTCTTTAGAGTCAGTGGCAATTTTGTTTTCATAACTAGCTTTGAAGGATTTTATGAGGGATCTCACCTTCTTACTGAGGTTGACCAGGGAGTTCCTCCAGTCATGGGATTTTACTCTTTTTTGCACCAGTTTCTTTCTTCTGTTGTAGAGTTTATGACAGTACTACCAGATTGGCTTCCTTTTTTTGAAGAATAAAATCTTGGTTCTATTAGGGATAGTATGATCCATGCACTCGTGCAAGTGCTCATAAAGTGCATTTGTGTAGGACTCAGCCATCATAACTCTATTGTCCATCTGCATGGACGTCATGAAGTTTGCCACTTCTATCTTAAGAAGGGTGAAGTTGGCTTTGGAGAGGTTTTTAACGGTGGTTTCCCCAATTGGGGGTGGGATGTGGATATCTAGGGTGATTAGCTTGTGGTCGGATCTGACCAACGAGGAATTGACCTCTGGTGTGGAACACTGGTTGCCCATGTTGGTAATGACCAGGTCTAGGATATTGCTGCCCCTGGTGGAGGTGCGAATAGATTGATCCAAGGCACTGGAATTTATGAACTCCAGAAAATGTTGAGCAAGAGAGTTTGTACAAGAGTAGTTTTCCCAGTTAATGGTGGGGTAGTTGAGATCGCCCATTATTAGGGTGTTGGGTTGTACCCAAATACTTTCCAGTGTATCAAGAAATGAGGAGTGTGAATCCTGGGGCATGGTAGGGGGTCTGTAGCAAGCTACAATTTGGATTGCGGTCTTGACCAGAGTTAGTTACACTTAGATAATCTCAGATGCATTATGCTGTGCAACTAGCCTGGAGGTGTGGATATCCTTAATGAATATGGACACTGCTCCACCTTTAGTGCTTCGTTCCGGGTTAGGTGGCCGAAAGGTGTGGTATGAATTATAGCCTGGTAACAAGAGTGCTTTCTGGAGTTTTGCACCAGGTCTCCCATCACTGCACAGATGTCGATGTTCTCCATTTTAAAGGAGTGCCTCGAGCGAGTCCATTTTGAGGTTTACACTTCTAGCACTTGAGTATCATTACCCTCAGATTTTGCTTGCTTGTACTGGTTATGATGGTGAATTTGTCATTTGAACCTTGCCTACAAAAGACACTAGTAGGTTGGAAAGAGCCTTAGCCAGTATCCGGGCGACAGGTGCAGGCCATCTCTGGCAAAGCATCATGGTCGGTCGATCATGTCGACCTAAGCAGACAAATACCGGATCCCCTTAGAATGACACCAGAAAGCTTCCTTGTACTGTGGTATCATTCTGGGTGATGGCAGGATGCTACTCAAGACTAGGGTCATACCTGCCTGGGCTACAAGATCGGACAGCTCCTCCAGGTCTCTTTTCATGTAGTCCAGGGAGGTACATCTCAGGTCATTCACACCAACATGACAGGGTCATATTTGTATTTGTTGTGGAGTGACCTGAGTGCATGCATTATGTGGCGGATCCTGGCACTTGACAGGTAGCTTGACAGTAACTTTCTCCTTGTTTAGCCTGGTGAGTGAAACATCAGAGTGCCTGACTAGAGAGTCACCTATGACTACAGCAATGGGTACGTTGTTATGCCTTATGGGCTGTGGTTGAGTGGCACACTGAGTTTGTGGGCTGTGTGTCATTTGGGTTGTGTTGGGGGGGTGGAGTTTGCTTGCGTTTCTGCTTTGGAAGCATTTGCTTATGTGCAAATTGGCCTCCATGGGGGACCAGGTGCCTTTGACCATCTTTCCCTGGAAATGCCCCCCCCCACCCTAACAGGGAAGTGTCTGTGGTCACAGTGGCCCAGGGCTGGGGGAAGACGATGGTCGATACCAAAAACTTGTTTCTGGCTTCATCCACCATAGCATTTGCTTCTTGCAAAGGTTTGTAAGGCGTATCATGTGGTCGATGAATGGGTGGGTTAAGATAGACCATTGTGATGAAAGGAGCCACTACAACAGTCTCATGTGCAATCTCGCCAGTGGTACTAAGGTAATGGTTGATGCCATAGAGCCCAATAGTTGTATTAAAAGGCGTGCTGGTACAAATGTCTGTGGAAGGACACGAATCTGGTCTCTTATTTTTGAAAGCCTGTGAGGAGGAAGGAAAGCTTGACAGGACTTTGTGTCGAAGATCGCTACAATGAATTCCAGTGCTCTTGTTGGGGACGTGTGATTCGTTTATGTTAATCATGATACCTAGGCTTGGAGAAAGGCCATGAGTGTAAGAGAAAAAGGTTCCTGGTCCTGGCAGTAAGGAGCCATCGTCTAGATACAGAAACACCTGGAATCTTTGTAGTGGGAGATATGACTACTGCCATACATTTGGTGAACACTCTGGGGGCTGTCGAGAGAACAAAGGGCAGTACCCTAAACTGGTAGTGATTGGCTCGCAGCCAGAAACGGAGAAATCTCGGGGAGCATTTGTCCATCTTTGTGGTAATATGCATCCTGGAGGTCTATAGAGCACATCCATCCTTTCCCAGAAAGGGGAGAATGGACTGCACCAGGACCATCCAGAATTTTTGAGGTTTGATTAATTTGTTTAGTAAGCCGAGATCCAGGATTGGTCTCCAGTCCCGTCTTTTTTGGGGACTAAAAAGAACCTCAAGTAAAACTCAGATCCTCTTTGATCTGGTGGACTGGTTGGAGAACTTTCTTAGCAACTTTTCAATTTCCAAGGCTGCAGCCTCTGCTCTGACTGGGTGGAACATTGGGGATTCCTTTTACAGGTCTGGGGGATGAGGTCGAATGGGATAGGATAGCCTCTGGATATTATTCTCTGCACCCACGCATCCATTATGAGCTGCCAGGGCCTGTAAGTGCAGAGAGAATCTACCCCTGACTGCTTCCAGAGGAAAGCAATTGGGCCACTGTTCAGGAGTGCTGGAAGGGTCAGCCAAAGAAGGAATCTCTAGTGCCCTGGTTGCGCGGATTCCCTTTGCGCCGAAAGAGACATCTTCTGGATGAGTTGCCCCCTCTGCACCGGGGGGATTGCAAATCAGGAGTGCCACGAAAAGATCCTTGGGACTTCACCACAAATTTTCCTCCCATTCGATTCCTGGAGTAGGATCTCGGGGGGGGGGGGGGGGGGTTGTGGACAAAATGTCTACAGCAGACAAGGTCTTTCCGTCGTTATCACTACATGATAGTGTCTCTCTTTCTTTGAGACCAAAATAGAAAAGATTTGTCAACAGGCGCGTTGACAAAGAAAAATTTGAAAAGGGTCCGAGAAGTCACACAAACGCATCCAAGCATGCCATCTCATGACAATGTCCGATGCGGCTGCTTGAGCTGCCCCCTCAGTAGTGTGAGAATTCAGGCACATCGAGGAGTTACAGATGGACTGTAGGGTAGCTAGCTGAGAGGCAACAGTATCACCCACCTCCTCAGGCAGTACCCCTGCCTAAGAGGTGGACATTTCTGAGATGAAGGTTCTTTGGAGGAGAGTAATGTGTACCAGGTAATTCAGCGACCGACTGGCAAAGGTTGCTGAAGCATAGGTCCACTTCCCCAGTCTGTCCATAGCCAGAGACTTCCTGTTCGGAGGATGAACAGTGGAACCATCTTCTGCCAGTTCTCTCTTGGTGGCCGTCACCAAGACCACGGAATCAACTACCAGCTGTTTGGACCAGTTGGGTTGGTCTTCAGGAGTAGACAAAATTTTATCTGACCGCTGGGGGACAGGTTCTATGTTGGGCAGGGCCTTCCAGGCACGCTGCACAATAAGCCCAATGAGCTCATCCACAGGTGGGGTCACCCAGAAGTAGATGCAGGCTTTCTGTGCTTGACCAAGAACACAGATTCCTCTAAAGGGTTGGAGGGCTTCCAGTATCCCCTCTGCTCGAGAATCTCAAGAACGTCTCCAAATGAGAGGTCTTCCGGGGGAGATCGTGGGGACCCTTCTCCCTCTTGTAAATTCGGTGTCTTTGGTGATGGATTCCTCAGGGGAATCAAGATGCTTTCTCTTGCAAAGTTTCTTCCAGGGTGGCTCCTCAGTGGGGTCTACTGTGGAGGACTCCAGAGAAATGGTTCCCTTCAAGGGAAGGTCTTGCGGCTCCAGTACTCGAGATCCCAGAGTAGGAGGTTGGGACAGCTGCATGCTAGAGAGGGGAACTGGTTTGGTGCCAACTGCGAGCCTGTTGAAACAAGAACCCTCTCCATCACCTGGAAAGCAGGCCCAACCGAGGAGGGATGGGAGCCCAAAACAGAGGATGACCTCGGAACCGGGTTCACACCCTGCCCAGAGGAGCCCACGTCCAGGTGAGAAGCTCTGAGAGGACCGGTAGCTGTTGGGAGAGCTGTGGCCATAGAAAAAATTTAGCTGAACTAGGTGCCATGGTGACGACAGCCCAACTCACTGCCACAAGGGTGCACCAGTTCCAAAGGAGCTGTGGCACCAAGAATAAATTGGTGCCGACAGGGAAGCCTCCGCTGTCAGAGCAGAGAGACTGCACTGGGATGGACATCGGTACCAAAGTCTCCGAGACCTGGGAGGAGGATAGACAGGTGAATACGCTGTGAGAGTTTCTGCTCCAAGAGGGAGGGAAGACCTAGTCAGGGTGGGTAATCCTCTAGCTGACAAAAGCTGGTCCACAACCCTCACTACTACATCTTTTTCTGAAAAACTCCTGGAAGCTGCCGATAGAGATTCTGGTCTCTCAAGAAATGGGATTAAATTGTTGTCCCAAAAAGGGGAGAATACCTGGTTCTGGCAAGGTGCTTGATCTTCAGAACAGTAGATGTCATCTGTGGAGCCATGCAAGACATCAGCACCAAGGCCAGGGATGGTGCCAATGCAGGTACAGTGTAAGAGGGAGTCATAATCAAGGATGGCACAGAGGGAGAAGACAGGGACCCTGGTGGTGAAACCGTTGGCGCTGTAGAAGCCTGGTGTCAACTCAGTTCTGAGGAGGACGGGGATGTCGGAACAGAGAGACTGTTTCTCTTTATGCTTTTTCACATACTTATGTTTAGGAGGTGGCGAGACCTCCATCCCAGAAAGAGCCTCTGTGAAGGGTGTTTTCATCATACCCTTCAGAATAAGCTTGCTCTTGCATTCAGCCAACGTACGGTTGCTGAAGCTAAAACATACGTCACAAGAAATGTTAATGTGGTCAACGTCCAAACAATAAAACACACCGGGCATAACAGTCAGCATTTCACACCCACACTTATCTCACTGCTTGAACCCAAGCTTAGCCTCATCTGACATTATAACACACTAGTACTAACCAAACAATAAAACTATATCTACCAAACAAGATAAAGGGATAGCAAATATTTTATTCTTACAGATAGCTAGGAAAGGAGTACCAAAAGAGGAGGGCCTACTAAGGTAGTGAAGAGGAAGTAGCATCAACGATGGTAATTACCAAGGTAGTGGGCAGGACTTAGGAAATAAACGTAAAACAAGAAATAACCTTAGACAAAACACACAACAAAACCAGAAATAACCACAAAAAAGCTACACTTGGCTTGAGAGAAGGCTTGGCATGTCTGATGAGGAACATGGCAAACGAGATCTGAAGAGACTGAGAGGGGCATTGTGGTAGGTCTTAGCTGAGAGTTTTTGTTTGGCACGAGCTTGGTACTGGCAGTGTCGGTTCTGAGGATGGAACCAAAGTCCTATCAGTAAGGAATGAATGAAGATTTACATCAGATGTTGTGTTTCAACATAGGAATAAGGCAGGGTTGCCTTCTTTCCCCTTTATTTGCTTTATATTTAGAGCCGCTGGCAAAGAAAATAACAGACTCGAATGCAAGAATATAATGGTACGGTAGTAAAGTAAAGTTGGATTTGCAAATATTTTTACCTGATAACTAGAAAAGGACATCTTTGCGTTTTGGAACATTTTGAGACAGTCCCCAAGTCTTTTTGGGATATAAAATTTAAGATAATTTTCATATAGCCTTTGTTTCATGTACACAAAAGAACTAGCTCACCACTACCTATACTTATGGGCATACAAAAAGGTTGCATGCTGATCAAAAGCATTACTTCAGCTCTCGCAGTATATCAGACTGACAAAAAGACCACTACTGATTTTTTTTTTTTTGGTAAAATCAGTTACTGACTATGTAAGTACATTGCCTGGATGCCAGCAAAGAAGAAATTTGGAAAACATGAAAGAAAATCAGTCAGCAAAGGTGAAGTGAAAATACCATCGGAAAGGATTCCGCAGTTCAGCAAAAAAGCAGTTCATGCTTCAGGATTTAGTTCGACAAATGGCATCCAGTAACTACAAGGAAAGAAATCAATTGTACCCAGAGGTAATCAAAAGTAAAGCAAACAATGAAAGATTATATCACTTCAAATAACAAAAGGCTGGGAAAAATAGAAGCTTTAACTAGCCATACAGATGCCAGCACGTAAAACTCTACTGCCAATCATTAGTGGGCCGGAGTTCCACTGTGGCGACCCCTAACTGGGAAAAAGCCGAAAGACACACACACACAGATGAACTGATAAAACTGCAAAATAAAAGGATGGCAAAGAAAAAGCTGGCTGAACGTAAGGTTTAAGAACAGTTTATTTTAGACCAAGCACTCTGAGAAAACCTGTTTTTCTGGTATACCAGAGAAATTGAAAGGAGCAGACTATTAATTTTATAAAAAAAAAAAAAAAACAAATAAGCAACAGGATTGGTATTCCACAGCAGAATTTAAGAACACAAAGCGTGTATGCTCCAAACCTGGCCAAGAGAAAGCAGCCAATGCCAATATTAGTAAAGAAGCAAGCATACCAGGAGAAAGAATTGATCCTTACAAAACTGTGGTAGAAGAGCAGAGTATTAAAAACTGGGGACAGCAGAAAGTTTATAGAAAATGATTTTTCGTTGTACAAACTGAAGAGAAGCAAATTTATGAAAGCAATCAGGGAATGTCAGCAGGCAGGTGCAAGATTCAAGCTGCTGTATCCAGCTGTCTTCAAAGCATTTTTCGTGGATTTGGAAGGTTAAAGTCATTTTTGATGCATAACAGGCTAAGAAGGAAATAAAGTTTATACAACAAAAAGGGAGTCAGCAAATAGAAGATAAATCTGCTCCTCATTCTTCTGACGGTAAGGGTTCATAGAGACTTTGCCAGTGAAACCGTTTTCCAATGTTTCAAAGGAAAATACTTGACACAGACAGGAGTTGACAGAAGAAGGAGTAGTACCTTGGACTTGAACCAGGGAATAGCACTGGAGATTGAGATTAACAGGAAGATGACCAACAACTCAAATTAGTGAATAAATGGAAAACTACAAATATTCTCTCCATTTCATAAGGGTGAATATCTAGATTACTACCCTTGGCTTAAACCTGTAACCAGGTATTTTTAAAGCTTACAGGCATAAAAAAACCAAGATAAAATAATGAAAGCCATGAAAATGTTAAGCTTCTTACTGTGGAGATATTAGCTTGCTTGCTTTCCAGTGGCAAAAAGTCAGTTGAGCTGAGATGCCTGCAGCTGACGGCAGCTAGGAATTATCGGATTTTTTTTTTCATTGACTCATTTGAGTACATTTCCATGGGGACAAGTTGTCTACAGGAGCAAGCTCTTAATTTTGAGAATTCTGAGTGGTGTCTGTGCAGAGAAGTGAAACATTTTAAAGTAAAATGGCAAGCAATTCAATGAAAATAAGCATGAAATTATGAGACGTGAATAAGAGGCAACAACCTCCCTAGTAACCTTAACACTTTACAGTTAAAAGAACAGCGTGCAGTTTAGTTCTATTTAAAAGATAACCAGCACATTTTCGTAGAGCTAACAGTTAATATTTTATGAAAGCATACAAGCAGTTTGTAACATCTAGGTGGGGGAAGAGAAATAAGAAAAGACGGCAAATCAGTGTAAGGGTCAGCACAGGCTGTAGCATGCATTTAGCATAGCTAACCTTAATGGATGGCTATGCTGTCCATATTGTCCTGGAATGTGAATGGCCTTAAAAAGGTATGGAAAACTGCAAAGTGCAAATAGCAATAATGAAGAGGACACATTTGGAAAGAAATGAGCATGTTAAATTTAACAAAGAGGAGATTTCAGAATGGATATTCAGCAGTGCATCCAGTGCATCAAGGACAGAGAAAAAGCAGAGTTATTATACTAAATTGCTAGAGGGGCTCCAATCGTGAAAGAGGAGTGAAAAATACAAGACAAAAATTGTAGGGAGGAGGATTACAATGCCATGTACTTAAACTCTACCAAAAACTACTATTAAGGAGCTTCAGAAAATTTTGGAAGAAATGATCAGCTTTCAACAGGGAATATTTAGTTAGGGACTGGAATTTGATTTTCAATACTGAGGAAGTATCTGGGGGCCCAGAAGGGACAATATAAACAAAAGGAGATTTCTGAAAAAAAAAATGAAAAATATTTGATAAAGATGTGAATTCACTAGTAGGAACACAGAATTTTCATATTCCCCAAAGTACAATAAGCTTTGACACATCCAAAATTACCATTTCTGATTATGCATTAATAAAAATAAGACAATAGTGCAGGGTAATTAAGTAAAAGTAAGATACGGCCGCTTTCCCCACCTACGTGTTGGAGAGACAAATACAAGACTTATTCAGCAAGACAGAAATTATCTTCAGAAGTTACAGCTACTGACTCGGACAAAATGAAAGTGAAGTTTAAAAACTAGGGTCGAAATGACAGATGGAGTTATGTAGTAACAGAAATTACTCAGAGGGACTCAAAGGTTGAAGTACTAAGTTCTCTCACAGAAAAGGAAGAGCAAGGGACTACCTGGAAAATATGCACGAATTTAGAAATATTGCCGATAAGCAACTATTTTTTAACACCAGAGCGCAAAACGTTTTGGCACTAGAACATTGAAAGGGTCATTGCCAAACAAAGTGAACCTACTTAAAAAAAAAAAATTAAGAACTTGAGAGGTTTTAAAGAGGTTCTGGAAATGTTATGACATTTGTATAATACAGAGAAACGTGGAAAACTATATCAGTCTGATTATGCCGAAGTTAGAGGTAAATCAGGCTCAACAATAGCTGAAATAGGAGGCGAAAACAGCGATGAATAAAATCAATCTGTAGGAAAGTCTCCAGGATCACATGGCATTCATGTGGAAGTTTGGAAATTAGGAGTGAAGCAAGTGATAAAGGTCTGGAAAATTTTGTTCAACTGTTTTAAAAGGAGCAGGAAGCACCAACATCTTGGAAGAAAGCTGTAGTGGCTTTTAACTGAAGACAGAAAAGCCCCTCGAGACCCAGCTTCATATAGAACCATTTAAATTTTAAAACCATTACAAAGTGTTTCTCTCTATTTTAGCTTAAAGAAAAATGGCAAAGGTGTCACCAAAACTGATGGACACAGATCAGTGTGGTTTTGTGGATGGGAGGGAATTTGGCAACATTAATAGAACAATGATTATCCAGAGGGAAGCAGAATTTTAGAAAATACTGCTGTTGGTGGGCCTTGATACAGAGAAAGCATCTGATAGAGTATGCTAGGATTTTATGATTAGGGCACTGGAAGCATTTTCATTCCCTGATAAAAGTAAGGATAATTAGAAGGATTAGAGGCAAGAATTAAAGTGGAAGAGTTCCTCTCAAATAAGAGGTGTTTGAACAAAGGAACCAAGCAGGGGCGTCATCCCTTCCACTTTATTTGTGTTATATTTAGTGCCACTGGCAAAGAAAATAAGGGACTCTGAAATAAAAGGATATAACTGATACGGTAATCAAGAAGGTGGTTTTACTTCCAGATATTAATTCTGTACCTGATAATTCCAGAACAGCACATCCAAGTTTTGTGGAACATTCGGAGACAGTTTAAACTCTTTTTGGCATATATAATTAAGGAGAATAAAACAGTCTACAGTTGTAAATTATGTACCCACACACAAAATGGTTCATCAATACCCATATTTATGGGGACATGACAATGTATTTAGGAGTATGGATTAAAGAGACTTCTGTATGGCAGCTAAGGATGTATGGGATGAGACTAAAAGGATAATACAAAAACTGAGTGGCAATGCTTATTTATGGACAGTACGATGCAAGCATGTTTTTAGCCCCTCAAGTCTGGTATACAGGTCAGGCAAACTTTTTATCAACCCAAGGGGACGCTGTGGACAATAAATTAAAGAACTGAAGGAATTTATCTGAGAGGGAAAGAGGGCAAGAGTTAAGTGGGATAAGCAGACTCTTCCAAAAGAAGGAAAGTGGTTTACGGTTACCCAATCTGAAGGGATATTTTAGAGCTACACAGTTTTAAGGCTCATATACATAACACAAGCAGAAGGTGGTTATAATTCAAAGTGAAAAGGATGATGAAGAAAAAAAAAAAAGGAGGGGTGGATTTTGGATGCAGATCCTTAAGGAGAGAATATGAATACAATATTATGTATGGTGGTTGAGGAATTCTAAGAACAAAGCCAATACAAGAATGGAGAAAGGAGATTTTTACCAATAGGGATGACTGCAAGTAGGGATACAGAATATAGGTGGGGGGGGGGGGCTGGAATTTACTGGAGAAACCTGGCAAAGAAACAAAAGATATTTGAAACAACTAAAGCAGGAAAGGAAAGAGTGGGATGAGGCAAAGAAAACATTTGGATTACAGGCTACAGACTGCCTTCCCTAGCAGGGCTCGATTGCAGGATACAGGCAGACAGAAAGGGACAGGGGGGGGGGGGTTTAAGTGAAAAAATAAAATCTGGTCTGGTAGAGAGTTTTTAGTTGAAGCTAGAACAGAAGCAGCTGTTACAAAAAGTGATTAGTGAGGCTTACTGCACGATAACCAAGAATCACAGGCGATTAGAAAAAAGAGAGAGAGAGAGAGAGAGAGAGAGAGAGAGAGACTTGAAACGCAATTACAAGAACACAGTGGAAGACGTATGTATAGTTCCAAACATGCAACAAAGTCCGTAAGGGTTAGGATCTTTGCTTTAAATGTTTGCACAGGGATTTTAATATGCCCAAGCAGACAAAGGAATTTTCCTCAAATTAGACAAATATTGGCAGTGTGATGGGGAAGAGGCAACTGGGAAGTAATGGGTTGGCACATTTAAGAAATTCCCTTACAGGATACTCTGTCAGAATACTTAGTGTAATATTTTAAATCCATTTGCTCACCATCTGAACTGCCTGAACATAAGGCCTCAAGTTTAATTCTGTTGACTGTCAAAAAGCAATTACTAGAAAATGAAAATCAAAGTCTAAACCAACTGCACTTGAAGTACTGAAAAACTAGAGAGAGAAAAATTGGAAGAGTAATCTTTAGAAAAAAATAGTAACACGTGAATAAATGGAAACTGTGTGAATAATACATGCAGAAATTTTCAGGGGGAGTGAGGTTTAAGTAAAGGCATGAATTCAGCAATGTAATATTGGCCTGATAATTACAAAAGAAAAATTATGTATGATGCATGTAAACAGAAAAACAATACGGGTTGTCTTTTCTGTTGATTTTTGTCAAAGTCTTGCGTATTTAAAAAAAAAAAAAATCATGAAAATGTTGGGGGAAGAGATTAAAATTCGAGAGAATTACTATCAATATTAATAGGAATTCATGTCCTACATGGATAGACTAAGAGCCCTATCCCTGTACTCTGTCTCCTACCAACTACTAAAAGATCTATACCTAACCTACAAAGTCCCTCAAATCCAGTCCTGATGGAAATGCATATTCACAAGACAGATGGCACAAGGGTAAACCAATCTAGTGATCTAAACCTGGTTTGCAGCTCAAGACACACTAGACAGACTGACGCTTCTCAGAGATTACCTCTTCTCTGGAACAGGCTTCCTATTCATGTAAAACACGGAGGCCTTCCTAGACCCTCTTCAAAAGCATTATCAAGGGATGGTAATCAAATTCATTCCTAGAGTGGCTTCCATAGGTTCATATCTGCCCTAAGGCATTTATAAGCCTAGCCCAAATTTTTGTGGCTTACGCCACCCCTTATATGAAAAAATACTGTGCCCATTAGTTTGTTGTGCCTCTGTCCAGCAGTGACACAGAGATGATTCCCGGGGTAAACCTACGATCTCCCATCCACAGGTCTAGATTTCTCTTGAACAGAGTCAGCGAGGTGCTCTGCCTCACATGGACCGGGATTTTATTCCACAGCATAGGGAGTCTGAGTGATAAATCTATCCCTCCAGCACGTCCTATTTATAGCAGTGCTAAGGTTTAAGTCGCTTGCTCTAGTGGTTTTGGTGGATTTGGATTTTTTGAAGTGGAGCATGTCCATTAATTCCGGGTTGGACATGGCCTTGTATGTCAGGCACATGTCACCTCTGAGCAGACGGTATGCGACTGAATAGAGCTGGAGTTTCTTCAATCTGGCAGCATATGACAGATTTTGGAGTCCCTTTATCCTTTTGGTGAGGAACTTTTGGGGTCTCTCCAATTGCTGCAGATGTCGGGTGAGATACATCCCGAATGGGGCATTGTACTCGATCATTGGTCTGATAAGTGAAGAGTACAGGGGAACAATGACCTCACTAGATCTGGATGTGAATCCCTTCATGATCAGGTGGGCAATGTAGAAGGTCTTTCTAACCACTTTAGCAATGTGAGAGTGTCAAAAGAAAGGCCACTGTCAACCTGGGTCCCCAGGTCCCTGATAACCTCTTCTGTGCTTAGTGGATTGCCACCTATATGGTAGCTTGGGGTTACCTTGTTTTTCCCCGAAGGGTATGACTATACATTTTTTGGCGTTTAACTTCAGGCCATGGCTCTGGCACCAGCTATCTGTTTCTGTGAGTCCCTTCTGAAGGATATCCGTGTCCGATGCACTTTCCACTATGGCGCCCAGTTTGCAGTCGTCTGCAAACTTTGTCAGCCAAAGTCCTCCCATGTTGGCCTGTACTTCTGAGAAGAAGATGCCAAACAATAGGGGGCCAAGGACCGAGCCCTGTGGGACACCACTTGTGACCGGCTTGGAGTCTGACAGCGCCAGCAACTCTAACCCTGTGGGTTCTGTCCTTAAGCCAGTTTGCAACCCATCTTGTGACATATGGGTTTACATTTAAGCTGGTAAGTTTTTCTACAATACCCGAGTGGGGTATTGCGTCGAAAGCCTTTGCAAGGTCAAGGTAGGCTGTATGGACTGCCTTTCCCTCATCAATGGCCTTGGTGACTGTTTCGAAGAAGTCGACCAAGTTCAAAAGGCATGATCTTCCCTTGACAAAGCCAAACTGGGTCGGGTCCAATGTCTGCAAGTCCCCCTATATCTTTGTTTATGAGCTCCATTATGATCCTCTCCATAGCTTTGCAGACTAGAATTGTTAAGCTTATGGGGCGGTAATTACCAGGGTCCGTAGAGGCACCGCCTTTGTGGAGTGGGACCACAGTTGCCGTACGCCACTCCTTGGGCATGTATCCTGTGGTAAGGCTGAGATTAAACAGCTGCCTTATGTGCGGGTTTAATTCCTCATTTAGCTCGTGTAGCACACAGCCGGGGACACCATCCGGTCCCATTGATGCTGTGTTTTTAGCTTTAGAGAGAGCAGCTTTCACCTGCGCATTTGAGATGTCCGGGAGGCTACACTCGGCTGGGATAGTTATCTCTCCTTTAGGGGGTGAGAGGGGGGGTGAAGTTTGCACTGAACCTGTCTGCCAGTATGTTGGCAATGTCTGTGGGTTCAGTGATTTTTGTATCATTTTGGACTAATTCTGAGCATATCTGGGAGTTTCCACCCAGGTTCCTAACATAGCTGAAAAAGGCCTTATGATTGTCCTTTGAATCCATGGCAATTTTCTCTCAAAATTGGCCTTAGTTGATTTTATGAGTACTCGTATTTTTTACTAATAATGATCAGGGGTGACTTTCCTTTTATGGATTTTGTTCTATCATGTAATAGCTTTCTCCTCTTATTGTAAAGTTTGTTAATGGCTGGGGTCCACCAGACTGGACGTTTGCCCTTTGTGGAAAGAGTCTTGGTTTTATTTGGGATTGCCTGATCCATGCAGTCCTGGAGGTGTTCATAGAAGGCATTTGTAAGGGCTTCCAGCTTGGGTTGTGGTTTCCTCTGGCTCAGGGGCCTTGAAGGATACCACACCAGTCTTGAGTAGTGTGAAGTTTGCTTTAGAGAAGTTCTTCACTATGGTCTTTTGTTTGGGGTGGGGGATGTGGATTTCCAGTGAGATTAGTTTATGATCAGATCTCACCAATGAGGGATATACTTCGGTGTGGAGCATTTTGTCCCCATGTTTGTGACAATGAGATCTAGTATATTTTCTCCTCTCGTGGGAACAGTGACTAGCTGTTCCATGGCATTTAAATTTATGAACTCCAGGAACCGTTGGGCTAGAAAGTTAGGGCTTGAGTAATGTTCCCAGTCTATATTCGGGTAGTTGAAGTCACCCAATATGATGGTGTTTGGAGATACATTTATACCCTCCAGTGTCTTCAGGAAGGCTGTGTGGGGTTCCTGAGTTTGAAAGGGTGGCCTGTAGCATGCTACAATTTGTAGAGCAGTTTTGCCTATGGTTAGTTGCACCTGGATGGTTTCCGAAGCTTCGTGCGTTGCCACCAACCTGGAGGTGTGGGTATCCTTTATGAATATGGATACACCCCCTCCTTTTGTGGTGTGGTCCGGGTTTTGGGAACCTTATAGACTTAAACCTTATAGATATATTTTTTCATATCAAATACATGTTATTACTAGGAGGGAAACCAGGTTTTACTTTTACATAATTCTCAATCACCAAGACCATGAACCTTATAGACAGGGGCAGTCTGTAAAACAATGCAAGGCATTGTCACAAACCTAATCCTCTTACCCAAATTGTTAAATTGAATAAGCAGTACAGAGACTAACTGTACAACTGCATATTCATATACTGAAGAGTTTATTGAAACAGGCCGATCAAGCACTACTGTAAGATTTATTACATTTTCCTTTATAAAACAAATCAGTCAGATACACTGTACTTCCTCAGCAGACTCAAAAGTGTCCAGCAAAAAGTATTTTACAGCCACTTCTGTGATTTCAAAACCTTGTCCTTGATGAAAACATTATTTTGCTGTATTGAAGGCTTATCGGTCTGCATTCTTATCTCATCCAGAGAGAACAAATGTTTCTTCAGCAGGCCGAAATGTTCTTTCACTGACAGGATAGCAACTTTCTGCTGCGTTAGATATTCAAGTGAAAAGGAAAAATGGCTGTGTACATTCAACTGTTTAGAATTTTTCAGCAAGTGTCTACTGTTAATGCTCTGTGTTAAAAACATTCAGAAAAATATATACAATACTCTGTTCCACACAAGCACTTGCATTCTATTAAGCTAATCACACTTTACTGCACACTTCATTTCTGTACTTACAAATGTTGTGTTCTAAAGATATCACATTATTACTACGAAAAAAAAAAAAACGTTCTACCAAATTATATATATATTTTTTCATATCAAATACATGTTATTACTAGGAGGGAAACCAGGTTTTACTTTTACATAATTCTCAATCACCAAGGGATCAAACATCAGGCAAAATTCAGTTAAGAATGGCTATGCATGTAAGGGCTACTGCCCAGTTATGTATCTCCTATGAATCTAAGGGAGATCAATATCCTGACACCTACCCTCTAATAAATCAAAAATCAATAAATCAAACAAAATCCATGCTCCAGGTAGTAAGTGGAGAATACTAAACAAGGCCTCTTCCTACAAAAGGCTGCCCTAAGTTACAAGCCCAACTTCTTCTTTCGGCTGCTCCCGTTAGGGGTCACCACAGCAGATCAACTGTTTCCATTTCTTCCTATCCACTGCATCTTGCTCGGTCACACCAACCGCCTGCATGTCCTCTCTAACCACAGCCATAAACCTTATTCTTAGGCCTTCCTCTTTTCCTGTTACCTGGCAGCTTCATCCTTAGCATCTTTCCCCCCCAATATACTCTGCATCCCTCCTCAGCACATGTCCAAACCAACGTAATCTTGCCTCTCTGGCTTGGTCTCCAAACCTTCCAACCTGGGCTGACCCTCTAATATACTTATTCCTAATCATGTCCATCCTAGTCACACCCAGTGCAAATCTTAACATCTTCAACTCTGCCACGTCAAGCTCAGACTCCTGCCTTTTTGTCAATGCCACTGTCTCCAACCCGTATAACATAGCTGGTCTCACTACCCTCCAACTAAAAGGCAGAAAACATTTTCAGTGCGGAGTTTAAACCAAACTTCCAACTCATCTGACAGTAGAGTCACTACCATAGATACATGCACAAAGACACTAACAGTAGAGGTACAGCCAGAAATTTACATATCATCATATTTTATACTATTGCCTCCAGCTTCCACCTGCCCTCATCCCTATACCCTTTGAAAAGGGACAGTTTCAGCCATTACCACTTCTAACCATTAAAAATGTTGTTTGTTTTTAAATATTACCATCGATTAAGAATGTTTGTACAGCTCTATACAAGTACTAATTTTAACAGTTCTAAACATTCTGTTCTCTTGCAGCGATACTCATTTGCATAAACATGCCCAATGGCTTCTTCACTCAGCTTGATATTTCCATGTCCCAGTATTCCAAGTTGTACTTCAGCCACAATAAATAAATGAGTGAATAAAATAAAATGCCTATTGGTTAAGCAGGTAGGCCCACCGGATGCAATTCCTTTACAGGGGGAGACCCAGAATGTCCAAGTGACTTGTTCAAGGATACACAGTAGGCAAGTAAGAGCTGATGGGATCAAAACAGTGTACCAACCAGCAGAACTTCACAGCTCACAGCATTAACAGTGTACCAACCAGCAGAACTTCACAGCTCACAGCATTAACAGTGTACCAACCAGCAGAACTTCACAGCTCACAGCATTAACAGTGTACCAACCAGCAGAACTTCCAGGCTCACAGCATTAACCTTAAGCAACTGCAACGTTTCCTGCTCTTAACGTCAGAAGAAACACAAAAGGAGAAGGAGAAGATAGATCAAATGGGCTAACTGAAATGTTATCAGGCTTTATGGCACAAGTCTCTCTCTTGCATACGTTCACAGTGACATCCCCTAAACCAAATAATAAACCTAAACAAGGGGAAATGTGTGTGTGTTTGTTAACATGGCAGGAAAACAAGCACTACAGAAAAAAAACTAACAGCAAATGTGTTACGTTAAGTGAGCAAAGTTGGACATCATATCATGTTACTACCAGCTTCAGTGACATGACCACTTGCTCCTTTAGAACACACACAAGGGTCATAATATGCAAGGACGACGTGTAGTGAGAGATATACATCAAAATTATTTCAGCGCACATAGCACAATACAGCAGGTAATACAAAACATCAAAAAAGTATGGAGGTACAGTTAAATGTTAAAAAATGGATTGTGTGTCAAGTGCAAGCAAGTTTTATGCTTTCACACACATTTTAGGGAAAGAATCTCTTTCATTAAAGTGGTTTAAAAAAGCCAAGTTATTACTTGCAGCATTTACAGCACTCATGAAAATGGATGGGACAAAAGAGACCTAAAAACAAAAATCAAAAGAAACCGTAGATCAACTTACATCAATATCAAACATGATACACAGACTAATTTAAATGTGTACACTAAGGCGGGTTTAATCCTTAACAGGGGATTTCAGAGGGAAAAAGAGGCCAGGAACAACACAGTCAGACCTAACATGTTTAAAACAAGTGCTGCGCCACAACCAAGACATCCTAAAAAGCTCATTAATGGTTACCAATACCATTTCCAAAAAGCGACCAGACTGGCCTAACCAATAATTTAACAGAAAAGTCAGACGAGCCATTTCACAACTACAATTAAAATAAAGCTAGTTTTCATTTAAAGTCTCTGTTCATTTGCTAGCGTCTGCAAAGTCTAGCAAGACATGCATTTCATTATGCAGTCAAAAGAAGTGAAAGACTAAAAAGCTATCTGCATATATTCACTTCCATTTTCTGGGGGGGGGGGGGTAAAAAAAGTGAAAAAAAAAAAAAGCAACATTACTCACTTGAGAAAGCTGATGGCATAACAAACTGTAGAAAAGTTGTAGCTGGTCTTTATTCTTGAAAATGCACATCTGTCACTATTCAAAGTCACCATTCACAAGCACCAATTGAAAAGAAAATAGGAGCAGTTGGGAGGCCCTCAGTATTACAACATATTTACTCCAACTCAACCATTATGCTACTAGACATTTAAAACTGCCGCAAACCATTAAACTAAGTAAGCAATCTAAATTACTTACTTGCCAAAACTGAAAGACGATATGAACACCATTTCCTACATTCCAATCTATAAAAGTGTTGTGACAAACACCATCTAGAAAGTGTTGTGAAACATTCACTACAGAAAGATGTAATCAGGCAACACTGCTGATAATCATCTCTCAAAATTATCATGCAGAGACCGTGCTTATAAATGATCCAAAATATAAGTCAGTGACTTTTTTAAACAGTGAATTTAGGACACAGCAGGATGCATTGTAACATGTGCTGCCCCCAGTGGGACTTGGAATGAAATGCAGGAAGGCAGTAAGATTCCAACCCACTTAAAAGGGTAGTATTTATTCAGTCAAATATTTCTCTCAAATAGAATTAAAACGTGCCTTTACTAAAAGAAATGTTATAACAATGTGTCAGGCATCTCAATTATAAAATGTTACACCTCTTATTTTTTCAGGTATATGCTTGTGAGGCAACATTTGTTCTTGAAAGATAAGAAAATAGGGTACTTTCCCATTATCGGGGCAATATTTCTAACGCGCACACAATGATCGCACAGCGGTTAGCCCTGAAGCAGTTTTGAAAGAGAAAAACATTAAAAACCATGTTCCTAAAAGCAGGATTCGATTTTTATGCCATGATAATGTTATCTCGATTTTTTAGAGGGCTTAAAGACTCTAAGCAAAAAAAGTGTGTTAATGGATAGACTTTCCTTGCTGCAGAGCATAGCTCTCAACCTTCCATATCCAAAATGAGGAACATTAGCACTCATAACGTGGAACAAATGGGCAAAATGTGGAACACATACTAATGGCTTACTAACAACTTCAACTAGGAAGGTAATATGATGGTTAAAATATGCTGGTTCTACTAAGAAGATCTTTTAATGAATTAATATGATTAATTTCTATTTACCATGGATTTTACTTAAATAAATTCCTAACACTGAATGTTTGACCGACTCTTTCAATGTGGAACATGAACTTTTTAAGACCACAAATGGGGTATGTTCCTCGTAATGAGGTACACTTGAGAGGTATGCTGCAGAGTGCGAGTTGGTAGTCAAACATCCAAATACATAATGGAAAAGTCCCATAATAGTAAATGTTGCTGGAACCAAACCATTATTAACAAGTGTGCAACCATAAAAATAGTTTATTATTCTTCGGCTCCAATTAAAAACAAAAAGTCAGCTCGGTAAATAACTCTGAATTGTCGTATTACTTCAGCTCTACCTCCTCCTATTAAACCCAACCTCCCTTCCAGTTCAACAACCTGTTTACCATCAATTGTCCACATTCATCTTTCAACTTTTAACGCAGTCCTTCAGGAAAAGAACATTCAAGTTAAATCTCTTCTGCAGGTTTCTGTATACAATTTCATAATTATGAGCGACAGGAAAATAAGTGTGTGTGGTACACACAACAGCAGAAGCTGAGATATCATTGCGAGCGTGATTGCAAGCACTTGTTGCCCCGATAACAGTAAAGTTCTGAAAATACAGTTAGAGTCCATTGGGGCCACTCCCTTCACCAGAATGTCTCCCGAAGATACAAATGCTGACGTGAGTAGTAGTCTCTCACGGACACACATTGCAGATTCAAATTTTTTACTGTTTTGAAAGTAAAAGTTACTACAAAAAAATAAAATATTGCCATTTTATTACCTTAACAGAATTGGAATGCAATTCACAAAAAATCTCTGGCATTACCCATCAGGAAGTCTATCAATTCAGTACCCTCAAATCTGCAATAACTGCAACACTGTACTCTAGTCTAAACAAACTGCTTAAAATGTATACAACACAGCTACATACAAGTCAAAAAAAAAAATGTAACTACATGTCTGAGCACAACATAAATGATTTGTTCTCAGCCTCCCTGAACATACCCTTTTGAACAAACTAACCATCATTCTTTTCTCTCCTTACTTTTCCCTCTCATAATCATCCTCTATCCTTATTCATTCCTTCCTTTTTCTGCTATCCACCTCTTAACTTTATTTCTCATTCCTTAGCTGCTTATACCTCTTAGGATACTGGTACAGTTCATGTATTACTTAACTAGTATAAACATCAACCTACCTTTGCTTCCCATGTAACTTCTTATGCATCTTTATCTAAAATTGTAACACAGTAATGTTGGCATTTTCTTTTGGTTTTGTCTTTCAAGTATTACTGTATTAGTTCTTAAGCTACATTGTAATTGTAAAATTGTTTGAAATATTTGGAGCTTTTCTCCCTGGTCCTCTGCTGAAAAAGGCTTTTATCTCAGTGGTGCTGCGGTAGCGTTGTCGCCTCACAGTAAGACGTTGTCCTGTTCGATTCACAGCTAAAGTGTCTGTGTGGAGACATGCGTGAATGGGCATACCTTCGTTGAAGGTTGCGTCAGGGCTAGCAGCTCTGTACGTAAAAATCTACTGCCAATCATTAGTGGACCGGAGTTCTGCTGTGGCAACCCCTAACTGGGAAAAGCCAAAAGATACATCTCAGTCGTACACTCCCAGTTACCAAATGTAAAATAAATAAATTTGTTGGATGACTGATCGAACAAACTGATGCACATCTTCCTATCCAGTGCAAGAAACTCCCAAACACTGCATTCAGTATCATGTAAATCAGTTTGACGGCACAGGCTGCACCTGGAAGTGACTTGCAGATTCCGGTGCAGCCTGTGTACTGTAAATCACTTCCTACAGACACACATCAGTGAAGTGTGTGACACACATCAGTGAAGTGTGTGACACACATCAGTGAAGTGTGTGACACACATCAGTGCATGCTTGCACCACATATATGCCAAACCAGTCATGCCAAACGTTGCTGTCCATCAGTGAATTCACTGACAAACAGAAGCCAGGCACTGAAATTAAGGTCTTGGAAACCAGAAGCACAAAACAGAACCATGCCAAACTGCAACTATGCTGCATGAACCAAGACCCTACTTGAGACGTAAATGAATCATTCAAGACACAAGCCTGGCTCAGATAGTAGAAGAATGAAGCCTAGACTGTGACCAAGAGCAAGTTATTCAAGAGGAATTTATAACACTGGAAATGCTTGGCAGGGTGGTGCCCCCACTAAGCCAACATTGATCAACATGTTTCTCTTTGCTCACCCCTCCTATACACTGTTGTCCAAACACCCACTGCAAAGCTGCTCTCCCCCACCCAACCTTCAGCAAATGTACACAAGCAAGCAAACCATTTAGTGAAACAGCAAAACAAAAATAGACATCTTAGTGTAAATTTGCATCTGTCCTGGGTGGGAACTGTACCGGTCCATTTACATTATGGCAGACTTCACCCCCTGTATCCAGACAGACAAAGAGTACCTTTAAATGCAGTATGCACACAAGTATCGTTTTTGGAAGGGTCCCTCCCATGAATGCTGACAATTAAGCCTTCTCAACAAATGGGCTGCCATCCACAGGGATGGTTTTGCACACAAACATCCCAGCAATAAGAGTGTTTTTAAAACTAGCCCCATGCTTTAGGTGGGGGTGGAGGGACGGTGCTGCCTCATTCATGTGCAAACTTCTATGTACCTCCTTAGCCAAAAGCATGCCCAAAGACCGACACCAACGTCACCACTCTTCCTCCAAGGAGAGGTATGCCTATCCAATGACCCTAGCTCTAGGAGGTGTCTTTCCTATTAACAGAAAATAATGAGACAACTATGTGGGGGGTGTAATGCTTTGCACTATGTTCAATATTACACCCATTTACACATTTCATTTTCTTCATTTATTTGATTGCAGTAAAACATCTACGGTGGGTACAGTCACAGGTTCATAAATTAGTAGTAGGCTAACTGCCCCTGCGGGCCATTTTAAGTCTAGCCAATTATCTCACGTGAGAATCAAATCCTGCACCTTGTGTCTGTAAGGTAATTACTTTAACCATTACGCCACTTTCCCACCCCAATAGATTTATAGCCAATTACCAGGTTACCTTTATTAACAGGCCATTCTAAGCCTAGCCAGTGTCCTTCCCTCAAGTTGAGAATCAAACACTGTACCTTGTGTCCGAGTCAAAAACCTTAACCATTAAACCAGGCCCCAATCATTTGCCAAGTAGCTGCAACTGCCAGGAATGGGTGTGCAAATTCCTAACTTTCTAATATGCGTGTGAGCGCGTATGTGTGTATATATATTGTACACATAAACATATATATTTCATTGGCTCTACCTGCCTGGCTATATATTTAAGTGAATGTGCCTGCATGAAAGCATGTGTACAGCCATTAACTATTTGTACAACTTGCTTACATGTTGCATGTAAATACTTAATCCAAAAACAATTACATAATCTATACCAAGTCTGGAACATAAAACACAGAACCTATTTTACATCAGAAATATGAAAGTTACTTCTCTAAATACAGAAACGTCTGACAGTGTGAGCAATACAGGGATAGACCTTCAACCACTCCTGAGCTGTCTAAACACAATCCTGTCAAGCACTACTGCTCATTTCCTAGCTTGAAGATCTTCCTAAATGTATCCCCTTGTTCCAAGACTGGCCACTAGTATCACAATAGTAACTGACTTTCAATTCCAGCCTGTGGTATGGTATGACAGCAGTTATCCCACAAAAAATATGAAGCACAGGAAGGACATCTGGAAAAAATGGAAATCCTTACAACATTCTGTCCTTTGAAAAGATGAAAGATACAAACAACCCAACCAAAACATCCAATTGTAACAGGTTGCAAGACTGTCAAATACGTCAGAGGGTGCACAATCTTTCAGCCGATGGCTGTACATACCTTCTAGTGTTTTGTTTGCCCATAAAACAGTGCCCTCGGATATAAACAACCACAACATCCAGGAATCAGTATTCACTTCACTGTCAACTTTTCTCTTCCTATCCAAACCTTCACTACTCATGTTAACAAGTAAATAAAATAAATAGAGTAAACACTTGCACATCAAATAATGCCCCCCGTTTTCCTTTTTTGTTTTGCTTGCTGCAAAAGCTCTCAATGCAATAGCAACACAAGTTAAATTTTCATCCCATGTTAACAAAACTTTTTTTTCCAGCTATATATCAAAACTCCGATCTTCACACATTATAGCTTTCCCTAATCCACTGCCTCATCCTGTATTCCAAATATTGCACACCAACAACCAAAAGGTCAGCAACTAAATGAGTAGAACGAGTGCAGCCTGAAGTAAAGACATTAGCAGGCCAGTCCATACAAGTTGCAGCACACTGTGCAAGTTAGTAATGCAGCACAAGAATGAAGCACTTCGGAGATTTGTTAAATCTAAAGCAGTGTGTGGCACAAAGACAATAGTCAGGCAGCCAGAAGTGGTAAACAGAAAAAGGGCAGACAACAAACCAAAACAGCAGCAAATGTGACAGCACCACCACCAGATGACAATAATGCAGCTCCCATGGCACTGTTTAATGCAGCGGTATGAAAATGCATCAACATTTTACTTCTCCTAATGAAGAACCATACAAAAAGATAGGTGCAGAAAGAAAACTTTACAGTTCCATATACTGTACGCACGCACATAATTAGCCTCTGTTATTTGTCCTAGGTACATACAATTTACCTGGTTCATAAGCTGGTACTAGGCCAATGACCACTAGGATCTTTTATAAGTTTGGCTGTGTACCCCAACCTAGTTTGTCCCAAAGTACCGTTGGTATCCATTAGGAGGGGGAGGTAGCTAAAGGACTTGGGGGGGGGGGGTGTTAAGGAGAAAATTATACTTACCAACGACCTCTTTGTATCAGAGACATGGAAGCCAGACTGTGGGGAGAATTTTCAATTTCCAGTTTCCCATCCAATGGTCAAGGTTTCAAATGAATAGGGTCAGGTATCAACACTGCTTCACATGAAAAGGGGAGTCCGTTCATAACATGGGGATCCTGTAGGTCACATACCTGTCCCTCCAACATGTTCTTTTTATGCCACAAGTGAAGTTCAAATCCTTGGACCTAATGTTTTTAGTGCTTTTGTTTTGCGTATGTGCAAAAAAATCCATCAGGTGTGAATCTGAGGATTCCTTATAAGCCAGGCATAGATCACCTCTCAAGAGCCTGTAGGACACCGTGTACAGAGACAGGACCTTTATGCAATCTGTGTAAAATAAAGGTATTCAAGCCCAAGATTCCCCTGGTGAGGAACCTCCGTGGGTGTTACAACAGTTGCAACTGTCTGTGGTTAGGTACATACCAAAGGGAGCACTGTACTCAATGAGTGGTCTAATAATGTCCAGGTACAGTGGTACTGTATAATGTATTTTGATTTTCTAAGTTGAACATCTGGAGCTTACACTTAACCTACCAATACACACTGTATTGCTGTGACAACATCTCCTCAAAGCTGCTGACCTGACTGCTAGAACTTCTCCAAAGTGGCAACAGTGCATAAAGGAAAAACAGAAAAAATGTTTCATTTTTGGCATCTTCCCCACCTCCTGATTATCACTCACACTTTTGCCTCACCAGTTACCACCTTTTTAACTCATACAACAAAGACTGGAACAAAAAGAGTAAAACATAAACACCTGATCAGCTGCAAACTGCTACATTGCCTCAAATTAGTTTTCATGTAGACTGCAAGCATTTTTTTGTTTGTAACAGCTACAGTAGCTTCTCTCGACTTCTAGTGCTTGCTCTATTGCTACCAAACTCCCCATACATAACTTGTACCGAAATGCATAGATTCACAGACGTCCTTGAAGAGGTGTGGCCTGCTAACCTCTCAAGGAGTAGGAAAGGGAAGCACAGAGAGGGGTACATTAAGAAATGCAATTTCCCTGGTGGAGACATTAAATGCCACTGTTAACTGCTTTGAAGGGAGAGCCAGGGATGCTTGGAAGTGATGCCCCCTGTGGAAGTGGAAAATGTGATCTGTGGTAACCCCATTACACGATCCCCTCCCCATTGTTCTGCTGGGTGCACACAGGGATTACGGCTTAACAGCCTGTTCTGAATCACTCATTAAAGGCATCTAAATGACGGCCCCTCCTGATTGATCCTCAGCCTAATGAGGAGGGAAAAAAAAGGGACAGATGGTCCTGAGGGAACCGATAAACATGCAGGATGGAAAAATAAAGACTACGCATATTATGCAAATTGACAAACTATATCGGCTTATTATAATGGTCTGTGTCAAGATCAGTGAAACCTTCTGGAACATTAGTTAGTAAAAATATTTTTACAACAACTACACTACATGATGTTGTAGTAAAAATATCCTTCAAAATCTATTTAACGCACTTTAGTCCTCAGCTTTTATGTCTTTCACAGCCATCCCCAAAACAAATGCATGTGACAATAGGTATAGGTGCAAACTGTTTTTCCCTTTTAGTTATGCTGTTGCTACCTCCCACCACTATAACCTAAATTTAAAATGAATATACCCTATAAAGCATCGATCAGCACTACCCATTTACAGTGCGTAGTTCTTACATTCAGCTCTCAACTGGGGAAACTTCTGGCCTGACATGCAGGACAAAACTGGCAAGTAAAATAGTCCCCAACTGTTGGCTATATCAAATCCAGGAATGATTCAATGAAATGTGCAAGCTGCAGTGAGGGACATGCTGCTAATGCTATGTTCCACCCTTACAAAAAACAAGACACTCAACTGCTGCTCTCTGCATCCATGATTTAATTGTTCTGTCTGGGGACCTTACTCCCTCTCTCAGGTCACTGCTGAAAATCTGTCTGGCATCTTTCTCCTATATATTTTTCAAATTAAATGAAAAGAAAAAAAAAAAGTCTACCGAATACAAAATTAAGTCAAGCAGTTTTTTTTTTGTTTTTTTAAACCAGGAAACGTAAACAAAAGACAAACATGCTTTTCAGCTTGACAACGTCTTTGGAATTCATCACCACTGCTCAAGACTGAAGCTCAATCACTCCCAAGCAGACTTCAGAGAATTTTTCTTTCAGACAAGTGCTGGAGGTTCATAGGTGCGTAATAGGCTAATGGACCTGGAGCCTTTACAAACCTAGTGCAAAAAAACTGCCCCGGCACCATGCCACCCGATGTTAGTTCTCAGTGCCCATAGCCAGTAAGGCAACTGGAATGATCCCTGGAGTGAACTTGTTACCCATCCACTCAAGATTTCTCTTGAAGAGGGCCAGTGAGGTGCTCTGCTCGACATAAATGGGAAGCTTATTCCAGAGTATGAGCAATCTTTGGGAGATGAACCTGTCCCTCCAGCATGTTCTGTTAGTTGTGATAATGAGGTTGTGATCTCTGGAGTGTGTGGAGCGGGGTGACTGGAATTTCTTTAGGTGTAGCATTTCAAGTACGGCTGGGTCAGACATGGCTTTGTAAGTCAAGCAGAGATTGATAGATATTGTGTAAATTAAAATGCTTTTCCCCCCAATATACTGTGTGTACAGTGAAAGGAAATGTGCAAGGCCAAACAGCAGGTTTCAAAACAATATGCTTGCTTTGCAAGAGCAGTTATGTTCAGCTTAGATATTAACTTACAGCTGTGGGCAATACTGTAAATGCATCCTGTTACAGAAAAAAGAAGTTGACTTTCTTGGCTTTCAGAGGCTGAAATAAATAAATAAATAAAATGCAGACAGGTCAAGTGACACAAAGATGACATGGAGAGACTTTTGTGAAGTCTTCAAATGCAGCAAGGACCAGAAGAGGGCATGAAATAACCATGGACTTTTTCATGACACAAACAAAAACCAGAAGAACAAGTCACAAGGACATTAAAAATAACATTGGCTGAAAAGAGTATATACACTGGACAGTATGCTTCATTCGGGGGTGACTTCTTAGACTAAGTGGGCCTTAGTCTATTCATCTGTCTAGCTGTTATAATTTAAATAGCTCTGACAGAATTAACTGTTTGGCTAGAATTTGTTCTGAGAAATAAAATATAACAGATACAGTAGTACAGAGTTTGCCTGGTTTACTTTTGGACATTTTCTTCAGTGACATTTCTTCAGAGGCAAAATAAAGACCTCTGCTTGACACTTCAGAAAAGAAAGATACATTTTTTCAGAGATCACCTCTAAGCAGATAAGTGACTGAAAACTGCTGAAGTTTCTTAAGTCTGTCCCATGTAGTACATGTGTTTATGGCCTAGGATCCTTTTTGTGAGGAACTGTTGTGGCCTCTCCAGCTGTTGTAGGTGTCTGGTCAGGTACATAGGTCCTTGGGCCAATAGCTTAGTACCTACCTAAGTAAGCCTAGCCAACAAGGTTCCCTGGCTTACACCACCCAAGAAAGTTATTTTCCTGTGCCCTTGTGGAGCAGTGCCACAGAAGTGATTCCCAGGGTGTATTTCCCATTTCCAATCCACTCAAGATTTGAGTGCTAATGAGGAACTTTGCTTGATATATATAGGTAACTTGTTCCAGAGTATGGGAAGTCTCTGGGACAGGAATCTAGCCCTCCAGCATGTCCTGTTTATTGTGGTGACAAGGTTTAGGTCCCTAGAGAGTGCAGCTCAGAGGGATTGGGATTTCTTTAGGTGTAGAATGTCCAACAGCTCTGGGTTTGACACAGCTTTATATGTTAGGCAGAGATCACCTCGGAGTACCTCGATATGCTACGGAGTAAAGCTGGAGTTTTTTTATTGAGACAGTCAATGCAGGGCATCTGTTTGAGGCCAGTAATCCTCTTTGTGAGGTACTTCTGTGGCCTTTCCAGCTGCTGCAGAGGTCTTGTGAGGTACATTCCAAAAGGGGCATTGTACACTATAATGGGTTGGAGTGTCGAGTAGAGGGAACAATGACCTCTTTCTTCCTGGAAGCAAAAACTTTGGTTATAAGATGTGCCAAGTAGAAGGACTTTGACCACAGTGGCAATGTGGTGGTCGAAGGTGAGGTGGCAGTCGACCTGGGTGCCCAGATCTCTTATGGTCCCAGTCAGTGTTTAGTGGGCTCCCATCACCATGGTAATTTGTGGGAAGTGAGTTTTTTCCAAATGGGATAATGCATTTTTTGTCGTTAAGCTTCAGGCCATGGTTCCAACACCATTCACTGGTCTCAGAGAGGCCCTTTTGTAGATGTCTGCATCACTTGGCGAGTGGATGACGACTCCTAACTTGCAATCATTAGCGAACTTGGTTATTCAGAGTCTTTCTGTGTTGGCCTGGACTTCGGAAAAGAAGATGCCAAACAGGAGAGGGCCCAGGACCGAGCCCTGTTGGACTCCACTCATGACTGATCAACAGTCTGACTTGGAATCTGCAACTTTCACTCTGTGGGTCCTGTCTGTGAGCCAATTTGCAAACCACCTAGTGATGTAAGGATTGATGTCCAGTTTGGTGAGTTTATCATCAAGGACACCAGAGTGGGGAATGGTATCAAAGGCCTTGGCCAGGTCGAGGTAAGCTTATCGCTTTACCCTCATCCACAGCCTTGTTGACTGCCTCGAAGAAGTCCGGTTCAGCAGGCAGGCTCTCCCCTTGACAAAGCCAAAGTGTGTGCGGTCAATAGTTTGGCGATTGCCTAAATATCTTTGTTAAGCAGGTCCATGATGATGTGCTCCACAGGTTGCATACCTGACTTGTCAGACTAATGGGGTAGTTCCCAGGGTCTATAGTTGCTCCCCCTTTATGGAGAGGGATGACTGTAGCAGTGCTCCATTCATTAGGGACATAGCCTGAGGTAAGGCTGTGATTGAACAGGGCAAACAGATGTAGTGCCAGTTCATTTTGTAGCTCATGTAGGATGCAGCCAGGGACATCATCAGGTCCAATGGATAACATATTTTTTGGTTTTGGACAATGCAGCTTTTTACCATGCTTTCTTCTGGTATTGTGATAGGGCCCTTGGGGGGGGGGGGGGTAAAGTTGGCACTGAATCTGTCGGAGATTATGTTGGCTATATCTGTTGGCTCAGTACAGGAGGTGCCATTCTGCAATAACTCAGAGCAAATCTGGGTATTGTCTGAGGTTTATGATATAGCTGTAGAAGGCTATGTGGTTGTTTGTTGTGTCAGCTGCAATTCTGCCTTCATAGCTGGCTTTAGACGATTTTTGTGGAGACCGATAAGGGAGGTTTTCCAGTCTTGTGACTTCATTTTTTTCCTAAAACAGTTCCTTCCTTCTGCTGTAGAGAGTTTATTGATGGCTGGGGACCACCAGATTGGCTTCCTTTTTTTTGTAAGAGAGCATCTTAGTTCTATTTGGTATGGCAAGGTCCATGTTTTTGTGTACATGCTCATACAGTGCACTGGTGTATGATTCTGCAGTCATGCAGCTATTTTCCATTGGCATGGGTGCAGAGAAGTTAGGCACCTCTGTTTTTAGGAGCCCAAAATCAGCTTTAGAGAAATTTGTCAGGGTGGTCACCTTAGCATGGGGTGTAGGAGAGATGGAGATTTCCATGGTGACCAGTTTGTGGTCAGATTTAATCAGGGAGGAAATGACTAGAGGTGAGGAGCAACAGTCTCCCATGTTGGTGATAACAGGTTGAGGATGTTGCTTCCTCTAGTGGGAGTCAGAATGAGCTGGTCCAAGTCATTGGAATTGATAAATTCTAGAAATTGTTGGGCCTATACATTGGTACTTGAATACCTTGAGAGTCCAGTGTGCTTAGGAAGCTGGAGTAAGTCTGGGGACATGTTTGGGGTTCTGTAGCAGGCTATGACTTGTATTGCCGTTTTACCCAGTGTTAGTTGTACTGCAATGCATTATGCTGGGCTACCAGTCTAAAGGTGAGCATATCCTTTAAGAATATGGAGACTCCACCACCTTTGGAGCTTACGGATGTATTCTGGGGCTGAAAGGTATGGAATGAGATGTAGCCTGGGAGTGCAGGGGTGCTTTCTGCCTCTTTAAACCAGGTCTCCGTTACAGCACAGATGTCGACATTCTCCATTTTGAGGAACACTTCGAGCAAGTGCATATCGAGATTTAGACTTCTAGCACGGAGCAGCATGACCCAAAGACTGCATTTGTTTGTAGCGGTTATGGTGGAATTTTGGTCTTTGGAACACTGCCTAAAAAAGGCACTAGTGGCAAGAGCCTTAGCCAGTACCTGGAATCCCAGGGGCGACAGATGCAGCCCATCTCTGGTAAAGCATCAAGGTCTGTCAATCATGTTGTCCCAAGCAGACAGACACTGGATCCCCTTAGAATGACACCAGAAACTTAGCCAACTGTTGAAGTAAATCATGTTCTGCTCGTACTGTGGTATCATTCTGGGTGACAGTAGAATACTGCTCAGGGCTATGGTCATACCTGCCTGAGCCACATAATCCAATAGTTCCATCACATCTCTTTTCATGTAGTCTAGGGAGGTACGTCTCAGGTCATTCACACCCACATGGACAATTACAGTCATATTTGTACTTGTTGTGGAGTGACCTGAGTGCATGTGTTATGTGGTGGATCCTGGCTCCTGACAAAACAATGACTGTCACCTTCTCCTTGTTCAACCTAATGAGTGGTACATCAGTGTGCCTCACAACTAAGTCACATATGATTAGTACACTGGGCAAAGTGCCTTTAGGGCTTAGGTTGAGGGGCATACTGTGGTGGTGACCTGTGTGTCCTGGGGTTGTTGCTGTGTTGTGGTAGTAGAGTGCATTTCTGTCTCAGGGCTCTCTGTTTGTGTAAATTTTTATTGACAGCCTCCGCGAAAGTGGGTGTATGGTTGGTGTTTTGGAGGACTGTGTGTTCTACGTAGTGAGTTACAGGTGTTGATCTTCTCCTCTTGACCAGCTAGTCTGGTCTTGGTTGGAGAGTGTACTGCTTCCAGTTTGGCGAAACAAGTACATCTCTCACAAGTATGGGTGTTGGGAGATAAGAGGAGAGGGTTGTCTGTGTAAAGAAGACAGTTGCCACACTGACTCAGAATGCCCAAGTGCACCAGGTTAGCAGGGAAAGCAGAGGAAATTGCCCTACAAATCATACCGGGGGGGGGGGGTGGTCATAACTAATATGTACTGGTGCTGTTCTTACACAGGAACAGCTAGTGCTGATCGCACCTACGTGTGCTACAATAAATGCTACAAAAGCATGTTAAAGTGCAAGAAGTAAAACAACAAGCACGTTCTAAGGGGAAAATTGAAGAGCAGACTTTCTGGCACCGGTAATGGTTTACCTCAGCTGAGCACCACTGCACGGTGCACAAAAGTTGAAAGGGATGGAAAAAAAGACCAAACAGCCAATAAACTACAATTTCTGGACCAGAAACCACTCTTCTTGCGGTAGCTAGGTTACCCAGTGCTTACCACTCCCACTGATAAGCTAGAAGGCTTCCCTCCAGCACAGAAAGGTGTGTGTGTGGGGGGGCTCAGAAACTTACAAAACAGTCCTGGATACAGCAAATCTGAATCTGGGCTAGAATTCTTACAGAAAAGGTGGGAAACAAGCTTAGAACTTTTTTTTTTTTGAGGAAAAGCAGAACAGTAGGAAAAACAATGCAGTACAAGCTAGCACACGAGTGTGTAGCAACATTAAGGTAAATACAGCTTAAATAAATGCAGCTAAATTAAAAAAGAAAACTTAAGTGCAGACAGCAATAAATTATGAAAAAATCAAAATGGAGGCAGTTAGAGTATCTCTTTTCTCCTTCCGGTTGATCTTGTAGTCTTGCAGGATTCCAAAAATGGATCCGCAGAGCTTAAACAAGCGCAAATCCACGTAAACACGGGCTTTTAAACCAGAAAGAGACAGAAAAATTGCTCAGACTATAAACTACAATTTCTGGGCCAGAAACCACTCCTCTTGTGGTAGATAGGCTACCTACCTACTGCTTACCACTCCCACTGATAAGCTAGAAGGCTTCCTTCTAACACAAAGATCTGCGGGGGGGCGGCTCAGAAACTTACAAAACAGTCAGTCTGCAGCAGGACGCCAAAACTGGATCCGCAGAGTTATGATGGGGAAAAAAGGGGGTGATGGAACATATGTTCCTGAAAAGTAACAAGTTGGCAGATTTTCAAAATTCTCTACAAGTGCCCTCTCAGAAATGTTGGAGGATGCAAATCATAACTCAGGAAATTACACTTCTGAGCTGGAACACAGGCTGATTTTCCTAATGTTACTGTAGAACTGGCTGAAAAAAATGCTAGAAAATGGAAATCAATATATAATTTAACTGTAAATGAAGTATTGGATATAGTAATGGAGAAAAATGGAGATGGGATCCTTAAAGAAAACAGCAAACTACGTAGAAATAAATGGAACAGGTGAGATCAATACATGCAAAATATAGCACTCAAGAGAAGTGAGGTAGGAATGAATTGAATAATTTATGTACTGTCAGACGAATGATAATTGTTAAAAAGGAGCAAAGAGTATATTTCATGCAAAGAAATGTTACTACCATTTGGGTTTTGTTTTACAGTAATGCAGATATCCATGCGTCACTGTTGGGTATAGATTTAATAATCGCCACTGGTGCACATGTGCTAGAATATGAACCCCACAACACTACAGTATATTGTTTTGGTGCTACTCTGCAATATCAGGTCCACAAAACAGATAATACAACTTTAAAAAAGTCCCATCATACCCCAATGCAATAATATCTGAAAATTGTATTTTTATATTAATTTACAAAATAAGAGGTCTACTGTCCTACCATTCCCCTATCCCCTTCAAAACTAGGAGAGTGGGGATGGCAGGAGAGGGCACTTGTTCTTCCAAAAGGTATTAAGTGAAAACAAGTTTGTAGATGTGACTGATTTGCTTCTCAAAACAGACCATCTTTTAACTCTTCTCAAAAGAATCTGCATGGCTGCTGCTGCTGGGGGTATTCAGTCTTATCTAATTCGACTGTGGAATCTATGCCACCTACTGAATGGAGTTTAGTACAAGTTTTAAGAGAAACATGCTTTACAAATGAGAAACTAATATGAATTGATCGGGTTTTGTTTTACAACTGGGCATTTTATATTCAAGACCCACTTCTGACAACCTGAGCATTTTGTTCCTTTTTTCGAAGTGCAACAATAAAAATAGTTAAATTCTGTTCAACATGTAGTTTAAAGCTCCTTTTCCACTATGAAAGAAAATGGTGTAAAATCCTAAATGCATTATTCTGACTCCTAGTCACCAACTAAAACTGTGATAGTAAACTCCATTCTTACTTAACCTACTGTTCTAAGCATTTGTTTTTATGCTTTTTCCCATACTGGCGGTTTACACCTCATTACAGAGCATAAAGTTTCCATTTAAGCATGAAGTTACAGACTTTGCCCAAGTTTCCTCCACATTTTGGTAAAGAAGGCTGAAACTGTACTTCTTCCTTCGGATAGTAACCCATATCCTCAGTATACTAATACACCTGGAACTGCACCATCTCGGAAATTAAAAGCTACTACACTCGATGGCAATTTTATTAAGGCGTGCTAACCGGGATAGCTAACCTTTATAGCACCTTTAATTGAAAAAGAAAACGTTTACAATGTCCACCCACCCCAATACTCTTCTCTCTACTTCTGTCTCCCTTATACCTGCTTAATTATACTATTCCCTCCTTCAAGGCCTTGCAGGAGGACTCTTCCATATATTTATTAAATGCTGTCAATGTTGACAGTGATCGAAACAGAATATTCCACAATCCTCAAAGACACCCATTACACACAGGAATTAATGGCTTACAGAAACTGTCCAAAACATTTTCCGAAGAAAATTTAACCAAATTAAAAAGTCTGCCATCACTTAAGTTTAAAATGTCGTGAATCTTAATGAATGTAATATCAAATTTGGCTGACTAAAAATATAACGACGGTATACAACAAAAAGTCAGAAAAGTGCATCTGTAGGAGTTAACACAAATAATGGCATACCCGCATTTAGTACGCACCGCGGAGTGTAAACACAATGAAAACACCTACCAAAATAAAACATTTTGCCACATTACTTCCTAATGAGTACAGACCACGTAAAAGTACTTACCTTTCCACATTGCGAACGGCGACACGATTGTTTGGATATAATCAGTCTTCTCTCTCAAACTTCACATAAGCTTAAACGCCCCCACACTCAGCCAGCACCGCTTACAAGGTATCTCCCACTCCAGCCACGTGCTTACCGAGCGGCGCTTGGCATTTCGGGAATACAATCAACACAATTTTTAACACCTGCATAGTTTCAGTTTTTTTTGTAACTTTTCTGGATGTTTGGCATACCTCGCAAGTGTCCTGATTTTCGCCTTATATTTTGGTCTGTCTGTTCCTCATAAAATTTCTGGTTCTCTGGCAAATCAGTGAGTATTGACTTCAGAACGAAAATTTGAGGTTTAGACATTATATCCTTCTGATAACGCAAAACATTATAACTTTTTAAGTTTATAAGAGCGATATTTAAACATTTCCGTTTTTGCCCTTTTGCCCCCTCCCCCCATTGTTTTAGGCTTTATCCATATTTTTTCTGATATAGCATAACAAAGATGTAGGTAATCTCCAAACACTAGATCTTACCCAGTTTTAATTTGTCAAAGGGAGATCATGCTTGTTAAACCTGGTGGACTTCTTTGAGACAGTTACAAGGGCCTGGACGAGGGGAAATCTGTGCATACAGACTACCTAGACCTGGCCAAGGCATTTGACACTATCCCTCACTCAGGCATCATTGACAAAACTCTCCCAGCTAGAAATCAACCCTTATATCATAAGGTAGGTTGCGAACTAGCTCTCTTATGGAACCCATAAAGTCAAAATAGGGGAATCCACCTCAAATAGCCGACCCGTTACCAGTGGTGTTCCACAGGGACCTCTACTATTTGGAATCTATTTCTCCAAAGTACAAGCTAAAACCAAGGGACTGTGGCTAACAAAGTTTGCTGACGACTGCAAACTGGGAGCAGTCATAGAATCTCTAAACGATGTCAACATCCTTCAGGAAGGTCTTACACAAACAAATGATTGGTGCCAAGGTCGTGACCTAAAACTCAATGCAAAAAAATGTATTATCATCCCTTTCAGTAAGAGCGATGTTCCTGCAGATTACCACATCAATGGCCATACCCTAAGTTCACACTCAGTGGTGAGAGATCTGGGCACTCAGGTTGACAGCAACCTTGCCTTTAATCACCATGTCTCTATTGTTGTAAGAAGGGCATTCTATATGGCTCACCTCATAAGTATGGGCATTTCCTCGAGAAAAAGTGAAGTTATCACCGCCTTGTAGTCTTCACTCATTAGGCCAATAATTGAGTGCAATGCCCCTTTTGACATGTACCTTTCAAACACCTGCAGTGATTGGAGAGACCACAAAGGTTCCTCACAAAGAAAATTCAAGGTCTTCAGCAGCTATTCTATGTGGATCGGCTGAAACCACTGTCACTTTATTCTGTTTCATACAAACTACTTGGAGGCAATCTCTGCCTTGCATATAAGGTGATGTCTGACCCTGCTTTCTTGGAAAGACTGCACATCAAATGGTACATGGGTTACTCACTCTAAAGACCTAAACTTTGTATGTAACGTCAATAGAACCTGCTGGAAGGACAGATTTGTCTCCCAGAGGTTACCACACCTTTAGAATAGACTCCCACTTAACATCAAACAGAGCATCTCATTGGTCCTTTTCAAACACAATCTGTACGATTGGATGGGTAACCATAAATTCACCCTGGGACTTCCACCTGTGTCCTTCTTGGACAGGGGCCATAGGTGCTGATCATGGTAACAAGGATAAAATTTGGATAGGCTTGCAAGGGCTCTTGAGCCATTAGCCTATTAACTTCCTATGATCCTATGAGAGATATGACTAGAGACTGCATGATTCTTTAGGAAGAATATATCTTAATTGCTATTTAACCTTGTATTTTTTAGAGTTTACTACACTTGGAATGATCTTTGTTTTTGTAAGATATTAATGACTGCAGTTCGTTGCAGTGGAAAACACCAAATATAAGTCCATTTCTCGCCACTGTCCCTGATGTTTACCTCACATTTTAGCTCTGTCCTTCTTAATCCCTCCCAAAACTGGTGACTTTTGAAGAAAATGTGTTGCATAACACTTAATAAATAAAGACACCCTGACACCATGTGCAAAAATGAGAAAAGGGGTTGGGGATGGAATTAAAATTTTAGTTTGATAAATGTATAATAATTCACATGTCTTCTTTTAATAGTGCTAATATTTCAAAATTGGCCGTGATTATTTCAGGGTTGGTCCCTCACTCTTTTGAGGTTTGTCCCTGATTCTCTGAAAGCTTTGCAGTGTACCCTCATTTAGAAGCATCAAAAATGTTTCCACCTAGTAAACAAACATTATGCTGATAATGTTAACAACTTGAGTAACGTTTTACACTTACTTGAATATGACAAGGGTTACTACCTATCTAGAGAAGATATAAAGCATTCCAGAAGTTTTAGCTAGTGACTAGGATAACATGAAAGTGGGGTTTAAAAAATAGGGTAGGAATAAAAGAAAAAGAGATCTGGTTAAGAAGTAACAAGAATTATTTAGAGAGGCTGACAGAAGTTAATGTACAGCAGAATAAGGGGAATCTCACGGAATAAGAAGAGGCACAATTACAGAGTGCTGAAGAGAAGCTAAGGGAGCATCTGGATAGTATGCATGAGTTTAGTAAGATTGCAGTTAAGTGACTGTTTTTAATAACTCCAAAGCACAACAACTTTTAGCACAATGATTTATGCAACAGAAAGTAGAAAGGGGTGTTGCCAAACTTAGGGAGCCTATAATGAGAAAAATAACCAGAAATCCTATAGAGGTTTTAGAGATATTTTGAAAATTTTAAGAAAATTTATATAAAGCAGAGAAATGGGGAAATCAAGAAAATGCACAAATCAAAATATTTGTGGAAGACTTAAATATGCCAAGGTTAGAGTTAGATGAGGCTCAACAATTAACAGTTAATAAAGGAAGAGATGAAATAAAAATGGTGATGTATAACCAATCTGTAGGAAAGTGTCCAGGAACATATGGTATTCTGGTGGAAGTTTGGAAGCTAGGAGGGATGAAAGTGATAAAGACCTTGAAAGTTTTGTTTAAAGTATTGTAAAAAGAGAGACATCATCATCTTAGGAAAAAAAACTGTGGTGGCTTTAATACCTAAAGATGGTAAAGATGCATTGGATCCAGCTTCATAAAGGTCCATTTTAAAAGAATGGTAGAGGTGATGCCAAAATTGATAGATATTGATAAATGTGGTTTTGTGGCGGGGAGGCAAACATTTGACAACATTAATAGAAGAATGTTTTGTGAGAGGGAAGCAGAATGTAAGAAAATACCACTGTTGATGGTGGGTCTTGATGCAGAGTAAGCTGGGATTTTTATGAGTTTGCATTTCCCAATACAATAATAAGGGTAATTAGAAGGATATATGACAGATCAGAGGCAAAACTCAAAGTGAGAGGGTTCCTCTCTGATAAACTGTGTCTAAACAGAGGAAAGAGACAGGGGTGTCCTCTTTCCCCTTTGTTATTTGCGTTAAATTTAGAACCATTAGCAAAGAAAATAAGGGACTCAGAAATTCAAAGATATAATTGGTATGGTGTCCAAGAAAAGTTGGCATTATTTGCAGATGATATTATTTTGTACCTGATGGAACCTAAAAAGGACATCTCAGTGCTGCGGAACATTATGCGACAGCTCCAGTTTTTTCATGATATAAAATTAATGAAGATAAAACAAAGGCTGTAGCTATAAACTATCTACTCACACATGGATTGGTTTAGCAATACCCATACCTATGGGAACATAATAAAATAAAGTACTTAGAAATATGGGATAAAAAGTATTTTTTTATGTCAGCTAAAGATGTATGGGAAAAGACTAAACAAAACATGAAATGAAAACTGAGTAACTGGAAGTTCTTGCCTATGAGTATGGATAGCTAGATACAAGCAGTAAAAATGTTTTTAGTCCCTTTAGTTTTATACACAGGTCATACATATTTTTATAAACAAGGGGAGAAGTTGTGGATAATAATTAATAAAGAGTTGAAAGATTTTATGTGGGGGGGGGGGCAAGACTCAAGTTGGATAAGTTGATCTTCCCAAGAGAACAAGGAGGTTTAAGATTAGCTGCTTCAAAGGGACATTTTAGAGCTATACAGTTAAGGTTGTTATACACAACACGACCAGAAAGCTGTAATTCAAAGTAGAAAAAGATGATGATGAATCAAGGGGGTAAATAATAAATCAGGAAAGAATGGGATGTTGAAAGCAGATCCTTAAGGAGAGTAACAACAATCATACAGCATATTATATCCATAAAGTAGCTGAAAGTATTCTAAGAACTAAGCCAACTTGGGAATGGAGAAAGGAGATTATGCCAATGGGATGACTGCAATTGGGGATACAGAGAATAGGCAAGAGGGGACTGGAGTTTACTGGAGGAAGCTGGCAAAGGGACCAAGGTGTTAGGAACAAATAATCAGAGAGAGAAAGGTAATAGAATGGGAAGAGGCTAAGAAGACATTTGGAATGTAGGCTATTGATTGCCTTCCCTATCAGGGATTGATATCTGAGTACAGATAAAGAGAAAGGGATAGGGGAATTCTAAATGAAAGACCTGCACTGGGTTGAGTTTTTAATTGAATCTTGAACAGACGTTGCTGTTAAAAAGGGATAATTAGTAAGGCATATGAAATACTGCACGATTACTATAGGAATCAATCAGAGGAGGTCAGAAAAGAGTGGGAAGAGAGATTATATAAGCAATTCACAAAGAAACAATAGGGGGACATATGTATTTCTCACAAATATGCAATAAAATCTAGAAGATTTAAGGTCTTTGCATGGAAGTGTTTGCTTAGATACTTTTAAAACCCAAGCATACTCCAAAGAATTTTTCCTCAGGTAGATGGCAAATCTTGGAGGTGTAAATAGGAAGAAAGAGATACCTGGGAGCATATGTTCTCAGAGTGCAATGAGTTGGTAGAGTTTAGAAATTCCCTACAGAATACTCTGTCAGCAATACTGGGCAAGCAAATGAGTGTAACTAAGGAAATGATTTTTTTTAGGAGCTGGGATACAGGATCTGAATTGCCTAGACATAGTAAGGCTTTGTTAAGTTTAGTTCTGGTGGCTGCCAAAATGCAATTACTAGAAAATGGAAAACAAATTCTAAACAAACTATACTTGAAGTAGTAACTATTATAACAGAGATAAAAGAACAGGAAGTTTAGAAAAGGGTAGGATTAGAGTACATAGAAAAAAATGGAAATTTTTGGAACAATAAATGCAAAAAAAATGTTTTGGAGAAGGAATGAGGTTTAAGACAAGGCATTAATTGAACAATTTATGTAATGTTGCTTTGATCATATGGTATAGAACGATATATGTGATGTATAATGTCTGTACATGTGAACTTGTTAATATGGATTGATTACTTTTATATAAATGCATATTTGCCTGTGTTACAAGTAATAATTCAGTAGAGGTGTTAAAAATGGGGTTACCAGCTATTTATATTTTGCTGATTAGGGAAGTTCACCTATCTCTGATTTTACATGTATTTGGGTTTATCCCCTGCATAGTTTTATGAATTTTGTAGCAAATTTTGTGTTGCTTTTCACCATAACTTTAAGTCTCCGAGCATTAAAAATCATAGGCTTGGCCTTAAAAATCACAGCAGTGGGGCAAAAAAAGGAACTTTCTTGTTTATCTGAGTATAAGGCTTTTAAGTACTAGAATTGATAAAGTATGTAATAATGAATTTATGTACAGATTTGTTTGCTTAATTGTTGCTTCAGAGGCTCATAGCAAATTACTAATGGCTTAAGAGCCCTTACAAGTCTAGTGAATATAACCTGATTTTACCCAATATATGGCTCCTAGGGGCAAAAGGATGGCATGGATTTGTGCATATGCACTGAGTATCTTACAGATTGCCCCTGTTCATAAGAGACATAGGCACTACCCCAACTTTGAATTTGCAGTTCCCCGTCCATTGATCTAAAATGCATTTGAAGAGGGCAGGAAGGGCTTTGCTTAATGTAAATAGTAAGCCTGTTACATAGAAAGAGCAATCTCTGAGACATATAACTGTCTCTCCAGCAAGTTTTGTTTGAGGCGCTGAGTAAGTTTAGATCCCCTAGATTAGGTGAGTGACCTTTATGCTGTTTGACTTGCAGATGTGTAGCAGCTCGATCAAGGCTGGATTTGTGAGTGCCTTTTAGGTCTGGCATACGTCACCCCTTAATAGTCAATAGAAGACAGAGTAAAGGGATAGGGCTTTTAGTCATCAGGAAACTTTGTCATCCAGAGGCCTTCCACATTAGCTTTGACTTCAAAGAAGTATATTGTGAACAGGGGTGGTCCGAGCACTGAGATCTGTGACATACTACTAGTAAATGGCCTCTTGCTGGATCTGGATTCATCCATTTTCACCACATGTGTCCTGTCCATGAGCAAATTGTATATACTCTTAAACAGGCCTAAAGTTTTGAAGAATATGAGTAAGTCCTTGGGGACTAAGGTAAAATCAGAGGTTAAAAATCAAAGTGCTATTCTTAAATCATAGCAGCTGAGTGGTACACTTGTCCCTGTAACCATAAAGGCAAGCTGTTTTCTTTTCCATTAATTCTATTTCTAAGAGGCTTACCCCTTCTCCCCAAACAAATTAAGTTAAGAAAAAAAAAAACAGTGTAGCTGATTGAGGCTATGTGGGCAACTGTGTGATGTAATCATCATATTCAAAACTCGATTAAACAATTTGCATTTTTTGGAGCCTCTAGTCAACTTGTTGACCATCAAGCCTATCTGTCCTGCTCAACCAATGGACCTTTTCTTTTTTCAAGAATGAAAATCTTACATCCCATTCATTCTTTAGGGTAAGAATCAAGTCATCCTCACATTAGGGAGTGGGCAGTTTATGTCAAGCTCTATTCCCAAAGCATGTTAGTTGGCAACTAAGTGTTTGGCAAGCAATAGGCCTTTGTGAGATCTGTCCCTCGGATGTGATCAAATGGCCCTGCCCATCTTAAGTGCAAGCAGTTCTGCAAATCCTGTTCTACAAAAGGGATTCTAACACATCGAGTTTAGCTCAAGCATATGACCCCATTCCTGTCCCTGATGTGAGGTGAGCAGCACATCGAGCTTATCTCAAGCATATGACCCCATTCCTGTCCCTGATGTGAGGTGAGCAGCACATCGAGCTTATCTCAAGCATATGACCCCATTCCTGTCCCTGATGTGAGGTGAGCAGCACATCGAGCTTATCTCAAGCATATGACCCCATTCCTGTCCCTGATGTGAGGTGAGCAGCACATCGAGCTTATCTCAAGCAAATGACCCCATTCCTGTCCCTGATGTGAGGTGAGCAGCACATCGAGCTTATCTCAAGCATATGACCCCATTCCTGTCCCTGATGTGAGGTGAGCAGCACATCGAGCTTATCTCAAGCATATGACCCCATTCCTGTCCCTGATGTGAGGTGAGCAGCACATCGAGCTTATCTCAAGCATATGATCCCATTCCTGTCCCTGATGTGAGGTGAGCAGCACATCGAGCTTATCTCAAACATATGACCCCATTCCTGTCCCTGATGTGAGGTGAGCAGCACATCGAGCTTATCTCAAACATATGACCCCATTCCTGTCCCTGATGTGAGGTGAGCAGCACATCGAGCTTATCTCTTATCTCAAGCATATGACCCCATTCCTGTCCCTGATGTGAGGTGAGCAGCACATCGAGCTTATCTCAAGCATATGACCCCATTCCTGTCCCTGATGTGAGGTGAGCAGCACATCGAGCTTATCTCAAGCATATGACCCCATTCCTGTCCCTGATGTGAGGTGAGCAGCACATCGAGCTTATCTCAAGCATATGACCCCATTCCTGTCCCTGATGTGAGGTGAGCAGCACATCGAGCTTATCTCAAGCATATGACCCCATTCCTGTCCCTGATGTGAGGTGAGCAGCACATCGAGCTTATCTCAAGCATATGACCCCATTCCTGTCCCTGATGTGAGGTGAGCAGCACATCGAGCTTATCTCAAGCATATGACCCCATTCCTGTCCCTGATGTGAGGTGAGCAGCACATCGAGCTTATCTCAAGCATATGACCCCATTCCTGTCCCTGATGTGAGGTGAGCAGCACATCGAGCTTATCTCAAGCATATGACCCCATTCCTGTCCCTGATGTGAGGTGAGCAGCACATCGAGCTTATCTCAAGCATATGACCCCATTCCTGTCCCTGATGTGAGGTGAGCAGCACATCGAGCTTATCTCAAGCATATGACCCCATTCCTGTCCCTGATGTGAGGTGAGCAGCACATCGAGCTTATCTCAAGCATATGACCCCATTCCTGTCCCTGATGTGAGGTGAGCAGCACATCGAGCTTATCTCAAGCATATGACCCCATTCCTGTCCCTGATGTGAGGTGAGCAGCACATCGAGCTTATCTCAAGCATATGACCCCATTCCTGTCCCTGATGTGAGGTGAGCAGCACATCGAGCTTATCTCAAGCATATGACCCCATTCCTGTCCCTGATGTGAGGTGAGCAGCACATCGAGCTTATCTCAAGCATATGACCCCATTCCTGTCCCTGATGTGAGGTGAGCAGCACATCAAGCTTATCTCAAGCATATGACCCCATTCCTGTCCCTGATGTGAGGTGAGCAGCACATCAAGCTTATCTCAAGCATATGACCCCATTCCTGTCCCTGATGTGAGGTGAGCAGCACATCGAGCTTATCTCAAGCATATGACCCCATTCCTGTCCCTGATGTGAGGTGAGCAGCACATCGAGCTTATCTCAAGCATATGACCCCATTCCTGTCCCTGATGTGAGGTGAGCAGCACATCGAGCTTATCTCAAGCATATGACCCCATTCCTGTCCCTGATGTGAGGTGAGCAGCACATCGAGCTTATCTCAAGCATATGACCCCATTCCTGTCCCTGATGTGAGGTGAGCAGCACATCGAGCTTATCTCAAGCATATGACCCCATTCCTGTCCCTGATGTGAGGTGAGCAGCACATCGAGCGTATCTCAAGCATATGACCCCATTCCTGTCCCTGATGTGAGGTGAGCAGCACATCGAGCTTATCTCAAGCATATGACCCCATTCCTGTCCCTGATGTGAGGTGAGCAGCACATCGAGCTTATCTCAAGCATATGACCTCATTCCTGTCTCTAATGTGAGGTGAGAAGCACATCGAGCTTATCTCAAGCATATGACCCCATTCCTGTCCCTGATGTGAGGTGAGCAGCACATCGAGCTTATCTCAAGCGTATGACCCCATTCCTGTCCCTGATGTGAGGTGAGCAGCACATTGAGCTTATCTCAAGCGTATGACCCCATTCCTGTCCCTGATGTGAGGTGAGCAGCACATCGAGCTTATCTCAAGCATATGACCCCATTCCTGTCCCTGATGTGAGGTGAGCAGCACATCGAGCTTATCTCAAGCATATGACCCCATTCCTGTCCCTGATGTGAGGTGAGCAGGCTAAACCTTGCCATTCCTCTCTTCCTGCATTCTGACGTCCAGAAGGAGCCCAAGCATGAATCAAACTCAGGTCATCTGGGTCATACTCAGGGATTTATCTGTGTACATCAACAGAGTAATCTGAGTAAGTGCAGTCTCAGAAATGTTATATTGTGTAAAGGGGTGGAGAGGAAAAAGCCCCCTCCATTGGGGTTGAGTTCCGCTATTGTTACCAACTTGGCTGTGCAAATCTAATTCGGCTGCATTATGTTTACATGGTACAAATTACAATTACTGATATCTGCCCCAAAACACGATTATTTATTTTTAATTTTTTTAAATAAACATCTGTATTAAATTATCACTTATGACATACGCAATCATACATTTATGTACATGAAAGCAAACTATATTGACACAATCCTAGCTGTAAGTATTTTACATCACAAGCTTTCGACACAATACCCCACTCGGGTATTATAGAGAAACTTACCAGCTTAAATGTAAACCCATATGTCACAAGATGGGTTGCAAACTGGCTAAAGGACAGAACCCACAGGGTTAGAGTTGCTGGTGCCATGTCAGACTCCAAGCCGGTCACAAGTGGGGTCCCACAGGGCTCAGTCCTTGGCCCCCTGTTGTTCGGCATCTACTTCTCAGAAGTACAGGCAAACATAGGAGGACTATGGCTGACAAAGTTTGCAGATGACTGCAAACTGGGCGCCATAGTGGAAAGTACATCAGACACAGATATCCTTCAGAGGGGTCTCACGGAAACTGATAAATGGTGCCAGAGCCATGGTCTGAAGTTAAATGCCAAAAAATGTATAGTCATACCCTTCGGGAAAAACAAGGTAACCCCAAGCTACCATATAGGTGGCAATCCATTAAGCACAGAAGAGGTTATCAGGGACCTGGGGACCCAGGTTGACAGTGGCCTTTCTTTTGACACTCACATTGCTAAAGTGGTTAGAAAGACCTTCTACATTGCCCACCTGATCATGAAGGGATTCACATCCAGATCAAGTGAGGTCATTGTTCCCCTGTACTCTTCACTTATCAGACCAATGATCGAGTACAATGCCCCATTCGGGATGTATCTCACCCGACACCTGCAGCAATTGGAGAGACCCCAAAAGTTCCTCACCAAAAGGATAAAGGGACTCCAAAATCTGTCATATGCTGCCAGACTGAAGAAACTCCAGCTCTATTCAGTCGCATACCGCCTGCTCAGAGGTGACCTGTGCCTGACATACAAGGCCATGTCCAACCCGGAATTAATGGACATGCTCCACCTCAAAAAATCCAAATTTACCAGATCCACTAGAGCAAGCGACTTAAACCTTAGCACGGATATAAATAGGACATGCTGGAGGGATAGATTTGTCACCCAGAGACTCCCTATGCTGTGGAATAAAATCCCAGTCCATGTGAGGCAGAGCACCTCGATGGCTCTGTTCAAGAGAAATCTTGACCGGTGGATGGGAGATCGTAGGTTTACCCCGGGAATCATCTCTGTGTCACTGCTGGACAGAGGCACAACAAACAAATGGGCACAGTATTTTTTAACATAAGCGGTGGCGTAAGCCACAAAACTTTGGGCTAGGCTTATAAATGCCTTAGGGCAGATAGCCTAGTATAAACCTATGAACCTATGAACAAATCATACTGACATCATCTTAGATGCAAACATTATACATCACTTAATATCTTCGCAGTCATTTTCAGACATTGATACATATTTGGGAGACATACATATATCCCCTCCATTGTTTCTTTGTGAATTGCTTATCCAATCTCTCTTCCCAATCCTTCCTAACCACCTCTGAGAGCTTCTTATAGTTATCATGCAATATTTTGTATGCTGTACTAATTATTCATTTTTTAAAGGTAGTTTCTGTTCTAGAGTCTACTACAAATTCTGCTAGTGCTGGTCTTTTATTTAGAACCCCCCCCATTTATTTTTCTTTACCTATACTCTGATATCAATCATTGATAGGGAAGGCAATCGCTAACCTGCAGTCCAAATAAATTCCTGGCTTCTTCCCATTCTATTACCTTTCCCTCTTCAGTTATTTGCTCCCAATACCTTGGCTCCTTTGCCAGTTTTCTCTAATAATCGCAACCCCTCTTACTTATTGTCTGTATCCCTAATTGTAGTCATCCGTATCAGCAGAATCTCCTCTCTCCATTCCCATGTTAGCTTAGCTCTTAGAATACTCTGTGCTATTTTATGAATATAATATTCTGTATGATTGTTATTCTCCTTAAAGGTCTGCATCCAAAATCCCAGCCTCTCTCTGTTTCTTGAGCTTCCCATTTCATCATCTCTTTCCACTTTGAATTATAGTTTTCTGCTTATGCTATGTATAGGAGTCTTAACTGTGTTGCTCTGAAATACCCCTTCAAATCGGGTAATGGCAATCCACCCTGTTCTATTAGAAGAACCAGCTTATCCCACTTGATTGTTGCTGTCTTCCCCTCCCAGATAAAATCCTTCAGCTCTTTATTAATTGCTACCCAGAACTCCTCATCTGGCTGATACAAATATTCCTGACCTGTGTATAAGACTAAAGGGACAAAAAACATTTTAACTTCTTGTATCTTACTACCTATATTCATATAAAAGAGCTTCCATTTTCTCAGTTTTTGTATTATCTTTTGTTTAGTCTCTTCCCACATATCCTTAGCTGATTCATGAGGTAGACAGGAGAAAACACCGGGAGTTGACCCTTAGACATGTCTGGATAGGTGCTTATTAAGTACTAAAAAATGTTTTCCTCTAGACAAGTGAGGAAAGTTGAGTGCTGTGGTAATTTGTAGCTTATTTAGTGCTTACAACGAATTCTGAACAAGTGCTGAGTTCAAAGAAACAGATTTGATTGGCTGGCATAATGGTTAAGGTGGTTGCCTTATAGACACACGGTGCAGGGTTTGAGTCTCACATGGGGTAATTGGCTAAGCTTAAAATAGTCCCTAATGGCATTTAGCCTAGTACTAAGCTATGAACTAAAAACTGGCTTTGATTCAAGAATATAACAATGAGGATGATTTTGTTATCAATGTGTCCAACAAAGTTTTTGAAAATGATGCTGTTAGTGGTGTAATACCAAAGACTGTATATAACACTGTGAAGGATTTCAAAGTTTATAACTTTTCTGACACAAATATTGATGAACATATGGTGAATTTGTTAAGCAAGGGGTTCACATTTGTACCGGCAAGGGGTGCAGAATTGGCTGATGTGTTAATCGATTTAAAAAAAATTAAGAAAATTAAATTTTAGAATGAAAAGTGTTTAACAGTTACGTTAGTAAACATGGCTTTCTATTATTTTATTTTGCCCGCTTCGAATGTTTATTTTATGGTCTGTTTTTGATTTTGTAGTAGTACATGACCTGTGTATAAGACTATAGGGGCTAAAAACATTTTGACTGCTTGTATCTTACTATCCATATCCACATAACAGAGCTTCCATTTTCCCAGTTTATTTATTTTTTTATCTTTTGTTCAGTCTCTTCCCACATATCCTTAGTTGCCACATCAGAATCATTTTTAATCCATACTCCTAAATACTTCATTTTATCATATCCCCATAAATAAGGATATTGCTAAAAGAAATTTGTGTGCAAATACATAATTTGCTGCTATTGCCTTTGTTTTAGCTTCAGTAATTTTATATCCCGAAAAGATATGAAACTGTCTCAAAATGTTCCACAACACTGCAGTGTCTCTTTCTGGTTTCGTCAGGTATAAAATAATATCATCTGCAAATAGAGCCAGCTTTTCTTGACTGCCATACCCATTATATCCTTGAATTCTGAGTCCCTTATTTTCTTTGCCATTGGTTCTAAATATAATGCACATAACAAAGGGGAAGAGGACACCCCTGGCTGGTTCCTCTGCTCAAGCAAAAATTATCAGAAAGGACCCCACCCACTTTAATTTTCACCTCCGATCTCTCATATATCCTCCTACTCAACCTTATAATTTTTTCAGGACATGGAAATGCTTCCCGAAAAAACTGGTAGAGATCTTGACATTTTGTTTAACAGTATTTTAAGAGAAGAAGAAGTACCAACATCCTGGAAGAAAATGGTGTTAGCTGTCATACCTGAAGAGGGCAAAGATCCAACAGATCCAGCAATACCCATATTTATGGGGACATGATAGAATAAAGTATTTAGGGGTATGAATTAAAAATTATTCTGGTGTGGCATCTAAGGATATGTGGGAACAGACTAAAAACATAATACAAAAACTGAGAAAATGGAAGCTGTGTTATATGGATATGGATAGTAAGATACAAACAGTTAATTTTTTTTAATCCCTTTAGTCTTTTACACAGGTCAGGCATATTTTTATCAACCAGAGGAGAAGTTGTGGAGAGCAATTAATAAAGAGCTGAAAAACTTTATCTGGGAGGAGAAGGTGACAAGAGTCACATGGGATAAGCTGATTTTTCCAGTAGAACAGGGCAGATTGGGATTACCCGATCAAAGGGGTATTTCCGAGCTGCACAGTTAATCCTCCAATAAATAGCACAAGCAGAAAACTATAATTCAAAGTGGAAAGGGTTGATGATGAAACGGGGGAAAGGTCAAGAAATATGGAGAGACTGGGACTGGGATTTTGGACGCAGGCCTTTAAAGAGAATAACAATAATCATACAGAATATTTTATCTATAAGGTAGCAGAACGTATCCTAAGAACTATACCAACACAGGAATAGAGAAAGGAGATTGTGCTGATAAAGATAACTGCAATTAGGGATATAGACAATGGGCAAGAGGGCCTGGAATTTACTGGAGAAAACTGACAAAGGAACCAAGGTATTGGGAGCAAATAACTAGACAGGGGAAAGATGATAGAATGGGAAGAGACCAATAATTTATTTGGACTGCAGGTTAGAAATTGCCTTCCTTAACAAGAACTGATATCAGATTATAGTCAAAGAGAAAGAAATGGGGGGGGGGGGGCGGTCCTAAATGATATAGTGAAATGGTAGAGTTTTTTAGTAGAATGTAGAACAGAAGCTGAAACTTTACTAGAAGTAGTGAATATAGTAACAGAGATAAAACAACTGGAATTGGGATCTTAAGAAAAGGGTAGGAACAAATCACACAGGAAAAATTGGAATTGTAGGAATGAAGTTTAAAAGAAGGCAGGACTTAAATGAGCTATGCAATGTTGACTGAAAATGATTGGGTAGATTATAAGCAATGTGTAATGTTTGCAAATGGGAGTGTATCAATATGGTTTGTGATGCTAAATGCTTGCAACTAGGATAGTGTTGGTGTGGTTTGTTTTCATTCATATAAATGTATGATTGCCTAAGTCTACTCTAATTATGGTGGCTGCCAAAAAAGCAATTTCTAGAAAATGGAAATCAAAATCTAAACCAACTATATTAGAAGTTGTGCATATACTAGCAAAGAATAAACAAATGGAATTAAGATCTTTACAAAAAGGTAGGAGCAAACTACATAGAAAAAAATGGGAATTGTAGGAACAATTAAAAAAATACATTAGAGCAGAATGTGGCTAGCAAAATAATGTTAATGTAGTGCTAAAAAGCACTTAACATAAGTCCACTATTACAGGGTTTCCATGGACTATCAAATGTGGTTGTTGTCACCAGTGTCTGTACACTGATGCCAGCATGGAGAGTTTTTTATTTAATTGAATTAACAACAGTGCTACGTATGGCCGATTTAACCATACATCAGTTAGGTGGTTTATATGGCATGGTATGGGTCATGTACCACTTTTTGTGTTGGCAAAACCAACAATGCACTAAACAAAAGAATATATCAGCAGTTTACATCATTAAAAAAAGACAACAAGAGCTCACTAGCTCGACATGCGCTAAAGTGCTGTAATTTTGTCAAATTTAATTTCTGCGTGTTGGAACAGGTGGGATGTGATGTTTTATCAGGTGACTGGAAAAAACACCTGTTACATCGTGAAATTATGTGGCAGTTGAAATTAAATGCCACCATGCCACCAGGACTCAATGATTCCATTTTGATTGTTAGTGAATTGAAAAACTGAGCAACAAGAGTGTTAAATTTTTTTTCTAGAGTATGAGTTTCTTATTGTTTGTTTTTATTGGTCAACTTTTCTTTTTCCGGCACAAGATTGGTCTTTGCAGTTCTAATAATTCATTGTACAGCATGTGTGGGTGTATTTGCATAATTATTCAAGAGGTATGGAGTTTGATTTTCAATTTTCATTGGTTGTTTTTGTAAAGTACCTGACTGGAGGTTATCCATGTTCCTTGTTTTATTATTGAACAAAATTGAAGGGTGTATGTGTGCCTATGTATTTTTATTAATTGTTTGCACAGTACAAGTTATTCAATGGTTCTGAGGGTGTCAGTAGATGATGAAAATGCTTAACCATAGTTTTTAACTTTGGCAATAAAGGGACATCACAAGATTTGGGCTGCCTGGTCATTTTTACTTTTGTTGAGCCTTTTGCTATGTCATTTTTTATATCCAAAAATGATTTTGCAGGAGCACATTGTACCTGAATGTCCCATACATATTTATTACTTTTACTTTCTGTTCCCACCCACCAGCTATATACTTGTGAGCATATCCACTGATAAGGAAAAACATGTTTGTGATTGTGTTTACTGCCAGCGTACATCATTCTCATTTATTTAGTTGAGTCTTAAACAGAAGCTGTTGTTAGAAAAAGGATAATTAAAAGGGCATATAAAATATTGCAAGGTAACTATACAAAATTTTGCATGGTAACTATAAAAAATCAATCAGAAGAGGTTAAAAAAGATTGGGAGGAGAAACTGGAAAAGCAATTCAGAAGAGAACAGTGGGAAAACATATGTATAGATCCCAAGTATGCAACATAGTCCAGGAGGTTTATGATGACTGCTCGTGTCTGCATAGGTATTTTTGTACCCCAAGTGCACTTCAAAATATTATCCTCAGGTAGACAGCAAATGTTGGAAGTGTGATAAGGTAGAAAGAGGTAACTGGGGACATATGATTTGGGAGTGTAATGAGTTGACAGATTTTTAAAATTCTCTGCAGAGTACTCTGTCAGTGTCAGGATTGCTGGCTGAACAAATGAGTGTAACCAAGGAAATGTTTTCTTTTTGAGCTGGGATACAGGATTTGAATTGCCTAGACACAGTAAAGCCTTACATTTTATTATGGTGACTGCGAAAAAGCAATTAAAAGAAAATGGAGATCAAAGTTTAAACCATTTGTATTTGAAGTAGTGAATATTGCAAAATAAATAAAAGAACAGGAAGAGGATTCTTTAAAAAAAGGAATGAAAACTGTGGGAACAATAAATGCAGAATAATGTTCAGAGGAGGTGTGAGGTTTAAGGGAGGGCAGGAATTCAGCAATTTATATAATATTGAACAGATGGTAGTTATAAAGAAAGAAAATATACATGATGTGTAATGCATATAAATGAAAAATGTTAATGGTTTGTTTTCTTTTCTGTTAATGTCTGCCTATGTCTTAAGTGATAATATAATAAATGAGTTTAAAATATACATCATTCTCATTATACCTATTAACTACATCTTATGTAGAGTCAAATGAAAACAAAAATATAGTTTATAGGTAAGTATTGGTTTATTTGTCCATGTGGATCATCTTAAGTCTAGACAATTCCCTTGGTGAGATTCAAACCCTGTACTTCTTGTCTTTGAGGTAAACACTTTACCCGTTATATCAAATCCCTGCCTCTGCATAGATGCATAGTGCTGAAAGCCATGATTAATAAACTTTTATACAGTAGTAACTTCTCATCCATTAATATAGTGATCACAAACACATCTTTCCATCAATTTCTTCCATAACAGTCAGGTTTTGGCAGCTACATTTTTTAAGTTTTGTATACTGAGGCCAGTGTTATTTTTTTCTTAAATGTTATATTTCTTATAGAAACTTAAGTTCCATGACTGTAAAATAAGCAAAGCTCATGATATGTGTTTTGTAAATAAGAAAGATGGTACATATTCTTATTTTTTCTTTAATTTTTGACCAAATTACTATTTTTCCTAGTTTATTTTTGTCCTCGTGCCCAAACACCATATAACTGTCACTTGATTAGACAGTACATGCCCATTCATTCTTCTGATCCATAGATTCCACCAAGATCTCAGTAGATAACTGTCCAAAGGGGAAGCCATCATTCAGGCAACCATGAGGATGTTTTTTTTTTCTCTTGACAGTATCCTGGCAATAAAAGTATATGAATGGCATAGCTCTACCCCTTGGGCAAGGGAATGCGCTAACTGCATTACTGTGGTGGCCCATCATGCCCTCTCATTGTCATTACACCCATCAGTAGTTTGGTGAGCTCATTATCTGCCCTAAGGTTACCCATCTGTGCCTCTGCCTTCTCTTGATGGATAGTGGCAATATGTGCAACTGGCTTTGTTTTGATACACGTATTTTCATTTGAGATACTTGAATGCTTCCATTGCACAGAAGTTTACAATGTAACGTTTGTGGGCTTTTATTAAATTTATTTTCTAGCATTGTTATCATGGCTTGCATATGCTTATTTGTATCCCCCATTTTCCTATCTGAGTAGAAGCCACATTGTCCTTTATTTAATAAAGAGTCCACTTTGCTTCTGTTTGATTACTTAATCCTTTTTTAAAATGTTATCATCTGTGTTGAGGACTGCTATGAGACTACAATGCATACAATCACCATCACTTTTCTCCTCTTTTCTTATTAATGTAATTTTACTTGTCTCATTGAATGTGGAGATGCCCATTGTGGAGGAACTTCAATATTTGTTAGAAATATGGTGCTGTCACTTCATTATATATGTGATAACATTTACGTAGACAGCCATCCAGCCCCGGACGTTTTATTTTTCTTCACACTTTTATATACTGCATTTAGGGTAAATGCAACAAATGTAACATTTCTGTTATAATGTAGGCATTATATTTAGCTAATTATTGATCATTTCCTGATCATAAATCCTGTAATATTTCTATAGTTTAAAATATTAATGCAATAATGTCATAATGAGATTTTTAAACATCTTTATTAAATCATCACATTTTAAATAGCAAAATGACTATACATACATTAACAGGAAAGAAAACAAACCTTAGTAACATTTTCAGTTATTTTCATGGTGTATACATAAATGTTTCCTTTTTAGCAATTTTCATTCATCTGACCATTACATAAATTGTTCAATTCCTGCATTCCCTTAAACTTCATTAGTCCTTCTGAGTATTATTCTTTATGTAGCAGAGTCTAGTGTTGTCTTTCCTTATGCTTAGTCACTATTTCCCTTCATAGAGCAGAACCTGGGGTCATTACATCTGTCACAAAACCCTACACCTACAAGTTTACTCAGACTTTTGTCATTGTTTCATAGCCTGCGGTCTCTACATCTGATCCCGACATTGCAGGAATTCTGTCACAAAGCCCTACACCTACAAGTTTACTCAGACTTTTGTTATTGTTTCATGTAAGCATATTTATCATGAAGAACCTTGCTGCACATTAATTTTAATCAGTTAAATACATGCCTGCTCTGTGAAATTGTAGGACTCCTTATTAAGTTGGCCACTGTCTCCTTTTGCTTGACCAGTAGACTATACTACATATGCCAAGTATTTAGTTTCAGGAAATGACAGAAACCTGTTTTACTTGCATCTCTTTGTTAATTGCTTTGTTCTAGCTATAAATTGGTTGCTCTCAGTTATAAACTGACCTATACATTGACCTGAGGGTAGGGTTGTCTTTAAGTAGAATTTATTGCTAATTATCCTTTTGTCTCTTCTTATACTCATTCACTATCTTCCTTAAAAGAGGCGGTATGTGTCATATGTTATGACATTTCTATTTGTTCTAAGACTGTGTAAAACAGAGTAAAGACTTTGGTACTGTGTTATATTTGTAACAATTTCATTCAACTCGGAAAACCTTTATGTGTGTGCATATATATATATATATATATATATATATATATATATATATATATATGTATGTGTGGTGTGTGTGTGTGTGTGTGTGTGTGTGTATATATATATATATATATATATATATATATATATATATATATATATATATACGTATATATGTATATGTATATACCCACCCAGCATCTCTGACAATACATCTCACAGGGAATCCTTAAAGTCTGCCAACTCACCACACTACCAGAAAATATGTTCCCAATTACCTATTTCTTCACCCTCACACCTCCAATGCTTACTGTCTGCCTGAAGAAAAATTCTCTGGAGTCTTCTTGAGTTTTAAAAAGATCTATGTAAACATTTCCAAGCAAATATCCTAAATTTTTTAGATTTTGTTGAATATTTGGAAGACATACATATAGCCTCCCATTGTTTGTGAATTGCTTATCCATTCTCTCTCTGTAGATCAGTGTGTGTGTGATATACCTTTAAGAAGCTTTCCCGTGAGTCAGCACATGCATATAAGTACTGAGCATGTGCAAGCAAGGGTGCCATTTTGAGTGAGCAGCCAGAGTGTGAGCATGAAAGTATGTAGTCAGTCAGTTAGTTGGATTGTTTGTTTAAGTTTATGTTCCTGCCATTCATCTTGATGTTTTTGTATATAATAAACAACTTAAATGAAGACTCGTGTCTCAACATCTTCTTAATGCACATAAAAAGAGCGACATGGTGTCAGAATGGGATCCAGAGTTACAGCCATGAGGCAACCTGTTAAAGTTGGAGGAATATAAAGGAGTGGATCATCCCTACTGCTCAAATGACTCACAAAACAGGTCAGAAACAAACTCCAGGTACTAAAACTTGCTTACATGATTTCTTTTGTTACAAATATAAAACAAAGCACTCAGCATGCTCAAAAAGAATTTCTTATTTAATGAAATATCCATAACTGCAACATATTGATAAAAATATTAAAAATAATTACGAAAATATTTGAAACAATATCTGAATCGCATAAAATGTACAAAAAAGATAAAATGACCATATTTATTCTCTGTGTGATACTTTTTCATATTAACTAAAGCTATTCAAAGTATCTAAAGTGTGCAATGTGTTTGCAAGTGTGTGCAGTATCACAGTGCAGTTATTTCACAAAGTAAAGTTGTTTCAAAGAATATTTCGCAAAGTACAGTTATTTCAGCGCATATTTCACAGAGTACAGTATTTCAAAGAGCTTATTGTGCATTTGAATATTACTCCAAGTACCTGGTGTGTGTGCATGTTCATACACAATTACAAGGACAATTTTGCATTGTGTTTTACTATATTCTGTGGGCATGGCAGAAGGATTTCCCAGACCCGCACCACTTGTGTTTGATAACAGTATTGCAGAAAACTGGAGATTGTTTGAGCAGGAATACAATATTTTCTTATAGGCTGCTTTTTTGACAAAGATGCAAGTACAAAAGCATTTATTCTGCTTAATTTAGATAGTTCAGAGGTCATTGAAAGATTGCGTTCATTTGTGGATGCACCTGCTGTGTTTGCAGGGGAGGGGGAAGACCACCATATAGTGGTACTGGCTGAAACATGGGAAGACCCTGAATGCTTACAACGTACAATTAGAGAAATGTGTAACCCCCAAATGAATCTTACAATGGAAAGGTACTTATTTTATACAAGGGATCAAAAGCCTGATGAAACTTTTGCAGCATATATAAATGACTTGAGAAATAAGGCTCAAATATGCAGATTTGGTGGTTTGAGAGATGAGTTGATAAAAGACAGGCTTGTGTATGGTATTAATAATGACACAGTGAGAAAGATTTTGCTTTGAGACAGTGATTTAATGTTAAATAAGTCCATTGAGAATTGGCAGATATACGAGCTTACAGAAAGGCACACAAGTATGCTTACAAATGAGAATTGCTGTGGAGGGCACAGTGACAAAACTTGTGTTGATAGTATGTAGCACTTGGTTAAAAGAAACAGGCCCAAGCACATGGCAGCTACTGCAGGTACTGTAACAGTCCCTGGGAAACCCCAAGTCTTTTCAGCAAATTTCAGAACATGCTCACTGAAGCATAAGGGTGAGTCAGCAAAGTCAAAACATGTGCCCCAACCTAGCTTTATAGTCAACTGTCATAACTGTGGTGGAAATCACAAACTCAAAAGAGAAAAGTGCTTAGCTTTTGGTCAGCACTGTCATTCTTGCAACAAGTGGAATCATTTCAAAAGGTTTTGTAAATCAAATAAGGCACATTATTTTATTAAAAGAGGGCATTTAGAGGCAAGTTGATCAATTAGAAAGATGCAACCCTACTTTTTATGTTGCTGGTGTGTCTGTGCTTGGTGAAACAGTCAATGCAGTATATCTGTGGGCAAAGAATGAAATCTTTTGTACTGTTTGGATTAATGGGAGTCCTGTAGAGCTCAAAGTAGATACCGGGTCAAAGTGCAATGTTATGTCAGCAGAAACATTTGCTAGAGTAAAAGCTGCAGAACAACTTGATTTGACAAAGTGTGCTAAGCTTGTTGCTTATGGTGGTGAAGATATTCAAACCGAAAGGTCAGTAGTGGTTTTCATGTTACTCTACTGGGAACAGCTATGACTTGCAATTTTTCATAGTCAAGAGACACATGCTGTCATTATTAGGCCTCAGAGACAGTTTGAAAATGTGACTGCTTTCACTTAATAAAGAAGTTTACTATGTAAGCCTGAAAGAGAACAGCTCAAATTTCAATCAAACTATTTTTTCTGAGTATACTGATATTTTTTGCAGACCAACTAGACAAACCACCTGTTGTGAGATGCCAGATCCAGACAATGTCCAAGTCCTACAATGTTTTCTTGGCATGGTCAACTATTTAGGCAAGTTCATTCCAGATTTAAGCCAACTTTCAGCACCACTCAGAGAGCTGACATGCAAAGATGTAATTTGGTCATGGTCAGAACAGCACCAAAGAGTATTTGATGTCCTGAAACAGAAAACTGCCAAACCACCAACTCTCAGCTACTATGATGTTCACAAACCAGTTACTCTTTCCTGTGATGCTTCTAAATTTGGTCTTGGTGCAGCCATTCTTCAAGCGGATAGACCAGTAGCCTATGCTTTGAAAACACTTACCCAAACTGAGATGCAATATGCCCAGATTGAGAAAGAGCTTTTGGCAAATGTTTGCATGTTCGAAGTTCCGTGATTATATTTGTGGTCGATTTATTCAGATCGAAACTGACCACCAATCTCCAGTTACTATTTTGAGAAAGCCTATGCGTACATCTCCAGCTAGACTGCAAAGTATGATGTTCAAATTGCAGAAGTACAATTTCACTGTTGTTTACTCCAAAGGCAAACTTCTTTATCTTGCTGATACCTTATCCAGATTGCCCCCCCCCCCCAAAAAAAAAAAAAAAACACAGAACAGCATAAAAATGAGCAACTTGATTTTGAGGTCATGGAAGTGAGAAATGTTTCTTCCACACACCTTGATGAGCTCAGAACTCATACAGCTTCAGATCCAGATCTCCAGAGGCTCAACCAGTTTATCATTTGAGAATGGACTTCAAAGCAATTTTATTTACCAGTAGAAGTGCAACCATATTTTCCATACAGAGATGAGATTTTGTCAGACAATGGTATCATTGTGAAAGGTCCTATAGTGATTGTTCCCAAAATTCTTGCAACAAGAGTATATTAAGATCTTGCATCATGGCCACCCAGGAACTGATTCTACCAAAAGAAGGGTGAGAAGTCTAGTATTTTGGCCTTCAGTGTCAAGACATATTGAGAAAGTGCTTTCATCTTGTTCAGTATGTAAACCGTATCAACAGAAAGAACCACTTCAGTTAATCCAGGTTCTTGAACTACCTTGGTTGACAGTAGCCACAGATATCTTTGAGTGGAATGGTCAACACTGTAGAATAACATGTGTGCTGTACCTTTAAGAAGCATTTCCAAGATTTGTGTGTGCATATAAATACCAAGCATGTGTTAGTTTCAGTGCCATTTTGAAGGTGCAGCCAGAATGTTAACATCCATGTGCATGATAGCTAGTTTGTTTATAAGTTAAAGTTACTTAATCTCATTTATGATGTGTTTGTATACAGTAAAGCAACTTGAACAAGAACCCGTGATGCTCACCTGTTTTATCCTGACCAGGCGACTGACATGGTGTCAGAACAGGGATTGCAAAGACTATTCTTCAGAGCCACACGGTGCAGAGGTAATGACGAAGGCAAACTAAAGGGACTGAGGGCAAAAAAGGGCTAGAAACAACTCAAAGGTAAAGTAAATACTCATGACCAATTTATTTATTAAATGAAGTAAAATGGATCATTACAAGGGCACAAAACATATTATTAAGCAAACGAATAGCACAGAAACATTTATTAAGTAAACGAGAAGCATAAAAAAAGCTCGAGTCAAATGAAATGTTTGAAATTAAGTTATTTGATAAAACAACATCAGAAAAGTAAATAAGGGGTTCAGAATTACCTCAGAATTGTAAAATGAGCATGTTTAAAGTAAAATAAGCATGTTTAGAGTTATAACTAGCATAAGAAAGTATAATGGGCATGAAAAAAGATTAAATGAGCAAAACAAATATAACAAAAGGACATAAAGAGCACATTAAGAGATTCAATGAACAAAACGAATATAATAGAAAGGGCAGAAAAGGGCACATTGATCATAAATAAAGCAAGGCGACTGCATGTATTTTGGCAAATTACTGTGTTTTGGCATAAATTGCTACTTCACATTGACTTAAGCCTCGAATAGCATAACTAGAGTTGTTCAAAGTATCTCAAAGTATGTAGAAGTGCTTACAGTGTGCGTTTATTACTGTGCATTTATTCTGAAGAGTTTGTTGTGTACAAAGTGCAACTGTTTTGTGAAGTGCAGCCATTTCAAAAAGTTTCTTGTGCCTGGGTATGTATATTCACAGAGTGCTGCTATTACAGAGTGTCTCTTGCACTGTACAGAGTTATTTGGCAAAGTGCAGCCATTTTGGGGAAATTTCAATGTACTGTGTACTGTTTATTCGCAAAGTGCAGTTATTTTGAAGTGTTTCTCACTCTGAACTTCTTCTGCCCATTTCATTTGCAAAGTGCAATTACTCCGAAACAGTTTATTCACAAAGTGCCATTACTTCGAGATAGTTTATTCACAAAGTGCAGTTACTTCGAAATGTTTCTTGCCCTCAGCTTCTGTTGCCCAGTTTATTCACACTGTGCAGTTGTTTGAAATGTTTCTTAAAATGATGATAAATGACTTTTGCAGTAAAGTAATTTCAGGATAACAGCTCTTACAGTAAAATAATTTCAAGCAAGCGGCTTTTACAGTAAAGTGATTTCAGAGTATTATAGTGCCCAGGAAACTTATTTCTCAAAGTTCAGTCGTGCAAAGTCTTGTTGTGCTATTACAAGTACTAGCATAAATTTCAGGCACGTGTATATGTGTATGTATAAGTGTGTGTGTGTTCATGCGTATTTGCAAGAGTTTTCACTGAGATATGTTAATATGGCAGACAGATTTCAAAAATCACAACCACTTGTTTGATGACAATATTGCAGACAACTGGGGAATATTTGAGCAAGAGTACGATATATTTATACAAGCAGCTTATTCTAATAAAGATGCATGCACCAGGGCATTCATTTTCTAAACCTAGCAGAGTCAGAGTCCATTTAAAGGGAGCGTTCTTTTGTATATGCACCAGCAGTGTATAAAGGTGAAGGAGAAATTTGTCGTGTTATTCTGCAGGCTGAAATAAGGGAAGACCCTGAGTGTTTAAAGCACAAATTCAGAAAAAAATGTGTAACCCCCAGACAAATGTTACACTAGAGAGGCATTCGTTTTATATGAGAGATCAAAAGCAAGGGGAAACTTTTGCAGCTTATATTACTGACCTAAGAAACAAATCTAAAACATGCAGGTTTGGTGATTTAAAAGCTGAGTTAATAAAGGACAGACTCATGTGTGGTATTAATAATGCTGCTGTCTAAAAGATTTTGCTTTGTGACAGTGATTTGTAAGCAAAGTCATTGAGATTTGTCAGACCTATGAAGTTACAGAAAGGCACACAAGTATGCTTGCTAGTGATAAGAGCATGGTTTCAATAGGCTCCAGAGCTAATGTAGACATCATGCAAAATGTGACTGGCAAAAGCAGGGCTAAGCACATGGCAGTAGCAGCCCCTGCAGGACTTCCATGTAAACCTGTAGTTTTCTAGCAAATTCCATGGCCGGTTCAGTTAGGGTCTATATTATAACAACGTATGATCACATGATCGAACGTTGTTATATTGACCCCTAAATCTTGAAAACGCATAACAGCGAACAACCAGAACAGTGATTTTTTTCCCAGGGAAAAAAAAATCGCTGTTCCCCCAAAAAAAAAAAAAAAAAACACTAAACAGTAAATGAAGTGGGGGGCTTCACCCTCCCACACACCCCCATGTGGGGGGGCTGTGCCCCCACACACACCCCTACTTAAATATACCAACTCCAAGATCGGACTAAAGTGGAGGAAATGGCAAAACCCGTTCAGCCGGCCCAGCGATTTCTTTCCCTGGGAAAAAAATTGCTGTTCTGGCCGTTCACTATTTTGCCGATTTGACTATTAGTGTTCGAACTAATAGCGTTCGATCATCTGATCGTTCGCTGAACTAAAGCAGACCCTTCAGTTAAAGGACCATACTCAGTAGAGAACTAAGGTTATTTAGTGCAGCCCAGTACAGTATAATGGTGATTCAGCAAAATCCAAATCAAGTTTTATTGTCAACTGTCGCAATTATGGTGCCAACCATGAGTTCACAAGAGAAAAGTGCATAACATTTGCCAGCAATGTCACAAATGTAAGAAATGGAACAATTTCCATGTTGTTGTATCTTTTGGCTTTTCCCGGTTAGGGGTCGCCACAGCGGAACTCCGATCCGCTAATGATTGGCAGTAGATTTTTATGTACCGAGTTGCCAGTCCTGACGCACAACCTTCAACGAAGGTACGCCCATTCACACATGTCTCTATACAGAAGACGCTTTAGCTGAGAATCGAACAGGACAACGTCTTACTGTGAGGTGACAACGCTACCACAGCACCACCACCACAGTTAAATGGAACAATTTCCATAGATGTTGTAAATGAAGTAGACTTCACATAGTTACAAAGTAGGGTCACTCAAAAAGGCAAGTTGATCAAATAGACCTGCAACAGTCCACTTTCTATGTAGATGGTGTGTCACTAATTGGTGAAAATGTTGATGGTGTAGATTTATTGGCAAGAAATGAAGTGTTTTGTACTGTTCAACTCAATGGTAACTCCACTAAGCTCAAACTAGATACTGGTTCAAAGTGTAATGTTATGTCTGCAGATACTTTTACAAAGGTCAGAGCTGGTGAAAAACTAAATGGGACTAGTTGTGCGAAATGTGTTGCTTATGGAGGGGAAGAAATTCAAACCAAAGGTTCAGTAGTACTTTTGTGTTATGTGTTCAAGAACTGTTATAGCCTATTATTTTATGTGGTTCAAAGACCTGTGCAGTCATTGTTGGGTATCTGTTTTTTTCAGAGTATGCTGATGTTTTTGATGACAAGTTGACCAAACTTCATGTTGTGTATTCTATAAAACTAGACCCAGAAATCAGTCCAGTGGTCAGATCAGCAAGAAGAATTCCAATAGCTATGCAGCATAGTGTCAAAGCTCAGTTGGACAAAATGGTGCAACAAGTTATAATTTTTCCAGTTATAGAACTTACCGAATGGGTGCCGTCCATAGTAGCAGCTCATAAAAAAAAAGGCTCAGATGAAATCAGTATATGCATAGACCCAAGAGATTTGAACAAAGCATTGAAGAGACTGCAACATCCCATGCGTACAATCGAAGTTGCAGCCCTGATACCAAATGCCACTGTTTTTTCTGTCTTAGATGCAAAGAGTTCATTTTGGCAAGTGATGCTTGATCACAAATCTTTACTATTGACTACATTCAGTACCCTATTTGGAGGATATAGATTCCTCAGGATGCCATTTGGAATAGCTGAGTGGCCTAGTGGGCTAATGGACTATACTCTAGTTGACAGGGTTCTGGGTTTGAGACTTGGCCAAGGGTGATTATTTAGGGAATTTATTTAGTGTTGGGAGGGGTGGCCTAATGGTTAAGGTGTTTGCCTTACAAACACAAGGTGCAGGGTTTGAGTCTCACAAGGGATAATTGTATAGGCTTAAAATGGCTCACAAGAGCAGTTAGCCTAGTACTAATCTAATCTAATCTAGTTATATAAGTGAAGTCTTTCAGAGTGCAATGGAGCAAATTTTTTCAGGTTATCCTTGTGCCATAATAGTAGATGATTTATTGGTCGGAGGCAATGGTGAAGAAGAGCATGACAGAAATCTTAAGAGAGTTCTAGACAGAGCATGTGAAGTAAACTTAAAGCTCAAGCCTCTGAAATGCAAATTTAGACTACCAGAAGTTACATATGTAGGTCACTTATTTACAAGTATTGGCTTGACCAGACTCATCCAAGCAAGCAGCCATTCTTGAAATGCCAGCACTGGATAATGTGCAAGCTCTACAATGTTTTCTTGGTATGGTCAACTATTTAGGCAAGTTTATACTAGACTTCAGTGAGTTGACAGTGCCTTTGAGAGAGCTCACACGTAAAAATGTTACATGGTCATGACTAGAACAGCACCAGAAAGAATGTGAAAATCTCAAGAAGAAAATTGCTACCCCACCAACATTAAGATACTATGATGTCAACAAACCAGTAACTCTTTCCTGCGATGCTTTAAATTTGGTTTAGGTGCAGTAATTCTTCAAGAAGGCAGGCTAGTAGCCTATGCATCTAGAACACTTACCAGACTGAGATGCAGTATGCTCAAATTCAGAAAGAACTTTGGCAATAGTGTTTGCATGTTCCAAGTTTCATGATTATATCTATGGTCGACATATCCAGATTGAAACTGATCATAAACCTTTGGTTATAATTTTAAAGAAGCCTATGCATTCAGCTCCAGTGAGATTATAAAGAATGATGCTTAAATTGCAGAAGCACTAATTCAAAATGGTCTATACGAAAGGGAAACTTATTTATCTGGCTGATACCTTATCCAGATTGCCCAGAAATACAACGGAGCAGCTTGACACAGAGACTCTTTGATGTCATGGAAGTACATAATTTTTCTACCACAAGACTTGATGAGCTACGAGATCATACAATGACTAATCCAATTTTGCAAAAGCTCCATCACTATATCTGTGTTGGATGGCCATCAAAGCAATCTAGTATACCACCCAAAGTGCAACCTTACTTTCATTACAGAGATGAGTTATTGATGAAAGATGGCATTTTTTTCAAAGGTCCTAAAATTGTTGTTCCTGCTTCCTTACAACAAGAATATATCCCGATTTTGCATTGTGGTCACCCTGGTTCCAAATCTACTAAGAGAAGGGCGAGAGGACTAGTATTTTGGACTTCTCTAGCAAAAGACATTGATAGAGTACTTTCTTCCTGTTCAGTATGTAATAATAATAAACTGCGTCCTGAACTACCTTGTTCAGTTGTAGCTACTGACATATTCAAGTGGAACAATCAACATTACTTAGTACTGGTAGACTCTTTTTCAATTGGTTTGAGATCAATCTACTACCTAATCTAACTTCTGCTACAGTCATTACTAAGTTGAAATGCCATTTCTCAGTCCATGGCAGTCCACAGAAATTAATCTCTGACAATGGTACCCAATTTACCAGTCAATTGTTTCAGAAATTTGCCAGAGAATCAGACTTCGTACATGTTACTATTAGTCCAAATTGTCCACAATTGAACAGACTTGCTGAACATGCAGTACGGAGTGCAAAGCAATTACCTGAGAAGTCAAAGTGTGATAATAACAATTTTTTTTTTAATTTACTCAGTCTCAGAAACAAACCCCGTGACAATATGCTTGGCTCACCTGCTCAGAGATTTCCTTCTAGGCAAACCATAACAACATTGCCTATCTGTTCTAGTTTATTGAGGCCTAAAGCTAAAACAAAAAAGCAATTAAAGCCCTGTTATCTGGAAAGTGTTCTTTCCAAAAGTCCAGCCATGACAAATTGAGCAGATTTCTTCATCCGTTGAAAAAAGGAGAGACAGTGAGTATACAAATGATGAAAGGTTTCTACCAGATTGGTCAAGTAACGAGTATTTGTGCAGAGCCCAGATCCTATTTTGTTAAATCCAAGGGTGTGGTGTACAGGAGAAATTGCAGACATCTTCTTACTGTAATAGAACCGATATCGCAGCGTTGCTCCTGTGATAAAGACTCTAACTCTCAGAGCAATCCAAATTATATTCCTGTTCCAGAACGTGTCTTGACTCCTGATACTATTCCAGCAGATGATTCCAATATTCCTGAGACTGAATAGTCAGCAGGGACAATCCCAGTTGCTAAACCAGATCCCAAATTGTATGTCACATGATATGGTAAAATTTCAAAGCCTAGTGTGAAATACGCAGCAACGTGGACATAGCTGTATATTTGTATCTAGCTTTATATAATTGCATGATGAAAATAATTTCTGTGTAAATTGCATATTCATTAATATCAGTGATAATGCCTAACTCATTTCTCAAAGAGGAAGGATGTTGAATAACAGGTTTGTTGTACCTTTAAGAAGCATTTCCAAGATCTGTGTGTGCATATAAATACCAAGCACGTGTTAGTTTCAGTGCCATTTTGAAGGTGCAGCCAGAATGTTAACATCCATGTGCATGACAGCTAGTTTGTTTACAAGTTAAAGTTACTTAACCAGAGTGTTAACGTCTATGTGCATGATAGCTAGTTTGTTTATAAGTTAAAGTTACTTAATCTCATTTATGATGTGTTTGTATACAATAAAGCTACTTGAACAAGAACCCACAATGTTCACCTGTTTCATCCTGATCAGGCGAGCAACAACATCATTTGGTGTTAGTAGACTCTTATTCAAATTAGCTCGAGATTGACCTTCTTCACAACCTAACTTCCAATACTGTCATTACTAAATTGAAGCGACATTTTTCTGTCCATGGTAGTTCACACAGAGTTATTTCTGACAATGGTACACAGTTTACTAGTCACCAGTTCAAGAGATTTGCAGAAGAGTGGGACTTTGTTCATATTGCGAGTAGTCCTGAATACCCTCAGTCAAATGGCTTGCTGAAAGTGCAGTTCAGAGTGCAAAACAGCTGTTAGAGAAATCCAGATGTGACAATACCAATGTTTTTCTCAACTTGTTAAACCTCAGAAACATTCCTCATGATAAACATCTTGGTTCACCTGCCCAGAGACTAACATTGAGACAAACCAGAACCACACTACCAATCAGTAGTAATTTATTGGTTCCAAGTGCTAAGAACAACAAAGCCGTAAAAGCACAACTGTTGAAAAAGTGTTTGTCGCAGAAGTCTTAATATGATAACACCAGCAAACTGCTCAGTTCATTGAAAAAAGGGGACACAGTGAGGATGCAGATGTCAAAAGGTTTTGATTGCATGAGATTTGTGAAAAGTTTGTGAAAAGAGCTGAGAATTTAGATTGTGGAATCACAAGGAGTGAAATTCAGATGAAATCGGAATCATTTGTTACAAGTGCCCGAACCAGTGCTACAGCATCTTGCCTGTGACAAAGACTTTAGTTCTCCCTCTTTTTTTTTAATTTCTCCAAATCTTTTGGGTTTCTAATACCATGACAGGATTGGACCCCATTCCTAAGTCAAAGTACGATTAAAGTTCATGAAATTAGTACTGTGATATCAGCCAGTAGTGCTTTTTTCAGCACCCGCAATGTGCCCAGTAATGACTCCTTCTGCAATTCATATGGAGTTACATGTATTGATAACATATCTAAATATGACTGTAGACTCTTTTTTATAGAAAATTCCTCCTACTGCTATTGAAATTATCTGGGTATCTTTCTTCCACATTGCTCTTGTTTCTGCCTGCAAATCCTGATATTTTATGGCTTTGTGCTCTTTGTATGCAGGACACTGTAGTCACTGGATGTGGTGATTTCAATGATCAATGCTACTTTTGTGTTCTTCTTTTCCTGGACTACTATATCTGGTTTTCTAGCATCTATCATTTGAACTGTTGGTAATGGATAATACCATGTAATGTAGACTTCATCATTTTCTGTGATGCTTTGTGGCTCATGTGTTTTTCAGCCACTTCAATACCATAATGTTTGCACAATCCGCAATGCAGCAGTCTAGTTCCATTATTATGCCTTTCAGTATACAGTCCTTCTGCCAATTAGTATGTTGCAACCAGCAACGAGGTGTGCAACTGTTTCCAATTCTGTTTTACAAAACCTACATTTGTCTGTTGGACTTTGTAAACCAACATGTACATAACCCACTATCTTGCACCATCAGTATTAACCTTTCATCTCTTCATTTAAATTTGCCTCTTCTCAACCATTCCTGTGTTTGTTCCTGAACAACATAAGGTTCTTCCAGAAGTTTTCTATACTTGCAATTATATTTATGTTTTTTCCACATTTCTTGCCTTCTCATCTGGTCCTTCACCTTATATTCTTTCTTTTGTTTTTATGGCACATTCAGTTGCTGCCTGATTTTTATCTACTTGTGGTTTGATTTCCATTCCTGCTTGATGCCGATATGCTTCTGTTAGCCTAAGCAGGGAAGTCATCTTAGATTTATTCTCCTCATGATTCAAAACATTCACTACGATTGGATCTTTTGAGGTCAGCAGATATGTGTGGAGTCCCATGATTGCAGATCTATACATGTAATCAATTTCAAGGAAGCCCATTCTTCCTTCAGAATGGAGAATATATAATTTTGGTATGCACTGATTTTTATAAATCATTTGGTGAGCAAGAAGCATCCTTCTTGTTTTCCTATCAAATCTATCCAGCACATTTTGGGGCCAGTCAATCACTCCAAAACTGTAAGTTAGTACAGGAAGAGCAAATTGGTTTATAGCTTGGATTTTGTTCCTAGATGTCAATGCTGTTTTCAAGATTAATTTAAATCTTCTAAAGTATTCCTTACTAAGTTTCATTCACATTTGTTCATGTTTTATTGTTGATCCTTCATCAATTCCCAAATATTTATACACTCTCTCTTGCTCAAGTTCTTTTATCTCACATTCTTGTCACAAACTGATGTCTTCTTGGTACTACAGTTTTCCTGCTTTAAACGTTGCTTTTGCACATTTAACAAGACCAAATGACATTCTTATATCATCTGAAAAAGTTTTGACAACTTGCAGTTGTGCTTTCAGTTCCTCATCTGATGAGCTATACAGTTTCAAATCATCAACAAAGAGAAGATGAGACGTCTTTGCACTTTGTTAATTTCTAGGAGCCAAATTATTGCCATGACTTAAGTAGACAGTTTAATGGATTAAGGGCAAGGCAGAATAGCAGCGGTGACAGACAGTCACCCTGGAATATCCCCCCTTTGGATTTTTATCTCTGGAATAATAAGTTATCCTTTATCATGGCTTAATTGCAAAGTGGTCTGCCACTGTTTCATGGTCACTGTAATGTAGTCAATCAGTGTAATGTGTATCTTATACATTTTTAAGCACTCTTTTATCCATGAATGTGAGATACTATCAAATGCTTTTTTGTTGTCAACCCATGCCATACTTAAATTCTTCCCCTTTTTACAGTTCTCCACTATGACTTTATTTAACAACAAATGATCCTTTGTTCCATATAACTTTCTTTTATTGTCCTTTTTTTCTATTGCCATAATTGAGTTTTCTTCTAAATGACTATAAACTATGTTGGCATTAATTTCAGTGTATAGTTTATACGTCATCAGAAGGCAAGTTATTGATCTATAGTTTTTAGGGTAGCTTGCAGTTTCACTCTTAAGTAGGAGCATTGTATTCTCTGTTGTTAGCCAGATTGGTGTCTGTTTGGGGTGTGGATATAAATAATTCTTACTCATGGCTAAATCTTCATGCAAAGATGTTAATACTTTTAACCAGAAGTTAGGTACTGCATCTGGGCCTGGGGTTTTCCAATTAGAGGCTTTTCTTAACTTTCTTTCAATCTCTCTGGTTACTTCATCCTATTTCATATCCTGTAGCTTTAAACTTCTTATTCTTTCTTTTACTTCTATCCATTTAGCATCTTTGTTATGTTCTTCATATATACTTCTCCAAAATGTATCAATGTCTTCTTTTTTTGGTGGTCTTTCAGTTTCTTTTACCTTATTTCCCAGTTCACTATAAAACTTTTTTGGGTCATCAGTATGTTGCTTATTTTGCACTTTTCCTTTATATTTGTCTAGGTATCCTCTAAGTTTTTCCACCTGTGCTGAGATTTTTAGTTTATTATTTGAGATAGTGTATGATAGATGCTGATGTATTCTAATACTGCACATTGTTTTTATCACATCTGTCTTTCTGAGTATTTTTGTTGATTTGTTCCCACTTCTTTACTCTTCTAATAGTGACGCTTCTTGTCTTAGTTGCTTTATAGTTTTCTCTATTTGATACTTCCATGATGGTATTCAATTTCTCCCCTTTTCCTCCCTCATTACCCTGTGTTCTTGTGGTAGAACTTTATCAGTTATTACTTTAGCTGCACAGTAATTTATCCTGTTTACTTCTGTTATATCACATGAATTTTTATGGGTAGTCCTAATTACTGTGTTCATTTGTTTTATTAATCTTCTCACTTTTTGGGTTTTATTGACCTTTGACCTTCTGCAGTCTATTTCTTTCATTGATTTTAATATGTCTATCTGTCTCTATTAAATCAAGCAACTCTTCTTTTAGCTCGGTTTCATCTAGACTGAGGGCAAATTTTTTGTTTTCCATTTCCGGTGGGAATTCTATAGAAAGTTCTATTGCATCTTCCTGTGGCACATTCACTTCAATTTCATCCTGTGCCATCCATTGCTCTGTCATATGAGAACTCACTGGCCTATCACTCCTCAACATTAATGGCATCAGAGTTTCCACAGTTTCCTGTTCCTTCCCTTTCTGTCCAGCTTCAAGTGAATGTTTATTGCTCTGTCCTGTTGTGGTCCTTTCTGAATTAGATTTTTTACACTGAATCCTTCACTTTGGAGGTACTTCATAACCTCAGTTTCTATTTCTTTAACTTCTCCATTGCTGATCTCCTTTTCTACTTTTCCTCTTTGTCTTCTTATTTTTTATATTGTAAAGTTTTCCATGTCTGGGTTCCTTTGCCTGTATTTCTCTTCAAATATCTTTGGTGCTGCTCTTTTTGTATTGATTAGTTTTGCTTTCTCCTTTTTATAGATATAAGACCATATTAAATCTGTTTTTCTTTCCCATGTCCATATTTCTTCTTCGGATGTCTTCTGATCTTCCTGTTTCTATTTACTTTGGGGAATCATTCCATCATGCTGTGATGTAACCTGTGTTAAACCTTCTATATCAAATCCTTCACTTTGCAGGCATTCTATAACTTCAATCTCTATTTTTTTAACTTCTATTTTACTAGTCTTCTTTTTTACATTACCTCTTTGTGATAGTATTTTTTTATTGTGAAATTTTTCATATCTGGAAGCCTTTGCCTATATTATTTCTCTTCAAATATCTTTGGGACTGCCTTCTTTATGTTGATTAATTTGGCTTTTGCCTTTGCATAAATGTTGCACCATATCAGTCTCTCTTTCTTTCATATGTCCATATTTCTTTTTTATACTTTTCAAAAAATATCTAGGTTTTGTTGTTTAAATTTTTTACTTCTTCATATGTTTCTTTTTCCAAACAGATCAAAGTTTCTAGATCTATATAGTGTTTTTCAAAAATCACTTGTATTAATGACCACACATTTTTATTTGAAGCTTCTGACAGTTGTTCTTGTGGAAATATTTTCCTTTCCTCTAACTTATCTCTTAATCTTTTTATAAATCTTGTGTCTAGAAATTCTAGGCTTTTTGCATGATAGTAACAATACAACATTTCCTTCTTATCCTCAATAGTCCACTCTGTCGTCTTTATGGCTCTTCTTTGGCCTATCAATTTTTGTGGACTACTACTTCCTTCTACATCAAAAAGGGCCATCCTCCCCCTGGGCCAGGCCTGGCTCCATTGTAGGATTGTTTCCATATTTTGAGGATTCTACACTGTCATTTTTTCCAGTCCTGGCACCAGTGTGCCTACCAGGATTAGGCACTTTTTTACCCTGGGTCTTGTGCATCCAGCTATCTTTTTCAGATTTTTACCTACTTCTGTCCATGATCTATGCTATATAAATATAGTCTATATATCAGTGTTGAAATCTTGTGAAAAACAGTGTCTACCTCGTGAAGGTACTAACCAAGACATGAGGATGAATTCAATTTCAGCACTACTACTCTTCTTTGCTTGCTGACTTTTCAGCTCTCAATCGAACCCTGACCTAGTTCTCAGAGTGACTTGTCCAATGTTCCTGCTCCAGAAGACATTCCATCAGCAATCCCTGTTCCAGAGAAAATCCCTGAGACTCCTCAAGCAGAACATTCCCCAGTGATTGTCCCTGTTGCTAAACCCAATCCTAACTATTATGTCATGAGATCAGGTCGCACTTTATAACCTATTTCCAGATCCACTGCAACGTGGACATGACTATTGTTTTTCTTTATTAGTGTCTGTATAACTGCATGCCTATTCAAAAGTTGCTGTTTATATGAGACAGCTCAGTAAAGAGGGAGGATGTAGATCAGAGTGTGTAATATACCTTTAAGAAGCTTCCAAGTGAGTCAGCACATGCATATAAGTGCTGAGCATGGGCAAGCAACAGTGCCATTTTGAGCGAGCAGCAGGAGTGTTAGCATGCAAGTATGTAGTCAGTCAGTTAGTTAGATGGCTTGTTTAAGTTTAGTATATCTGCCATTCATCCTGATGTATTTGTATACAATAAACTACTTAAACGAACATCCAAGCCTCAACGTCTTCTTAATGCCCATAAGAAGAGCGACACTCTCTTCCCAATCCTTTTTAACCTCCTCTGATTGATTCTTATAGTTATCATGCAATATTGTATATGCTCTTGTAATTATTCCTTTTTTAACGGCAGCTTCTGTTCTACATTCTATTAAAAACTCTACCAGTGTTGGCCTTTTTTTAGGACCCCCCCCCATTTTTTCTCTTTGCCTATACTCTGATATCAATCCCTGATAGGGAAGGGAATCTCTAACCTGCAGTCCAAATAAATCCTTGGCATCTTCCCATTCTGTTATCTTTCCCTGTCATGCTATTTGCTCTTAATACCTTGATTCCATTGACATTTTTCTCTAATAAATCCCATCCCCCCCTCTTGCCTATAGTCTGTATCCCTAATTGCAGTCATCCTTATCGGCAGAATCTCCTTTTTCCTTTCCCACGCTAGTTTAATTCTTAGAATACTTTCTGCTTCTTTAAAGATATACTATTCTGCATGATTATTTTTATTCTCCTTAAAGGCTTGGATCCAAAATCCCAGTCTCTCCTTGTTTCTTGAGCCCCCCCCCTCTGTTTCATCATCATCCCATTCCACTTTGAATTATAGTTTTCTGCTTGTGCTGTGTATAGGAGTCTTAACTGTGTAGCTCTGAAATACCCCTTCAAAATGGGTAGTCCCAATCCACTCTGTTCTACTGGATTAATCAGCTTATCCCATTTGACTCTTGCCGTCTTCACCTCCCAGATAAAGTCCTTCAACTCTTTATTAATTGCTACCCACAACTCCTCCTCTGGTTGATAAAAATATGCTTGACGTGTATAAGACTAAAGGGATTAAAAGCATTTTAGCTGTTTGTATCTTACTATCCATATACATATAACAAAGCTTCCATTTTCTTAGTTTTTGTATTATCTTTTGTTTAATCTTTTCCCATATATCCTTAGCTGCCACACTAGAATCATTTTAATCCATACTCCTAAATATTTAATTTTATCATGACCCATAAATATGGGTATTCCTGAACTAGTTCATGTGTAGGTACATAATTTACCACTATTGCCTTTGTTTCAGCTTCATTAATTTTGTATCCCGAAAAGATCTGAAACTGTCTCAAAATGTTCCACAACACTGTAATATCATTTTCTGGTTTTGTCAGGTACGAAATAATACCATCTGCAAATAAATACAATTTTTCTTGACTGCCATACCAGTTATATCCTTAATTTTCTGAGTCCGTTATTTTCTTTGCCAGTGGTTCTAAATATAATGCAAATAATAAAGGGAAAAGAGGACACCCCTGCCTGGTTCCTCTGTTCAAGCAGAAATTATCAGAGAGGACCCTAACCACTTTAATTTTCACCTGTGATCCCTCATATATTCTCGTAATCAACCTTAGAATTTTTTTCAGGAAATGCAAATGTTTCCATTGCCCTGCTTATAAAGTCCATACTTACTCTGTGAAATAATTTCTCTGCATCAAGACCCCCCCAACAACAATGATATTTTCTTAAATTCTGCTTCCCTCTGGATCATCAATGTTCTGTTAATGTTGTCAGATGTTTGTCTTTCCTCCACAAACCCACATTGATGCATATCTATCAGTTTTGGCATTACTTCTGCCATTCTTTTGGACATTACAGACCTGAACACTTTGTAATCATGGTTTAGTATTGAAATGGGCCTGTATGAAGATGGATCTGATGGATCTTTACCCTCTTTAGATATTACAGCTTCCACTGCTTTCTTCCAGGATGGTGGTACTTATCCTCCTCTTAAGATACTGCTAAACAAAATCTTTTCCTCCTAGCTTCCAAACTTCCACAGGAATACCATCTATTCCTGGGGACTTTCCTGTAGATTGGTTATACATCACAATTTTTATCTCATCTCCTCCTATCCTAACTGTTAGTAATTGAGCCTCAGCTACCTCTAATCTTGGCATATTTAATTCTTCTATAAACATTTCCATTTGTATCTTTTCTCAATTTTCTTATTTCTCTGTTTTATAGAGACACTCGTAGAATTTCCAAAATATTTCAAGTACTTCTACAGGATCTCTTGTTACCTTCTTTGTTATAGGCTCCCTAAGTTTGGCAACAGCCCTTTCTACTTTCTGTTGCCTGAGTCGTTGTGTTAAAAGTTTTTGTACTCTAGTGTTATTATCAAAAAACATTTGCTTAACAGCAATCTTTCTAAGCTTGTGCATATTATCGAGGTAATTCCTTTATTTTCTGCCTAGCATTCTGCAGTTGACCCTCTTCCTGTTCTGTGAGATGCTCCCTATTCTGCAATACTTTAACATTTTTCAGTCCCTCTAAATAATTCTTGTTACTTTTTAACCATAGCTCCCTTTCTTTTATTTCTACCCTATTTTTTAAACTTCACCTTAATTTTATCCCACTCCCCAGCTATATTTTCAGAAGAAATCTCTGTCCTTTCTAACAGTTCTTGAATAATCTCTACTACATATTCCTTAAATTCCTCTCTTTACAATAGATAGGTGGGAAAGTGCCAGTGTCTCATTTTTATTTTATTACCCTGTGTTTTTATTTTAGCTGTTACTGGCACATGATCTGAAATAGCTATTGGGTGAGTATCAAGACATTCAAGTAAATGCACATGTTCCTGTGAAGTGTAAATTTTGTCTAGCCTAGCCCAGTTTTTATATCTTGGGGAATAATATGTAAATTCACTCAGAACTCCTGTTACTGAATTCACATCTTTCATACCAAATATTTTCATCAATTTATTCAAAAATCCACCCTCATTTAACAAACATGTAATGATTACCTCCTAAAAAATAACCTGCTATCCATATCCCAGCATGGCTTTAGACCTTGCCATAGCACTACTACAGCACTACTCTCCTTTACCAACACTGTCAATCACCATAGAAACAACGGCCTATTCATATCCTCACTATTCCTAGACTTATCAAACGCCTTCGATATGGTGAACCATGGTATGCTCTTCGAAAGTCTAGCAACACTTAACATAAGCTCCTCCACCATATCATGGTTCAATAACTACCTAACAGACCATCAGCAGGTAGTTCTATTGCAAAAAAAACTGTCCCCTCTTTTATCAGTAGGCATAGGTGTTCCCCAAGGGTCCATCCTAGGACCTCTGTTATTCTCACTGTTTACTAACCAAATAGCCTCATCCAAACCCTCTGCCTCAGTTGTGCAATATGCAGATGATACAACCATTATATGTGCCTCCCCCACCCTACATGAACTAATAGCTATAACCCAAACAAACTTCTCCTTAGCTGAGGAATAGTTCACTAACATAAAACTTATTCTTAATCCCCCAAAAAAACAAGCTCATTCTCTTTAGCCCTAGTAGATCTCCTCCTATAAATAATGATTTTACCATAACTTCTAGAAACAGCATACAAATTACCCCAACTACACACACAAAACTGTTAGGTGTTGAAATCTACAATAATCTAAGATTTGACATTCATATCACCCAAATAATTAAGAAAGTCAACAAAAAGCTTGGTCTCTTCTACAGGAATAGGCAGTTCATCACTAGACCTACCAAGGCCACCTTAGCAAGAACCCACCTTTTATCCATTCTCCTTTATGCCTCTCCTATCTTAACTAATCTTCACCACAGTGAACTAAACAAACTGGAATCCTGCTACAACAAGATTGCCAGATTTGCTACTGATTCCTCTCATAGATTGGCTCAAATTACCACAACTACTCCTACTCAACCAACTCTCAATAGCACATAAACTCTACTACCACTGTGATAAGACCCCAGGACTTCACAACTTAATTCACCCCTACACCATCACCAGAACCTTTAGATCAAGTCATCAGAACCACATAAATGTCATCAAACACAAAAATGATGCAGGTAAATCTCTCTTTGCCTGCTCAATTGCTAGAACCTGGAACTCATTCCCAAACCACCTTAAATCTACCACCTCTACTTCCAAATTAAAAAAAACTTCTCAAAACCCATTACATAACTAATTGGCACTGCACATGTTACTCACCAGGCTAGACCATATCAATGTGCTGGTGCTAGGATGCTGCTAGGGATAACTGACTCCTCCCTCTGTCCTGTTGCCAATTATCTGCTTAATATCTAATGCTTGCTACCCAACTCGAGAGAAAAAAAAATTCTTTTTTTTCTTTTCTTTTTATATATTCACTGCTCACTTATATTGGAATGTTCTTTTATACTGTACTATATACTGTATGTACTGTATATATGTATCCTATATGTATATTACTATTATGTATCTTTAGATGCTGCTGTGTTTTCACTATTGAATTGTATTGTTTGCTTGGAGCATTTCTCCCCGGGCCTCCACTGAAAATGGACCTGCGTCCAGTTGGACTTTCCCGGTTAACAAATGTAAAATAAAATAAAATAAATAAAATAAAATACTGTATTTGTATTAATTAAGCTATATATAGCTCAACACTGGCTTGATAGAACCAAGGTATCATGGAATGGCTTTAAAAATATGGCTGTAAAATATATATCCTCCCACAAATTAAAAACAAAAAACAAAAAGAAATATTCTTAATACCAGAAGTACTGGAGTCTTCTTTTAGACTCTTTACTAAAGGATTAAGTTAAAAAGAAATATTTTAAATGCTAAGAAATAGTTTTTATAATCCATCTGACTACCAAACTCATAATCCAGAAAATACAATAAACAGAAAATAAACCAAGGTCTAAATAATATTAAACTATCTCTCCATTCCTTTCCTTCTGAATATTGAACAAATATACTCACGGTGATGTTATGATGTAAATAGTTGCAAATAGTTATGTTGTTATAACATATAACCTGTTTTCATAAATGTGCAAACAAATTCTTATTTCAGAGCAATGTATTAACATACAACTGTATCAACAATGTATGATATTATAGGCACTTATACTATATGTACACTGTCACTTTTATTTTTTCATTCTAAATGTTCTTAGTTTTGTATCATATGTACATTTATACCTTATGTATTAAAAAAGGAATAAAACATTATATTTGAAAAAGAATCTACCCTCCTTTGTTATATTTTCTCTTCTGGGCCCCCCAGACACATCTTCACTGCTGCAAATCAAATTCCAGTCCACACCCATAAGTAATATTCCTTGCTGAAAACTAATTATTTCCTCCTAGAATTTTCTTAAGCTCCATTATAGCAGTTTTAGGTGGAATATAAATACATGCTAGTGTAAGCCTCCTCACTTGCCAGTAGCCCCTTAGTACTACAAATCTGCCATTATTATCCTTTTCATCTTCTTCTATCACTATTGGAGCTCTTCTTGCAATTAATATAAGTACTCCTCTTTTCCTTTGTTCCAAGTATTCCACTGAATAACCATCCTGAAAACCTTTCTTTACCAAATTCAAATGATCAGTCATTTCTAAGTGTGTCTCCTGTAACATAACTATTTGCACTCTACATTTTTAATATAGTTCACTACTCTTTCTTGTTTGTATTTATCTCTGAGGCCATTTACATTTAAAGACATTAAAGAAAGAATCAATGAATTAAAAAGTTATTATTCCCACCTTTTATATATAACACTTTTTTTTGTTAAATGTCTAGTTCCAGCTTTTGTTACACAGGTTGAACTTTTATACAGTTGTTTCTTGTCATATACGTTTGAGCCTGTGTCACAGCTTATAAAACTTTTTGTTTTATTGAAAGCTTTCAAACAAAAAACAAACATACCTCCAATACCCCCTAAAATCTATTAACTTAATACTAACACACACAACTATGTACATTTTCAAATATTGAAGTTTTACCCCCCCCCCAATAGGAACAAAAGTCACACCCACAGACTTGAGTTAACCTAATAGAAAGGTCATCCATGCTAAGAAACATGGTGCAACCTGTGCTTCTACTAAGTGCTGATTTGTTTTGTCTTATCTTTATAGCTGTCACAGCTGGGAAAACCTCTGAATGTTTTTAGAGAACATTAGCTACCTTGGGAAAGTCTCTGAATGCTTTCAGATAACATTACAGGCAGCCAGTTTCTCTTCATCAGATTGTTTCCATGGAAACATGAAAACCAGCTGCAGAATTGTTACTGAGCATGCATGTATTTGCTAGAAAAAAGCCTCATAATATTCAATGTTCTTTTTCTTTTACTTTCTGTATCTTAAAACTTGTTACTAAATCAAAATAAGGTCTTTAATTTAGTCATCTCCCCATGCAAGAATGAGAAAAAAAGCACATTAATTTTTCTTTTATCATGTTTTTTAACCAGTTTCTTTACACATTGCGGTGCCTACATTTCTTAAAACTGAACAAGAAGAGAGAGAGAGAGAAAAATAAAAGAAAAATGAACAACAGCACCTCTTTGCAATCCCCATTACACTTAAAAATAACTGAAAACATTTACTTTATAGCATGTAAAGGAAACCACATGCTACAAAATTGGTACTATTTAAGAAAAAAAATTTACTTACAGTTAACTTTCTCCTTCCTCTTCCCCTCCTCAAAGAACTTTTCCTAACATTAATGTCAGGGCATATGCTTTAGAGTCACTCACAAGTCCAAAAAATTCTGAAAAAGTGCAATATTTCCAGATTTTCTTGTTCTGTCATATTTCACAAATATAATTATTGCATTGTAATCCCATATTAAGTTACTGGTTTTATTACTGTTCATCTCTGATATCCTGTCTCTGTTAAATTTCCATCACACTCTCGATTCTTCTAATCAACTCTCAAGCTCCCTTCCTTCTGTCCAACATTTTCCGTTGAAAATTTTGAAAAGGTTTCACAAGTAAATTCCTCTGTGGTGTTTATTACCAGAAGAAGAAGAAGAAGAATCTCCTTCTGTTTCATAGCTCTTTTTGTTGGACAAACTTTTGTATTTCCTCCTTAGCATGCACTTCATCAAAAAATGATTTTCTCCCTTCAGGGAATAATACCTTGAAGACAGCTTGATACAGCAGTTTGAATCTCACGCTTGCAACTCAACATTCCATGAATAGTGGAATAAATTTACTCTCTTCTGCCTGGTGTACAATGAGTAATCATTCTCCACAAACACTCTGCTGTCTCTCACTGTTAGCACTTTGTCCTTCTGCCACAAGTTTGTCAGAATCAACTTCTTTTGCTGGTAGGATTGCATCTTTACTATTAAAGGTCTAGATTGCTTTTTCAGCATACGCACAACATGGCCTTTCAACTAACAACCCCAATCCAGTTGCTTATTTGTGCTTTCATATAATTAATGCAGTCTGTTCCTTCCAGCATCTCTGGTATAGCTGAAAATCTCAGGTTTTAACCTATGTGCTCTGTCCTCTAATGCTATTATTTTTGAAACATCTCTTCCTGAGCAGTCTCATATTCAGCCAGCCTTTTCTTTATTTCAGCTTCTGATTTTTGCAGTTTTATCATCTCATCTGAATATCTGTTTAAAGCTTCTTCTATTTTTCTGATTTTTTTCCATCCTTTTATTGTTTGTGTTGATATATTCCATCAGTGTTTTGCTTATTTTAACCAGGTCTGTATGCAGTTGTCTTATATCTTCCTGTAGGTTACTGGAAGTCATGTCTGAAGGTTGTATTGCTTTTTGCTGAACAGCTGCAGAACTTTCCCCAGTCAATGTTTCTTCCTCACGTTTTGTAGCTGATTTTTTCCAGGTCTTCTTTATTTCTTTATTCCTGGCATGCAGGCAGTGCACTTACTAGCCAGTTACTGAAATTTACCCATAAACAAAAGTCTTCTGGCCTTCTCTACTGAGTTTCTGTTTTCATACTGGGAGAGCTAGAAATAAACTGTTACTCAGTGTGCAGCCATCTTGGAAGTCCACTACTTATTAACTTTAATCAGGTAAATACATGCCTGCTCTGTGAAATAGCAGGACCCCTTACTAAGTTGGCCACTGTCTCCTTTTGCTTGACTAGTAGACTATATTGCATATGACATTTAATAAGTTTCACAAAATGACAGAAAACTTGTTTGACTTGTATCTGTTTGTTAATTGCATTTTTCTGGATATAAAGTGATTGTTCTCAGTTATAAATCAACCTATAAATTGACCTAAGCAATTAAAAAAAGAGATACTTAATGAATCTCTAAAAGGTACAGACTGGTCCATCCTAAAAAGGCTTCCCCTTAATGATGCGTTTGAACATTTCAGCAGTACATTCCTAAGCATTCTTAACTCCCTAGCCCCTCAGAGTTTGTTTGTTTGTGTCTTTCGGCTTTTCCCGGTTAGGGGTCGCCACAGCGGAACTCTGGTCCACTAATGATTGGTAGTTGATTTTTACGTGCCGAGTTACCAGCCCTGATGCACAACCTTCAACGAAGGTACGCCCATTCACGCATGTCACCATGCAGAAGACGCTCTAGCTGTGAATCGAACCATACAAAAAGAATAAAAAATATCCACGCCCCATGGCTCACCAAATCATGTAAAATTCTAATGAAAGACAGGGACAAAGAATGGGCTGCCTGGCTAAAGAATAAAAACGACATAAATCTTCAGTTATACAGACAAATCTACTAACAAACAAAAACACAAATATTGCATGACAAAAAAAAATCATACTATTCTTACATTCAATATAACCACAAAAATAACCCTAAGAAATTCTGGTCCTCTGTAATATCACTACTCAACCCAGGAAATAAAAATAATCCCAATCGATACCCCAATATACCACCTCTTCAAACAGCCACCAAATTCAACACATACTTTATAGAGTCCATATCCAACCTAAAAGTAAAACCAACTCATCCACCCCAACTCACTACTTCTACTAATACCCCCAATACTAACCTCTACACACCCCACACTGTACACACATGCAACCAACCCCTCACTCGTAACCAAAAACCAAACCATCCCCAGCTTACTTTTCAGTCCATCCCTTTATCTCAAATAAAAAACTACTACAAAAACTGAAACCTTGCTCTACCTCAACAGACAACCTCCCACTGAATATGTAAAGCTTGCAACAGAGGCAATAGCATTCCCTGTTAGCAGTTTAATTAATAGATCTGTAATTGAATCACATGTCCCTAACCTATGGAAAAGATCATACATTATCCCTTTACATAAGGGAGGCAGCTCCACTGACATCACAAACTTTCATCCTATTGCAATCTTGTCCCCCCTCTAAGATTCTAGAAAAATGTGTGCACCTACTACTTCTTCACCATCTTACACACAACAACCTACTTTTCCACACTCAACATGGCTTTAGACCTGCACACAGTACCTCAAAATCCCTATTATCTTTCATGGACTCTGTCAACAAAGATTGTGACACTGACAAACTAGTATCTGCAGTATTTCTAGATTTGTCATAACGATTTAACATGGTATCTCACCCCAAACTCCTTAATGAACTTTCCAGCATTGGTCTATCAGCCTTACTTTAGTGATTTTCTAGCTGACAGGCTACAAGCAATAAAATGGCAGGGGTTTATCTCCCCATATCACATCACCCCCACAGATGTACCTCAAGGATCCATCCTTGGCCCATTACTATTTAATGTCCTCATCAATAACTTACATACATCCTTCTGTGAAGGTGCTGTAATCCATTATGCAGGTGACTCCACTATCATATGCATATCAGACACATTAACTCACCTACAATACATAACACAACAAGCTTTCCCTTCCATAGAAACATGGTCCTCTAATGCTAAACTCCTAGTGAATGCAACAAAAACAAAGCTCCTTCTCTTCACACAGAAACCCCATAGTTTCAATAAAGCAAGCTTCAAGATCTTTTTAGCCAATAATACTGAAATTGAACTGGTTCAGCATAACAAACTACTAGGTGTCACAACTGACAATAATCTCAAGTTTGACCTACACATACAAAATAGTATTAAAAAACACCAAAGACTAGGCATGCTATACAGGATAAAAACTTACTCACAGCAGCTACCAAAATTACCCTGGCTAAAGCCTACCTCTTGTCCCCACTGTTATATGGGGCCCCAATTCTAACTTACAGACCTCCCTAAGAAAAAAAATAGAAAGCTGCTAAAACAAAATTGCCAAATCTGCCCACACTTAAAAATACATTGGGTATGTCCCTGTATAAACCCTGACTAACCCTCTCTCTAATTACTATGAATCTCTAAAACCTGGCCTCTTGTTGAAAGTATCTTCACCATAACTCTGATGCTTCAGCTGTTCCAGTTGATAAATTAATGATTATACTACTGAACTAAAGGCGAACTTGCAGAGCTGTGTACTACTAAAATTACTGTGTTTGTGCAAAAAAGTCTATAATTTCTTAAATCTGCTATATATTCTGGCATATCTAGAATAGTTTTTGTAAGTGTTCCTGCACAAAGTATATAATTGTCAAAGTATGTAACTGTCTTGTACAAATATATATACAATTGTCAAGTTACTCTGTCTGTATGTATGTATCTATGGACTTTTCTCCCCGGGCCTTCACTGAAAATGGACCAAATTCCAGTCGGACTCTCCCGGTTAACAAATGTAAAATAAATAAATAAAATACAACCCTTCTAACTCATCACTGTAAATCCCTACATTCCTTCAGATGGCTTGAACGCCCATCCACCTTCAATACGTACAATGTACTAAGGTATACAAAATCATCCACAACCCACTAGCTTGTCCTGCTCTTAGCCCATTAATCAACTTTTATATCCCAAATAAACATCTCAGATCTGAAGACAAGCATCTCCTCACAACTTTTAAACCTAACAAAACCCCAGGCCTAAGCCTTTACTCCTGCTCTGTGACAAAACTATGGAACTCCCTTCCTTTAACTATCAAAACTGCTATTAACCTGCACTCCTTCAAAACCTCTATAAAAGAATACTTCAACAAAGCTTGGATTTGCCCTGTATGAGCCTAGGCTGAGGTACTCATATACCATTTTCTACCTGTACTCTCTCTATCCCCATTACTAACTTACCCTCCCCTCCTCTACACATACTCCCCTGAGGTTACACTCATACCTTTTCCATATCTGCTCCTACTATCCCCACAATCACACCCTACCCTTTTCTACTCGTACTACCCTGCACCTTCAACAATATCATCTGTTACCATATTTCATGACCTCTAGAATAATAATAAATATTATACTCATCTGTTATGTAAATAATGCTGCATCTTATTATTAGGCTTTCCATGTAATGTATGCTTGAACAATATCACTTTATTATGTCTGTTCTAATGTGTAGTTTTCAAAATTTGTGCTTGAATGCTATGACTTTATTATGAGTGTTAAGTTTTCATTCTGACAAACTAATGTGTTGTTTTCATATTTGTGCTTAAATATTATGATTTTATTATGTCTCTCTAGTTTTTCATTCTGTTAACCATATGTATCTGGAGCATTTCTTCCTGGGCCTCTGCTGAAAATGGGAACCTCATGACCCAATCGGACTTTCCTGGTAAACAAATGCCAAATAAATAAATAAATAAATATATTGTTTCCACAAGTCCTATTTATTTCTGTGGAATTTGTTCTTTCCTTTTTGTAAAGATCCCACCTCCAGTTATTTTATCCCCTTTATAATATTCAATCATTCAGTTATAGTTGGTTTAGATTTTTTACTTCCATTTTCTAATGACTGTTTTTTTCTGGCAGCAAATGACATTAAAACTAGTAAGGCTTTATTATGTCTAGGCAATTCAAAAAGTGTATCACAACTCAAAAAATAATTTCCTTAGTTACAACTGTTTGGTTCCCCAACGTTTCCAACAAAATACTCTGTAAACATTTTTTTTTATCTGCCATCTTGCTATATTCCTAAAAGCATGTTCACAATTACTTATCTTTTCCCCATTACACCTAAAGCATGTGCTTTTTACCTGAAGAAGAATCCTCTGAAGTCTGTGTGGCCCTTGCAGAGTTTAAAACAAAATGGTGATCTTTAGTTGATGTGTCTGTAGGGACTTAAACCTCCTCTTAGAGGAATAAAGCAATCAACTTAGTTTTTAAAAAGCAACCAAATTAGTTTTGGGGAAAAAATTATATTCGGTCAATGGATAAGCATTCTTGTTCAGTAGACTTAATGGCAACATATTTGCTTCACCTAGATGATAAGGGTTTGGAGGAGGACACTGAGGACATTCGACTGAGTTTTCTTTTTTGGATTGATAGAGGAAAATTCCACCTCATTTGCATGTTTCAAATTATAGCCAGTGGGACTAGGTAAAGCTGACTTTTCTGTCTGTTTTTTAATCCACCTTTCCACGTATTGTTCTTAGTACCTTAAAGTTACATGCATTAGAAGATATGTACATCACAGAGGTTGCTTAAAAAAAGCCATTTGAACTTTAGCCTTACAGATTATAACTACTGCATCCCATGGAAAAACATTTATAAGCACTTTCACTAGGAAGTCTTCATCACATCCATCCTGCAGAAAACCTGATCTAATTATCTGGTGATGGTGACATCTTAATCATCAGGAAACAGTGCCTCTGTTGTAAGGGGTTCATTTGATCAATTATTATTCCAGTGCCTTCCTTTACAGGGCTTGTTAAAAATGGTAATTATCTCTACCGTACTGAAATCTAAGAACAAGTTCTAGAGTCTAGACAGTGCACACTTTTACAAGGCTAACTGTGGCCACTGTATATTCAGGATTCTAAGAGGCTGGCTATAAGTTCAGATCTTTTGTATTTAAGTATAGCCATCTTTCTACAACAACTGAGTTTTGAGTCACTCCTGCTTGGGAGAATGCTCATTATTTTTCTTTAAACAGAATCTGAACAAATGACCTTATGATATTCATAACCAGCAATGCTCATATTTTGCTTTAGAAACCATCCCATGGAGACATTTTAGAACAGAATGCTTACTCTGCTTAAGATATTATTCTCTGTGAAATCAAAAAGCAGCAATGTAAGAAATAAATTTTATTCAAGGTTCGTTATATTTTTCTTGGAAGTCACAAGATGTGTGTAAGTGCTCTGATCTTTTACTAGTGGCTTCATAGTTTTTTTTTTCTACAGATAACATAGCCAAGTGAAAAACAGTGTGCAGACAGAGGCTCATGCTAAAGTTAAATCACTTACATATAAAAGTTATACATAAAAAAATCATTGAAAAGGACATTGGTAGTTTAAAAGCTTTGCATAAAATTTTGAATCGTTACTTGTATAAGGGATTTTCTTGCTATTTACTGTTTCCCAGTGTCAAAATAAGGAAAAATGTGAAAAAATGCATAAACAAGGTAAAAAGAAAGAAACAGAGTTATGTTGTAGTCCTGAACTTCGGATCCTTTGGAGTACAGAAGGGATACTGTAGGCTAATGCAGCTTTGGATCTTTAACACTGAAGTCTACTTGGAGTATAAAATACCTATGCAAAAAAAAAGAGAAAATAAGGGACTCAGAAATTCAAGGATATAATTGGAATGATAGTCAAGAAAAGCTGGTTCTATTTGCAGATGATATTATTTTATACCTGAAAAAAAGAAAGAGACATTACAGTGTTGTGGAACATTTGAGACAGTTTCACATCTTTTCCAGATACAAAATTAATGAAGCTAAAACAAAGGCAATAGCGGTAAATTATGTACTCACATATAAATTGGTTCAGCAATATCCATATTTATGGGGACATGATAAAAATGAAGTATTTAGGAGTATGGATTAAAAATTATTCTGATGTGCCAGCTAAGGATATGTGGGAAGAGACTAAACAAAATATAATACAAAAACTGAGAAAATTGAAGCTTTGTTGTATGGATATGGATATGGATAGTAAGATACAAACAGTCAAAATATTTTAGTCCCATTAGTCTTATACACAGGTCAGGCATATTTTTATCATCCAGAGGATATGTTGTGGGTAGCAATTAATAAAGAGCTGAATGACTTTATCTAGGAGGGGAAGATGGCAAGAGTCAAGTGGGATGAGCTGATTATTCCAGTAGAATAGGGTGGAATGGGATTACCCGAGTTGAAGGGGTATTTCAGAGCTACACAGTTAAGGCTCCTATATATTGCACAAACAGAAAACTATAATTTAAAGTGGAAAGGGATGATGATGAAACAGGGGGAAGCTCAAGAAACAAGGAGGGACTGGAATTTTGGATGCCAGTCTTTAAGGAGAATAACAATAATCATACAGAATATTAACTATATCTATAAAGTAGCAGAAAGCATCCTAAAAAGTAAACCAACACAGGCATGGAGAAAAGAGATTCTGCAGATAGGGATAACTGCAATTAGGGATATAGACAATAGGCAGGAGGGGGCTGGAATTTATTGGAGAAAAGTGGCAAAGGAACCAAGATATTGGGAGCAAATAACAAGAGAGGGAAAGATGTCAGAATAGGAAGACACCAATAATTTATTTGGACTGCAGGTTAGAGATTGCCTTCCCTAGCAAGGATTGATATCAGCGTATAGGTAAAGAGAAAGACATCCTAAATGAAAAAAAAAACAGCACTAGTAGAGTTTTAAGTAGAGTCTAGAACTAAAGTTGCCATTAATAAAGGAATAATTAGTAGAGCATATAAAATGTTGCATGATAACTATAAAAATCCATCAGAGGAGGTTAGAAAGGATTGGGAAGAGAGACTGGATAAGCAATTCACAAAGAAACAAAAGGAGTATATATGTATGTCTCCCAAATATGCAACAAAATCTAGAAGATTTAGAATTTTTGACTGAAAATGTTTACATAGGTATTTTTATATCCCAAGTAGACTCCAGAGAATTTTTCCTCAGGCAGACAGTAAATGTTGGAGGTGTGAAGGGGAAGAAGGAGGTGATTGGGAACGTATTTTCTTGGAGTGCTGTGACTTGGTGGACTTTAAGGATTCCCTGCGGGATGTACTGTCAGAGATGCTGGGTGGGCAGATTGGTCTGATGAGGGAGATAATTTTTCTGAGGTATGATACTGAATCGGAATTGCCTAGACATGGTAAGGGCTTGCTGTGACTATTAATGGTGGCTGCAAAAAAAAGCAAAAACTAGAAAATGCAAACGAAAATCTAAACGAACTAGTGAATATAGTACCAGCGATAAAACAGCTGGAACTGAGATCTTTGGAAAAGGGTAGGAGCAAACCTCATAGGAAAAATGGGCATTGTGGGAACAATACATACAAGGGAGGAATGAGGTCTAAAAGGCAGCAGAACTTAAATCAGCTACGTAATGTTTGAGTGAGAAAGACTGGATAGATTATAAGTGATGTATAATGTTTGCAACTGGGAGTATATCAGTATGGTTTGTGATGCAAAATGCTTGCAACTAGGATTATGTTTGTGTGGTTTGTTTTCATTTATATAAATGTGTGATTGCCTATGTAGTAGGTGATGATTTAATACAGATCTTTCTTGTTTTAAAAAAAGGCAGGAATTGAATAATTTATGAAGTATTGCTTAGGTTATATGATATATAGCAATCTATGTGAAGTATAATGTTTATGTTAATATAGTTTGATTACTTTTATATGAATGTAAATGTGCCTATGTCATGAGTGATAATTCAATAAAGGTGTTTGAAAAAAAAAACAGCAGTACGTTGAAGCATGTTGCTGTAATGATTATGATTCTGTTTTCTTCTCAATGAGATTTCAGAAATGTATAGAACATGACTATCATTTTTTTGGAAAACCAGCATATGTAAGCAAAGTACAGTTAAAGGATAATGTTTGAATGATTATTGATATGGTTTGCAGAGGGTGCAGCATTTTGCAGAGAGCAACATTACCATTATAATTAGTTGTACCTTCACAGAAAAAGCACATTCTACTGGATCAGTATATCTGTGTGCTTTGTACCCAGTTATCCTATTAGAAGCCCTTGAATTTTTCATTGTGAACTGCCTTTAGGGGACTGCCATATGGTCAGTAACATACAGCTAACATATACAGTATTTCAGAGGATTTTGTTTGCATTTGCCTACACTATACATTGTTTTTGTGTTGGGGATATCTGACCCCTGCTGACACATCTGGAGAAATGAATGTGCCTAATATATGTGTAGTAAGTCCTCATTAGACTAGAATTAAATTTTATTTCACCAGACAAAGCAAATATTCTGTTAACTACATATAGGCAGAGACCTACAGTCCATGTACTGCTATGTAAATCAGGATGCAGAGAAGTCATCACAAATAGAATGGCATTCTTGAGTGTGTTTTGCACCTAAATGTATTATAATTCACTGAATTTATTACAGAATATTACCTTTGGGAAATCAACCCATGGCCTCTTATAAAAAGCTAGTAAATTCAGCTTTTCAGAGGGGTTTTATATCAGTCTATCACTGCTTTCTATCTGGTGGCTATTTGACCTCTGTCCAGAAGACTAGCAAAGACTAATGCCCAGAATATGTGTACTAAGTTCTCCTTACATCAGAAGTAAAATTTCTACATATTTTACAAGAATTTTTTTTACATATAAAATATGAGTACAATACCTTGCTTTCATTGGATTAAGGTGGTTATGTCAAATTCAACACTGAACTGCAGTGAAATGTCTCAAAGTAGAAGAGGAATCCAAGGTACATTTTCATAGCTGTATACTAGGCCAATGACCACTAGGGCCTTTATAAACCTAGCCATGCAACCCAAATGTGACCCACAAGTTATATATTTTAGACATTTATAGGGGTGATTTTTGGTTATGACATGATTTACTGGCTGCCTCTGTCCATAAGAGACAAAACTGCCAGACCATTGGTACATTTCTGATTTCCCATCCAATGGTCCAAGTTACACTTAATAGCCAAAAGTATAACATATCAATGAAGGAAGCTGGTGCTTTATAAATAAATGAACAAACATGATGAAAATGTGAATTAGAATTTATTAGGATTGAGCACTTTCATCTTTGCTTGAAACTTCATCAGAATAAAATCATCAAGTACAAACAGTCACATGTATACTAAAAAACTTGACCTGTTAATCAACTTCCTGTTAATTAAGATTAATTAATTGATTGGGTATTTTAAACACACACACACACACACACACACACACATACACTTCCAGTATTAAGAACTAAATGTAAACAATTATGTAAGTGAACTATAATACATATAGTAAATAAATAACAGACAAAAATTCACCACTACATATAAAAACATCATGTTGCAATTAAAACAAACTATACCTTATAAGCAACAAATAAAATTAGGGAGGGACTTTAGGGAGTGTACAAAACACAGTAATAGCCTAGAGTACTTCTTTACTGAGTTGTCATTAGAAAGGAAGTAAACCCCTATATATTTCAACAGAGAAAAACACATTTTCAGCTGTAATATGTTGTGACTGCAGTGTCATGCTTTCATGCAGCTAAAGCTTTGGGTCAAATTTAGAGGTGTGCTGCAGTGGAAGCTCTGAGGTTAGAACTGCAGTCTTATGTATCTTTTGTAGTTGAAGACTCTGTTGTTATTACTTGAAAGTTTTATAATGTCATCTTAAATGGGAACAGTGATGTAGCCATTTAAAAGAGTAATGATTTTAAATAACAGCACTCTCAATGCTGAGTCCCAGTGTGAAAATCTAGACTTATATATACTATTTCCAAATTGCTATTTCTTGGAATACTTCCTTTTGTCTGAAGTTTAACAGTCTCAGAGTTGGTATATATATATATATATATATATATATATATATATATATATATATATATATATATATGTGTGTGTGTGAGTTGAGAATGTGGCAGGACTTGACCCTGCCACCCAGAGTGAAGGAGGCTTGCCCCCTGCAAAAAAATTAAGTTTAAAGGAAAATGGTAACATCTGATATTGATTCTTCTGCTGTATTTTCATCTTCTTTAATCATTTAGAGACTTGGCATTGTGAGTTCTGTCATTTCAATAGGGAGCAAATGTAAAAACAGGGTACAGTGTATTTTTTTTGGTTCATATGGCTTTACTGTTACAATTGATACTGTGGGTGCTTATGCTGAACTAAGCTGGTGGTTCCCCAGTACACAGAGTAAAATAATGGCCAATATTTTTTTTATTGAGTTGGCATTGCATGAGAAATGAAAATATTTTGTATTTTTCCAGAAATGTTTTTCATTTGTAACATGTCATAGTTAGCATGCAGAATGTTTGATAAACTAATGCTGTTGGATCCATTTCAGTGTAGGACTGCTCTGAAACTGCAAAGGGTAGAATAGGAATTTTATATGACATTTGTAACTGTTCATCCTGCTGCTACGTCATGAAAGTTGCATAATGAAATCTCAAAGGGACTGAGGTTTGGCCTTTTTTACAGATTGGTACTATATCACTATGTTAAGAGATGTTCATTTCCATAGTTTGACATTTTGCATTATACCCAGATTCCATTGTAAGTGGTGTTTTAAACTTCTGGCTCAATATGCAGGACACAGAAAATTCCTAGAATACTTTTTTCACTATGTTCTCATAATGTCCTGTGCAGACCACCTCAAGACCCTATCTCTGTATTCTGTCTCCTACCAACTTTTGAGGGGAGATATATACTTGGCATACAGGGCATTGTCAGACCCCACTCTGCTGGATCTCCTACATATCCACAAAACAAACAGCACCAGAATCACCTGTTCTAAAGACTTAAATCTTGCCTGTGATATAAATAGGACCTGCTGGAGAGATAGGTATTTATCCCAGAGATTACCCTGTCTATGGAACAGGCTTCCCATCTATGTGGAACAGAGATCCTCCCTAACCCAATTCAAGTGCATCTTGGACAATTGGATGAGAAACCAGAAATTCATCCCTGGTTTGGCACTTATGTCTCTAATGGACAGAGGTAACCTGTAAATGGTTCTTCTCCCAAACTCATGCTTACACTTATTAAGGGTATCAGAACTTGTCAGAGATTTGGGAAGCATGGCTAGGCGTAAAAAGACCCTTGAGGCTGTTAGCCTAGTAAACACCTATGAACCTATATCAGAAGTTAAAAGCCGTGCACATTTAAGCAGAAAAGTTATTTTTAATTGTAACACTCCATGTCTACAATACCATGTTTCCTAGAGACTGAGTAAACAGGTTCAGATTTGTGGTATGTTAAACTGTTCCCACTGAGGTAAAATAGCCATCTTATACGTGTTTCATTGCTGAACATCCTCTTTTTATTATCTGTGAGTTTCATAATGAAATCTGAAATGAAATCTGAAAGGGGCAGAGATATTTCTCTTCATAGATAGGTTCATAGGTTCATACTAGGCTATCTGCCCAAGGGCATTTATAAGCCTAGCCCATAGTTATGTGGCTTTCGCCACCCCTTTAGTTTGAATAAAAACTATGCCTATCATTTTTCTGTGCCTCTGTCAAGCAGTGACACTGAAGTAATCCCTGGGGTATATCTGCGATCTCCCATCCATTGGTCAAGATTCCTCTTGAACAAGGCCAGCGAGGTGCTCTGCCTCACATGTACCGGGATTTTGTTCCACAGCATAGGGAGTCTCTGGGTGATGAATCTGTCCCTCCAGCACGTTCTATTTATAACCGTGTCAAGGTTTAAGTCTCCCGCCCTTGTGGTTCTGAGGGATCTAGATTTTTGAGGTGAAGCATATTCATCAAATCTGGGTTTGACATGGCTGTATATGTCAGCCAGGAGTCACCTCTGAGCAAGCGGTATGAGACTGAATAAAGCTGGAGTTCTTTCAGTCGGGCAGCATAAAACATATTTTTGAGACCCTTTATCCTTTTGGTGAGGAACTTTTGGGGCCTTTCAAGCTGCATCAGGTGTCTGGTCAGATACATTCGAACGGGCATTGTACTCAATCATAGGTCTAATGAGTGATGAGTACAGGGGGACGATGACCTCCCTTGATCTAGATGTGAATCCCTTCATGATCAGGTGGGTGATATAGAAGGTTTTCCTAACTACTTTAGCAACATGAGTGTCAAACGAAGACTACTGTCAACTTGGGTCCCCAGATCCCTGATGACTTTTCTGTGCTCAGTGGATTGTCACCTATATGGTAGCTAGGGGTAACCTTGTTTTTCCCGAAGGGTATGACTATGCATTTTTGGCGTTTAACTTCAGGCCATGGCTCTGGCACCAGTTATCCATTTCTGTGAGGCCCTTCTGGAGGATATCTGTGTCAGATGTGTTTTCGACTATGGCGCCCAGTTTGCAGTCATCTGCAAACTTTTCAGCCATAACCCTCCTGTGTTTGCTTGTACTTCAGAAAAGTAGATGCCGAACAAGAGTGGACCCAGGACTGAGCCCTGTGGGACACCACTTGTGACAGGCTTTGAGTCTGACATGGCTCCAGCAACTCTGACCCTGTGGGTTCTGTCGCTTAGCCAGTTTGCAACCCATCTTGTGATGTATGGGTTTACATTCAAGCTGATGAGTTTTTCGATGATACCTGAGTGGGGTATTGTGTGAAGGCCTTTGCCAGGTCGAGGTAGGCTGTATGGACTGCCTTTCCCTCATCAATGGCCTTGGTGACTGTCTCGAAAAAGTCAACCAAGTTTAAGAGGCAGGATCTGCCTTTGACAAAGCCAAACTGGGTTGGATCCAAAGTCTGCAAGTTCCCTATGTCTTTATTTATGAGTTCCATTATGATCCTCTCCATGGCTTTGCAGATAAGGCTTGTCAAGCTAATGGGGTGGTAATTTCCAGGGTCTGTGGAGGCACTGCCCTTATGAAGTGGGACCACAGTGCGTGCGCCACTCCTTGGGTGCGTATCCTGAGGTGAGGCTAAGATTAAACAGCTGTCCTAACTGTGGGTTTAATTCCTCGTTGAGTTCATGAAGCACACAGCCGGGGACACCATCCGGTCCCATGGATGCTGTGTTTTTGCCTTAGTGAGGGCAGTTCTCACCTGGGCGTTGGAGATGTTTGGGGGCTACAATCCTCTGGAATAGATATCTCTCCTTTTGGGGAGGGGAGAAGTTTGCACTGAACCTGTCAGCCAGTATGTTAGCAATGTGTGTAGGTTCAGTAATTTTCACATCATTTTGAACTAATTCTGAGCATATCTGGGAGTTTCCTCCTAGGTTTCTAACATAGCTAAAGAAGGCCTTATGATTGTCTTTAGAGTCCTTGGCGATTTTTCTCTCAAAATTTGCCTTTGATGATTTTATGAGAGCTCTTAGTTTTTACTTATAATGATCAAAGGTGTCTTACCTTTCAAGGATTTTGCTCTATCTTGTAGTAGCTTCCTCCTTTTGTTGTAGAGCTTGTTTATGGCTGGGGTCCACCAGACTGGATGCTTGCCTTTGGTACAGAGAGTCTTAGTTTTGTTTGGGATTGCCTGATCCATGCAGTCCTGTAGGTGCTGGTAGAAGGCATTTGTAAGTGATTCAGCGGTTTGAGTAATGTTTACCACTGGCTCAGGGGCCTTAAAGGAGACCACACTAGTTTTTAGAAGTGTGAAATCGGCTTTTGAGAAGTTTTTCACTGTGGTCTTTTTGTTTCAGGTGGGGCGGGATGAGGACCTCCAGCGAGATTAGTTTATGATCTGATCTCACCAGTGAGGGGTATACTTCGGTGTTGAACATTTTGATCCCATGTTCGTGATGATGAGATCAAGTATGTTTTCACCTCTTGTGGGGATGGTGACTAGTTGTTCCATGGCATTTGAGTTTATGAACTCCAGGAATCTTTGGGTTAGAGTGTTCGGGCTTGAGTAGTGTTCCCAGTCTATATTAGGGTAGTTGAAGTCACCTAGTATGATGGTGTTTGGAGATACATTTATCCTCTCCAATGTTTTCAGGAAGGCCATGTGAGGTTCCTGAGTTTGAGAGGGTGGCCTGTAACATGCTACAAATTGCAGAGCAGTCTTGCCTATGGTTAATTGCACCTGGATGGTCTCCGATGCATCGTGCGTTGCCACCAACCTTGAGGTGTGGGTGTCCTTTATGAATATGGACACCCCCCCTTTCTTGGTGTTGTCCGGATTTTGGGGCGGAACGCATGATATGAGGTGAAACCTGTTAGTGCTGGGGTGCTCTCAGGAGCCTTGAACCAGGTTTCTGTCACAGCACAGACATCGATGTTCTCCATATTGAGAAGGGCCTCGAGTGCGTGCATCTTGAGATTGAGACTTCTGGCATTGAGCAGCATTACCCTTAGTTTTTTTCCTTTTTGGTGTTCTAGGGTGGTAGGTTTAGAATTTGAGCCTTGCCTAAAAAAGGCACTATGGGGGTGGCAAGAGCCTTTGCCAATATCCGGAAGCCCAGGGGTGACAGGTGCAAGCCGTCCCTTGCGAAGCAGCGTGGCTTGTCCAGCATGTCATCCCAGGCAGACAGACATTGGATCCCCTTTGAATGACACCAGAATTTAAGCCAATTATTAAAGCTGATCATCTTATCACTGTATTGTGGCATCAAACTAGAGGCTTAATTTACTCTCACAGTCTAATATTTTTCAGTATACTCAATTTCCATTGTGTGTGATGTGTTGCTCAGGTACACTGAGTACTACAATGGCCTAGATTACTTCTTTGCTGAGTTCATAGGTTCATAGGTAGGTACTAGCCTATCGGCCCAAGGGCCTAAGTAAGCCTAGCCAACAAGGTTCCCTGGCTTATGCCACCCAAGAAAGTTAATTTCCTGTGCCCCTGTCGAGCAGAGCCACAGAAGTGATCCCCAGGGTGTATTTCCTATTTCCCATCCACTCATCAAGATTTTTCTTGAAGAGTGCTAATGAGGAACTTTGCTTGACATAGATTGGTAGCTTGCGCCATAGTATAGGAAGTCTCTGGGACAGGAATCTATCCCTCCAGCATGTCATGTTTATTGTGGTGACAAGGTTTAGGTCCATAGAGCATGTAGCTTGGAGGGATTGGGATTTCTTTAGGTGTAGCATGTCCAACAGCTCTGTGTTTAACATAGATTTATATGTTAGGCAGAGATCTCCTCAGAGTAGGCAATATGCTACAGAGTAAAGCTGGAGTTTTTTGAGACGGTCAGTGTAGGGCATCTATTTGAGGCCAGTAGTCCTCTTTGTGAGGTACTTCTGTGGCCTTTCCAGCTGCTGCAGATGTCTTGTGAGGTACATTCCAAAAGGGATGCTGTACTCTATAATGGGTCTAATGAGTGGCGAGTAGAAGGGAACAATGACCTCTATTTTCCTGGATGAGAACCATTTTGTGATGAGGTGTGCCACATAGAAGGATTTTCTGACTACTGTGGAGATATGATTATCAAAGGAGAGACTACTGTCCACCTTGGTCCCAAGGTCTCTTATCAAACATTCGGCATTAAGTAGACTGCCATTTATGTGGTAGTTCATGGGTACAGAGTTTTTACCAAATGAGATGAAAATGCACTTTTTGGCATTGAGCTTAAGGCCATGCCTCTGACACCAGGCATCTGTCTCAGTGAGGCCATTCTGTAGGATGTCCACATCATTTGGGGACTCGACTATGGCTCCTAGTTTGCAGTCATCTGCTAACTTCATTAGCCAGAGGCCTTCTGTGTTAGCCTGTACTTCAGAGAAGTAGATACCAAACAGGAGAGGTCTCAGGACTGAACCCTGTGATACTCCATTTGTCACTGGTTTGAAGTCAGATTTGGAGTCTGCAACTTTTACAGTGTGGGTTCTGTCAGTGAGCCAGTTGGCAACCCATCTTGTGATGTAGGGATTTATATCTAGTTTAGTGAGTTTAGCTATAATTCCAGAATGGGGGATGGTGTCGAAAGCCTTGGCGAGGTCAAGATAGGCTGTGTGAACCACCTTACCCTCGTCTACGGCTTTGGTGACTACCTCAAAAAAGTCGATCAGGTTCAGAAGGCATGATCTGCCTTTCACATACCCGAACTGGGTGGGGTCCACAGTTTGGAGGTTACCAATGTCTTTGTTTTTGAGTTCCATGATGATACATTTCATGGCCCTGCAGACCAGGCTCGTCAGGCTAATAGGGCGATAGTTCCCAGGATTAGTGGTGGCTCCCCCTTTGTGGAGTGGGATAACTGTTGCTGTGTGCCATTCAGTAGACACAAAGCCTGGCATAAGACTATGATTGAACATGGTGTCTAGCTGGGGAGCCAGTTCGTTCTGAAGTTCATGTAAAACACAGCCTGGGATGTTGCCCAGTCCCATAGATGCTGTGTTTTTGGTTTTAGAGAGTGCAGCTTTTACCTGCATAGATGTGATTACAGGGACTCTGCATTCTTCCTGTATAGATATGGGCCCTTTAGGGGGTGAGAGTGGGGTAAAGTTAGCACTGAACCTATCTGCCAAGATGTTGGCAATATCAGTTGGTTCTGCAATTTTTGTGCTGTTGTGCTGTAACTCAGAGCAGATCTGGGTTTTGCCATTGAGATTCTTGACATAGCTATAGAATGCTTTGTGGTTGCCCTTAGAATCAGTTTCGATTTTGTTTTCATAGCTAGCTTTGGAGGATCTTATAAGGGATCTCAGCTTCTTACTGAGGCTGACCAGGGAGCTCCTCCACTCATGGGATTTTACTCTCTTTTGCAACAGTTTCTTCTTTCTGTTGTAGAGTTTGTTTATGGCAGGGGACCACCAGATTGGCTTCCTTTTTTTTGGAGGATAGCATCTTGGTTCTGTTTGGGATAGCATGATCCATGCACTCATGTAAGTGCTTATAGAGTGCATTTGCGTAGGATTCAGCAGTCGTAACTGTATTGTCCATCTGCATGGGTGTCATGAAGTTCACCACTTCTGTCTTAAGAAGCATGAAGTTGGCATTGGAGAAATTTTTTACCATGATTTCCTTAATGGTGGGTGGGGACGGGATGTGGAGATGAAGGGTGATTAGCTTATGGTCGGATCTGACCGACGAGGAGTTGACTTCAGATGTGGAACACCGGTCACTCATGTTGGTAGTGAATAGATCAAGGATATTGTTGCCCCTGGTGGGGATGTGGATAAGTTGATCCAGGGCATTGGAATTTATGAATTCCAGAAAGCGTTGAGCGAAGGAGTTGGTACATGAGTAGTTTTTCCAGTTAATGGTGGGGTAGTTGAAATCTCCCATTATTAGGCTGTTTGGTTGAACCCTAATATTTTCCAATATATCAAGAAAAGAAGAGTGGGAATCCTGGGGCATGGTGGGGGATCTGTAGCAAGCTACAATTTGGATTGCAGTTTTGCCCAGAGTTAGTTGAACATGGATAACCTTGGATGCATTATGCTGCGCAACTAGCCTGGAGGTGTGGATATACTTAATGAATATGGACACACCCCCGCCTTTGGTGTTCTGGTTCAGGTTAGATGGCTGAAAAGTGTGGTATGAGTTATAGCCTGGTAATGCAGAGTTGCTCTCCAGAGCCTTGGATCAGGTCTCAGTCACTGCACAGATATCGATGTTCTTCATTTTAAGGAGTGCCTCGAATGAGTGCATTTTGGGATTTAGACTTCTAGCACTGAGTAGCATTACCCTCAGTTTTTGTTTGCCTGTTCCTGTTATGGTGGTGAATTTGTCATTTGAACCTTGCCTAAAAAAGGCACTATAGGGGCGGCAAGACCCTTAGCCAGTATCCAGAATCCCAAGGGTGACAGGTGAGGGCCATTTCTGGTAAATCATTGTGGTCTGTCGACCATGTTGTCCCAGGCAGACAGATACTGGATCCCCTTAGAATGACACCAGAAGCTTAGCCAATTGTTGAAGTCAATCATTTTGTCATTGTACTGCGGTATCATTCTGGACGATGGCAAGATGCTACTCAGGGATAGGGTCATACCTGCCTGGGCTACAAGATTGAAGAGCTCTTCCATGTCTCTTTGCATGTAGTCCAGGGAGGTACATCTCAGGTCGTTCATATCAACATGAACAATGGCAGAGTCATATTTGTACTTGTTCTGAAGTGACCTGAGTGCGTGGGTTATGTGGCAGATCCTGGCACCTGACAGGCAGCTGACAGTAGCCTTCTCCTTGTTTAGCCTGGTGAGTGGGACATCAGTGTGCCTGACTATAGAGTCACCTATGACTAGTGTGTTGGGTACTTTGTTTTGCCTTATGGGCTGTGGTTTATTGGCACACTGAGTCTATGGGCTATGTGTCATTTGTGTTGTGTTGTGGGTGTAGGTTGCTTGCATTTCTGCTTTGGAGGTCTCTGTTGCTTGAGCAGATTATTATTGAGAGCCTCTGTGAATCTTTTTGTGTTTCTATGTGTGGATTTTGGTGGTGTAGGTTTAGTGGGACTATGTGATGAGTGAGGTGTGGTGCAAGTGTTTACCTTCTCCTCTTGACTGTCAAGTTCAGTCTTGGTTGGAGAGAGCTTTACTTCCAGTTTAGCTAGATAAGTGCATCCCTCACAGGTTGTTCTTACATCTTTAGTAGGAACCCTATTTATTTCTCCTGAATGCAGAAGTTTTTGTCAATGAACTTATGACTCTCCCCTCCCCAAATTTATTCTTTTGTGCAGTAAACTAAATTAGAAGAGAATGTTTGGTATATTTCTTTATATCATCTAATTTTATTTTGTAGCTGTGAGTCATGATACATTTTGATGTGCTGTGCTGTGAAAACTGTAATTCTTCATACTGTTACAGAAAAATGGTAACTTATGTTTGGGCACTACCAGTAGTCTTACATAGCTATTCTGGTCGACTGTGTTTTTGCTATTCAGTTCAAACCTAAAATGAATATTTTGCATTTTTATGCTGACAAACAGTATATATCTGAATCATTGTTGAATCATAGCATTGCTATGTTGTTATTAAATGACAATCAAAACTGAGAATCTTTTTAGGAAAATTTACATTTTCTGTTATTCTGTGTGTTTCAGCAAAATGTGCATAGTTTACATAATCTAATAAATATTCACATATTTAAAATCTGCTGTCTGTTTTCCTAGGGGGATCTTATCTTGAAGATTTTATAAGAATTATCTAGAAGTGTTAGAGAGAGAGATATCATTTGAATTTAGGGTGGAATTCAGGCCAGAATGGCATTTGTCCTTTGAAAATGTACATGTGCAGCATTTATAAAACACCCAAAAGCAAATGCATACCCATAGGTTCCTAGATACATAGGCAGTTGTTAGGCTTGCAGCCCTAGAGCCTTGACAAGTCTAGCCATGTTAATCCTCAGTATCCCCATTTGTTCTTTTTTGCATAGTTCTTAGAAAATTTATGAACAGAGCGAGTCTGTGATCAACACCAGCTACCCCTGTCCGTGAGGGACATGGGTGCCAGTCTCCCATCCAGTTATCTAGGCTGCGTTTGAACAGGGTCAGTGAGGAGCTCTGCTTTATGTGACTAGGGAGTCTATTCTAGAGAAGCGGCAGTCTCTGGGAGACATAGGTGTCTCTCCAGCATGATCTGCTAATGTCACAAGCTAGGATGAGATCCCTAGAGCAAGTGACTCTTGTGCCATTGGACTTGTGGATATGCAGCATTTGCATTAGGGCAGGGTTGGAAATTGCCTATAGGCCAGGCACAAGTCACCTCTCAGCAGCCTATAAGATACAGAGTAAAGTGACAGGGCTTTCAGCCTGTCCACGTGGGTCATGGTTTGGGTTCCCTGTATTTTCTTAGTGAAAAACCTCTGAGGTCTTTCCAGCTGCTGCAGGTATCTGGTGAGGTACATGCAAAAGGGTGCATTATATTCTATTAGTAGTCTGAAGAGGGTCAAGTACAGTGGAGTTATAATATCCTTTGGCCTGGATGCTATACCCTTGCTTATGAGGTGCACTACATAGAAGGCTTTCCTTACCACTGTTGAAACTTGGTGGTCAAAGTTCAGATTGCTATCAACTTGTGTTTCCAAGTCTCACACCACTGGGTTGGAACTCAAGGGGGTGCTGTAAATATTGTAATTTGTAGGGAATTCCATTTTGCCAAATGGAATAATAATGCATTTTTTGCATGTAGTTTTAGACCATGGCTTTGGCACCAATCATTTGTTTGTATAAATCCTTCTTGTAAAATGTTGACATCATTGGGGGACTCAGTGATTGCTCTCAGTTTGCAATCATCAGTGAACTTGGTGAGCCAAAGGCCATCTACTTTGGCCTGGGCTTCTGAGAAATAGATGCCAAATAGTAAGGGGCCCAGCACAGACTGTGGTACTCCACTGGTGACAGGTCTACTGGTGGAGATGTATTCACCAGTTTTGACAGAGTGTGTTCTGTCAGTGAGCCAGATGGCTACTAATCTAGTAACGTATGGGTTAATCCCTATCTGGGAGAGTTTTTCAATGATGCCAGACTGGGGAATTGTGTCAATAGCCTTGGCAAAATCTAGATAGGCTATGTGCACTGTCTTGCCTTCGTCCATGGCTTTGGTGACATTCTCAAAGAAGTCTAATAGGTTTAATAAGCATGCTCTACCCTTAACAAAGCCAAATTGGGTTGAGTCCAGCATTTGGAGATCACCTATGTCCTTGCTGATAAGGTCCATGATAATTCTTTCCTTGGCCTTGCAGATGAGATTGGTTAGACTTATGAGTTTGTAATTCCCATGGTGAGTTGTTGGCCCCCCTTTGTGCAGGGGGATTATTGTTGCTGCTCTCCATTCTCCTGGAACATAGCCAGTTTTCAAGCTGTGATTAAAGAGAATGCCAAGTGGGTCCACTAGTTCTTGTTTTAGATTGTTTAGTAAACAATCTGGAATATTATCTGGTCCCACTGAGGCCGTGATTTTGGCCTTGGCGAGTGCAGAGATGACCTGTTCTCTAGAGATACTAGGTAGAGGGCTGCTGTCAGGTATGCTTTGGGATATGGTAGGTGGGAATAGAGGGGTGTAGTTTGTACTGAATCTATCAGCTAGCAGGTTGGTGATATCTTCCAGTGTTGTATGAGAGATTCCATCTACAACTATTTTGGCACATAGCTGGGCATTCTCTTTCAGACTTCCCTTCAGTTCTCTACAGAGTAAATTAAACAAAATCTAGTATATATTGTTAGTAATGTTTATGTGACTTCAGAAGCAAAAAGAGAATGTGTTTCTCTATAAAATGGTATAAAATTATGTTTTCATTAAAATTTAGGGTGCAGCTGCTTTTTTTGTTTTTGAGGATTGGAACTCAGTATGATGTTGTTGTTTTGTAGATATCTAGGCCTGTAACATTCCCCTAAAATTTCATGAATACATTTTGAACCATTTTGAAGATACAGGCTTTAATATACAAAAAAGTAGTCACAAACAGCATTCAGGGGGTAGTGCTTCTGAAAATGCTCAACAATAAAGGGGTTCAATAATTTTTAAGAAGAGATCTAATCAGAATCTAACAAAAAAACATAACTGTAGTACACTGCCCCTCCCCCCAGTTTGTACATCTTTGAGTGTTCTTAATCTGATTGCTATGCAAATCCATTCATCATGATCGTCATCCTCATCAGCCCCCTTTTTCCCATTTGCTACATGGGGTCGGGGTATCGTGTTAACTCTCGCCATCTCTCTCGATTCAGTGCCACACTCCTGCCTTCTTCAACATTCATGCCTGACTGTCACAGATCTTCTCTCACACAATCCATCCATCTACCTCTTTGCTGGGTGCCCTCATTTCCTCTTACCTTCTTCCTGTCTGTCCCAAATCATCTTCGCCAGATTGTTTTCTGCTTTTCTACACATGTGCCAGAACCACCGTAAGCTGTTCTGTTTGGTCCTTTCTGCAAATGGAGCTAGTTTAGGTTCTACTCTTATGTCCTCATTTCTTTGTCTGTCTCACAGTGTGCATCCTACCACTCTTCTCAGGCACTTCATTTCCATCACCTCTAGCTTTCTCACCTGCTCTGCCTTTATGGCCTTGGTATCTGTGCCATACAATACTACTGGTCACACCACTGTTTTGTACACCTTACTTTTCAGCTTCTTTGACATTCTTCTATCATACACTACACCTGACACGCTATGCCAGTTGGCTGCAGCCCCTCTGATTCTAGCTTTGACCTCTTTGTTCAGACTTCCCTTCTCCTCAACCACTTTTCCCTAATACTTGAAGCTGTGAACCTGTTCCACTATCTTCCCATCTATCTCAATTCTCAGCTTCTTCTGATTTCCCCAATTTGCTGTCATTACCACTGTCTTATCTGTACTTGGTTTCATCCCATGTGCCTTCAGTTTTGCATTCCATTCAGCTATCTTTTGTTGAAGTTCTTGCTCAGTCCTCCTGTAATGCCGCATCATTTGCAGACACCAACTTTGTTGATCTGTCCCCTCCGACCTGCTTGCTAATGTAGTCCATCACCTGTATGAACAGCTTTAGGCTCAGAGCTGAACTCTGGTGTACACCCACTCCCACTGGGAACCCTTCTGTGAGACCAAACACTGTTTGTACTTGAGTCATTGGGTCCTTGTACATAGCCTGTACTAATTCTGCCAATGTTTCTGGGACTTTGTACCACTGCAGTACTGCCCAAATCAGCTTTCGTGGGACCTTGTCATATGCTTTCTCCTAGACTAAGAATGCCCAGTTGGATTCTTTCCTCAGCTCTAGCTTCTTCTCAAGTATCTGTCTCACTGCAAACATTGGGTCAGTTGTGCTGCATCCTGATCTGAATCCAAACTTCTCATCTCCCATGTTACATTCTACTACTCTGCGTATCTGTTTATCAATCACCCTCTCCAGAATTTTCATACAATGTGACAGGAGTTTGATACCTCTGTATTGTCCACAGTTTTGGATGTCCCCTTTGTTCTTTGTGCACTGGCACTAGTATGCTTATTCTCCAGTCATTTACGATACATCTTTCTCTCTACACTGCTATGAGCACCCTCAAGAGCCATTTCTCCCCTATCTCACCCAGCATCTTTATCATACCTGCTGTGACCTCATCTGAACTTCCTACTTTCCCTGACTTGATTTTCTTTAGTGCTGTTCTTACTTCTTTTAAGTTGGGCTTCTCTTCTTCTTTCATTGTAGGCTGATTATATATTTATATCACAACGTCGAAGATGCATTACTTTGAATGCGTCTTCATCGAACCCATAAAAACAAAAACTGAAAACAGCGAAACTACAAAACTACATATGAGCAATTTCTTTCCCTGGGAAAGAAATCGCTTGTCCAAAAAAAAATATATCACTACACACAAAACAAAGTGGGGGGCTTTGCCCCCCACCCACTCCCAATGTGGGGGGGGCTGTACCCCCATACCCCCCCTAACTAAATATACCAACTCTAACATCGCACGACAGTTTATAAAACAGCAAACTACTGGAGGGGGGCAAGTGATTTCTTTGCCAGGGAAAGAAATCGCTCATATGCCCCTTCGCTGTTTTCAGTTTTAATTATTTTAAGTTCAGCGGATGCATTTGAAATTATGCGTCTTTGATGATCAAATAGGAACTCGGCTGCATCTGGATCAGTACAACTTCTTTGCGGTTTCCTTAATTCAGAAGCTGCTGGAAGTACTCCTTCCATCTGTCATTGATGTCCTATGGACTGTTGAGCAGGTTGTTGCTAACATCCCTTATGAAGGGTGTCTGACTATCTTCTTTATCTTTCTGTCTTTGTCTTGCAACCTGTTATAGTTTCTTTGTGCCACCTACTGAGTCACTTTGCAGAAACTGGTAGAGTGCCTCTGAAGTCCTGTTTTTTGCTATTGCAACTCCTTTCTTTGCTTCTTTGTTAGACAAGAAGTACTTCTTCCTTGTCTGGTCCATCTAATCTATCTCACACTTTTTCCTGCACTCCTTTTTTGATGACTTCCTGGACTTTTGCATTTCACCACCAACTTTCCTTATGTACCTTATTCCCATACGTGGCTTGGCCACATATCTGTACTCCTCTCCTTCTTTATTCCTGTTGCCTCACCCATGTGGACCCAGGCAGTCCTCATATCCTGTTCTGTCTGTCCCAGTATGCATATTCAGGTCACCCATTATCAACATCAATTCCTGTTGTCCTGCTTTATCTAGTAGATCCTGCAATAGCTGTATGAATGAACTCTTTTCTTCACTATCACAACCCTACTGTGGGGTATAGGCTGAGATTATGAATTCTGCCCTATCGTTATGCTGTGGTCTGCCTACCACGAGTCTGTCACTAATTCTGATGATATTGCTCACTGCCTTCTGAAGCCTCTCTCTCACCACAATTCCCACTTCATTTCTGGCCTGTCCTGCTCCTGAGCAGAAAACTCTGTATCCCAAGCCAAGAGTCTTTGCTGCACTACCGTTCCATCTTGTCTCTTGGATTCGTAGGATGTTCAGCTTCCTCCATACCATCACATCATCCACTTCCAAGCTGCATCTGTCAGTGAATCTACATTGAGCGCAACAATTCTTAGCTCATGTTTAGCAGGTTGGTTGGTTTTACATCCAGCTTTCGCTCAACACAGCTATCCCAGGTAATGCAGGCTGGGCTACTGGGCACCATTCATTACATTATGCATAAATTAACCTTCATTTTTAGGTCAACCTGCTTGAAGTAATGAATTTACATTGTTGGGGTGGAAGTAGTTGCTTATAAACATTTATTAACTCTATTACCTAATATTTATAAAGCAAGACACCCTGTTAGCTGATAATGGATTCACTTTATATCCTCAAAATACTGAAATGTCGAAATTCAGTATGTCGAGGCTATAAAGTTGAAACCTAACAAGAACGAAAACTCAGAAGCGCGAAATTCAAAATCTCACATACCGGAGATTTTGAATTAGCGCTTCTGCTGTCCACAAACACACACCTTCCTCCCCACATACAAACAGACACACACACACACACACACACACACACACACACACACACACACACACACACACACACACACACACACACACACACACACATATCACAGCAACAAAACACACTAACACACACCACAGCCCCTACCCAAAACCCTTAACACATCAACACTTACCTGAATCCATAACCACAGCAAAACACCAGAAGCGCTGATTCAAAACCTCTGGTATGTGAGGTTTTGAATTTCATGCTTCTGAGGTTTCGCTCTTTTCAGGATTCCACTTTATGGGCTAGAAATACTGAATTTCAATATTTCAGTATTTCGGGCTTCTAAAGTGAATCCCTGATAACAGACAATGAAGTTTCGTCTTCTTATTGGTCAGAAAATGCACATTGATACAAAACCTGCTGTTCTATCAATGTTTTAAGTGTATTAGAGCAAGGGAGTAACGAGGCAGATACTCCTTGTACTCTACAGAGTACATTTTCTTCAAAGCACCAGTTAGAAACATTGAAGCTTTATCAAGCCATACTAAGTCTGTAACACTCTAAATTAATGCCTCTAATAACGTATACAAATTGCTTACAGAGAGAGAGAACTGCAAATCTAAAAACAATATCTCTAACAGATTTTGTCTGACCAACTGAAATATTACATACATTAAGTGGTGGGGGGGTTAACAGCATGAGTGATGTGACCATATTTTTAATGGCAGGTGGGTTGGGGCAGAAATAAGCATTTGTGTGTAGAAAATAGAATTCATTGATACCCCTGTGTTAGAGAATTATTTATAAAAATTGCCCACGTTTTTTGGCTTTTGTCTCCTCGTTGTTTTTGGCTTTGTCCATAATTCTTGAGTGGAGCAGTTGAGGGGTATGCCGGCAGTGTCACTGCTATGTCACACACGGGTTCAAAGTCAAGATGATGCAGAGCACAGACAGTAAGAAAACCCTTCTGAGAATACTTCTCAGCTGTCCCTTTTTTGTAGAATGATTTTACCTAATATTTTTGCACTCTCCCTGATAATTTGTTTCAGATAAATTACTGAGGATTATAACCAGTCAATAAAGCCAGATAGTAATTTCATACTTATTCTCCCGAAAATGCATGTTGACGTTAGCTTTGTTGTACTCAACTTTTAAATAAATTAGACTAACATTAGAAAACACACACACACACACACACACACACACACACACACACACACACACACACACACACACACACACCTATGTTGATTTGTCCAGAATTATTGAGGACAGAAGCTGAGCAATATACTTTTGAATGCACACGTTCAGAAATGGTCTGATTGATGAATAATCCTGATCTAATATCTTTGTGGTGGTCACAAAGGTAATAAGTATGCAATGAGTACACAGGACACAGCAGTAATGGTGTGCAAATTACACTGTCAGATTTATTTGCACATGGCTTGCTACTGCATGTTTGGGGATGATAGTGTTTTACGGTATCACCTAAAAATCTTTATTATTTATTTATTTATTTGCAGTTTGTTTTCCAGGATAGTCCATTGGGCTACAAGGAGCCCATTTTCGATGGAGTCCTGGGGAGAAAAGCTCCAGAGAAATACAAATACATAATACAGAAAAAGCACAAATCCATAATATACATTTCAATTAAATGTTAAATTCATATTTTGTCTAGTATAAACCCATATAGCACAATTCAAATAGATGTTACATAATACAGAAATAAAATAATATTTTCATTAGGAAAATTACATCAGGTTAATTCAATATGTAGTTTTTTTTTTTTTTTTTTTAGGGAATTACAATAAGGTACTTTTTTAGTCATTGGTTGAATATGTCCCAAGGGATGTAAAGCTTTAGGAGGTAGTGACAGGCAACAAAGTTTGAAAAAATTGGGAAGAAAGTGTGGTAGAATTAGGTTGGATAAGAGCAAGAGCATTTCCATTGTGAAGTAAAGTGCAAGTGCAGTGAGGTTTTAATCAAGGAAAGACTGCTGGTGGTGCAGATGGGAGAAGGGAGAGAGTTCCAGAGGCGTGCAAGAGAGAAGGACAGCAATTGATTCCCAGCAGGATGTGTTGGTTTATGCAATTTAATTAGGTTTTGGGAATTAGATCTTAGGAGTCTATCTGGTTTATGCATTTCAAAGGTATTTGCTAGGGAGGGGCAGAGAAACGGGTTATGAATGAGTTTTTCTGCTTGGATGAGCTGGGTATATGTGAGGAAGTTTGGTAATTCTAACCAACCTAGCTGGTGAAGGGAATTTCAGTGGTGAGAAGATGCTCTATGACCATCCACAAATTTGGATATTTTGTTATAATAAGATGAGAGTTTTTTTTGAGGGACGATTGTAAGCTGGTTAGGATAGATGCAACATATAAAAGGGATGGGATGAGGTATGTATTACCTAATGTAATCCTGGTGGTGGGAGAGATAAAGCAACTGTGGTGGTAAAGCATACCTAATTTTTTATGTTTTTTTTTTTTATATATTTGCTTGTAGATGCTTATCAACTTTTAGTTGATTATCAATGATAATTCCTAGTAATTTTGTGTCAGAGACTAGCTCTAGGGGGGTATTATTATTGCTGGTAATTATGAAGGATTGTTTGTCTGGGGAAGGGGTTTTGGATGCATTGAATAACATAAGTTTTGTTTTGGTTGCATTAAGGGCTAGATGGTTGTTGAGCATCCACTGGTTAGTGGAAGAGAAGGTGGCTTGTGTTAGATTGTTAAGAGTTGTGATGGAAAGGGAGGAACAGATTATAGTAGAATCATTGGCATATTGGATAAGACTGGAGTTAGGAATGGCTTGGAAGAAATCATTTATGAATATGTTGAATAGTAGCGGGCCTAGAATGGAACCTTGCGTGATGCCTGTGGATGTATTAAGGAAGGGTGAGGTAGCTTTTTTCCATTTAACTGCTTGTTGCCTGTTTGTGAGATCGCTTGAGAGCCAATGGGTAGAGGAAGGGGATAGGTTAAGTTTTATTTCTTTATTTAT